>NC_056727.1:1095388640-1095736140 GCF_019279795.1 Protopterus annectens | reverse complement strand
TATAAAAGTAATGGTATTAAAAGAAAGGATTTAAATAACTAATTAGAAGTGAAACAATGATATTGGGAGCTCACACATCACTGTTTCTAATATTCAGAAAGAGTGCAGGCACAGACATGGCCAGCCCTTCTCTGTTTACTGTAAGTGTGCAATGAGCCTAAATACGGAATATGAATGAATATATAATGGAAGGATTGCAAGAAAAGAAGCTCAATACAGATCCCTCTCTTTTTTGCACCATGGACTGCAGGAAAAAGCAGATACTAATATGGTGTGGGCACTGGCAAATACAAGTAGCAGCAGTGCCCTTTATTTATGTTTCATCTTTAAGATGGACTGCGCAATCCAACATGTGCAGTAGAGGGGAATAAAAAGAAGAAGACATTATGCATTAGCCTTGAAGAGTGAAGGGGTATGTGTAGTGGCCTGTTTTTGACCAAATTAAAGGTTAGAAATGGGAAGATAGAAAAGTGATGAAAAGGTGGGAGCAAACAGAGTGTAGATAATTTCTTTTTTTAAATTAACCTCTAAGATCATCTATGGAGTGAGCAGGATGGAAGTGAGGAAAGAAGGGAAAACTTGGTGATGGGTTAGATGCCCCATTTATATATTTGAAAAGAAGGTAAGCTAGGGAAAGTATTAAGGGAATTAACAGGATGATAAGAAAGTTAGTGAAGCTAACATGCACATACTTAGACGAAAACATAAAAGACAGACAAGACTGAAATGGCAGTGCTGACACAATCAAGGATGGGGAAGACAATGGAGAAGGAACCATCTGACATACAGAGGGCAGACAGTGGTGATGGAGAGGATGGGATGAAGGACTGACTATAGATACAGGATGGAGTGGAATACTGTGATGGGGGTTAGGATAGTGTGTGGATTGTGGTCCCTGTAAGCTGTAGCCCAGTGGGAGTTTATTCCCCAACCCAGAGGTGCCTCACCACTGGTTCCTGGCTCTGACCTTAATACAAATGGTTTAGAGATGCAGCTGCACGAGTTGCAGAATGAGGGTCACAAGATGATGAGTTGAGACATCATACTACCTATCACTAAGGACTCTGCCATTTTCTCCAGATGCTGTCAGGTGACATATGTATCACCTCCGCCGTCTCTGCTTCAGGCAGGTGCTAAACCAACACATTCTTCAGCAGAGCTGGTGGCAGCAGTGAGTGCAGGTACTTCTGGTTGTGTAGAGATGGCAAGGTAGCTGGGAACTTCAATGGCTGTGGTATTCATGGTTGTAGTGTAAATACCATAACTTTGTAGGAAAGATTCTAAACTACTAACAGTGTGCGATATAACTTGCTTGTATGGAAATCAACTATCTTGTGATACTGCTAACAAATTATACATATCCAAAAATAAAGTGCTACTCTGGACTTTTGATAATTTGGCAACACTGAGAAAGACCCACATTAAATTCAGTCTCCTCTTATGTCAACTGACAGGGTTACTAACATGAAAAGCTGCACAGTCTGTATTAAGGATACTCTTGTCACCATTCCCTGAGGTGTTCAGTTCTCCTCTAGTGCAGCTGTGCATTCTCTTAACGTTGTAAATGTATTTATGACACTTGCAGACATTACTGTGGCACAGCTGTACTTGGGTGGGCTGAGGTGTTGCATGTTTATACACTTATGAAGTTTAAGTTACCTATCTGTTTTATGAGAATTGTAGGTATGCTTTCACTGTTGTGTTGTTTGACTAATGATTACATTAAAAATTGTTTATGTGTGACTGTGGCATATTTTCTTTTATGTGCTGAAATGGTGCAGAACAAGAGATCAAGGCAGAGAAAGGACAACGTCAGCGCTTATGACATATGGTAAATGTCTGGTAAACAAGGGCCCAAATAAGCTAAGAAGACAAAAGCCTGGAGTCAAGTTGTTCTGGACATTAATGCAGTTGGTGGAAGAAACCACACATTAACACAGTGCAAGAAGAGGGTAACTGATATGTCAGGATATGGTAAAGTAAGGCATGGCAGAATCCAACTGCATGTACCAGTACTAAGGTGGGGCCTCTAACAATTATCCCTTTAACACCAGGTAAGGAATATCTCATTTCCATCAATGGGATGACTAGGACACCGAAGATTATGGCAATGGAATAATCAGAAGTGGTGTGGACACTGGCTATTACCAGTGTCTGTAGCAACATCACTAATCTGTTCAGGAAAGTTGGTTTAAAAAATATAATGTGCATTTATATAGAGATTTGAATGCAGACATGGAATTTGAATGCATGACACTATTAACAGGTGAACATTCTACATCAACACAGCATGACAGGGAAGTCAGTATGCATGCTGAGTGTCTGCACCATACCTCTCAACTGTCCAGATTTTTACAGAATGTCCATATTTTTGGATCATAACTTTTGTTCGTTCAGCATAACATTTGTGCCCACAACCCTCCTGGACATGGGCAGTAATTACTAAATACCGTCCTGGGAATTGATTAGATTATCATTGGTATTACATTGGGATGAAACGGCTAGGCTTACAATGACCTCTAGGTTGATAGCCTAGTAACCTCCTATGATCCTATGATCTTGTGATTGAAGTCATTAAATAGTGACAATCATTCAAATTAAAGGCTTCATATCCTTCATAAATTGTGTGATAATGCAAATCATTTTATTCTAACAACTTTCAATGTTTATAAGAGCAATATTTAAATTATCTTCCTATTTTTAAGCCTTTCACTTACCATTATTTGTGGCTCAGGCAGATTTCTTACACTAAGAAGTTGAGAGGTATGTTCTCCAAGGTCCTTAATAAGCATACAGTTGTGTATACTAATTCTTTATTAGTAATGCTTTCAAATAATTTTTTACTGGGTCAGCAGCAGAAACAAACCATACCACAATACCATTAAATTTGGAGGCTATCAGCAACAGAAAGGTTATTGAAGATGATGATGATGGTGATTATGATGATGATAACATATTTATGAGTCAGCTTGAGGAAAGTGGCATGCAGTCCCCAAGTTTGATGGCAGGATCTCACACCCCACAACATTAGTATCTCTACAGGAAGTGACAGTGCATGGCATCTTCAAGATCATGCTAACATTACACTCACGCTTATTCAGGTATGAAACCCATGCACTTCTACACCAGTATCTCCAACCCCATAAAACACTTTCATAATGATGGCAGACATTCAGAGGTAATATTGCCCACAGTGACACCTTCACAAGGGGAGCCAGATGCAGGAATGTGTTTAAGCTAACCCATGAAACAACTATTGGCTACCCAACAGCAAATGTGCTGTGACATTGTAAGGGCTCAGAGCACTGTTACAAAGAGTCATCTGAAAATGGTCAGAGTCATCCAGGACATACATGAGGATTTCCAGCACTATATGGAAATGGCACACAGTAGGGAAAATGCCATGATCACATGGTGTATAGTATGGTGGCACACCAAGTGTCTTTGAGTGCCTCCATTTCATACACTAATTAGGACTTACTAGACTCAAGTAGAAGTCAGTCTTGGAAGGGGAAGAGAAAAGAATACTGTCCGGATATGTTGAGGCAGATCACACGAGACTACAAGAATTTTTCAAGAAAGTACTATAATTAGTTGGGGGAACAATCACAACAGATTTCAGGCAGGCTAAGCCAGCATTCATCTACACAGAGCAGAACCTCTATTTCTAGGTCCCAGTCCTTTGGCACTATCAGATCAGTGTTTTCAGGATCACCTG
Organism: Protopterus annectens; assembly: GCF_019279795.1. Lineage (NCBI taxonomy): Eukaryota > Metazoa > Chordata > Ceratodontiformes > Protopteridae > Protopterus > Protopterus annectens. The sequence continues at coordinate 1,095,732,422 of NC_056727.1, read as the reverse complement.
CATCAAATGGGTCATGAAATTGGATGAACTCACCATCCAGCTCTTATGACAGCCTCTCTTCAAAATCACTTGCACCATCACCTAGCCTGTCTTTAGAGGATGTGTATGGCTCAGTGAACCTTCACCTAGTGTGAATCAAGTGTGATATTTTTGTTACTTATAATTTGACCTTCACAAATACAAGCAAAAGTAAATTTATAAAGGAGGGGGGGCTTAGGACACTTTTCATCTGTATGCATTTAATTCATATAACTGCACTGATTAAAACCTCAGTGAACTGTTGAAAGAATGGTACTTGTCATAACATATTATTGCAATAATTAGCACCTTTAATGCTGTATTCACTGACATTGTTACAGCTGGCAGTCACTATGAGGTTGCCAGCGCAGCTAGCTAGAATTTTGTAAATAATTCTATGTCATTTGTGAATATTAATATGATTCATATGCTTGTCATACAAATGTAAGAGAACTATATGTTATGTGTATATTAAACTACTGGTGCAGAAGTTTGTGCTGAACTGTATGTTATGTACTTGAGATTCAAGAATGTAACCGCAGTGTACCCTACTGGAAAAGAACAGAAATGTATATAAACTGTATGAACATGCAAATGTATGTTTTGATGGTAGAGGCTGGAACATACAGAGTAAACTTGCAAACCCTCAAGAAAAGCAAAGAGTTTTACAACTGTGTTTATCTCAGTTTCATGGCAGCTAGGAGACAGGATGTCTACAGCAGGAAGTTTATTTCTATTGTCTGGAAACAGAAATAATTACAGGTTTGAAATGTAAAAGTGTTAAACTGTTTAACGACTTCCAGTTCTAGGCGAACTTCTGAGAGATAAGTATTTTTCACAGAGAAATGTTAAATTCTGTTGGTATCTGTTAGCCTGGGAACTGAAAGCAAGTGAAAAATAGTGATGTCATCCAGTTAACCCAGCAGTAATGTGTTGTTATTAATCTAAGAACTATCTCTCAGAGAAAGTCTGGGCATTTTGTCTTTGGTTTTGGACCTTGTAAAAAAATCTACTCATCTGCATTTGTTATGCTAATAGTAAGTAACCAGGGTACAGTGGTGTCTCTTAGAGATAAATAGGAATATAGTAAGATTAGTTTATATGTTTTCTGTACTTATTTGAGAATGTGCTGCAATGTTATTTTAAAATATTTCCTATGATAATGAATTCTGTAGTCACTGTGCTGAGTTACTGAATGTTGTTGTGTACTTTTATTATTTATTATTAAATATATTTAAACCTTTTAATTGTGGCTGGTTTGTTTAGAGATATTTAAGCCCTGAGCGTACTTGCATATACATTTGGTGACACTGTACAGGCCACTCCTAAATAGCCTTCAAATCTTGGTCACACTTACCATTTGGATAATAGTTACATTACACAGTAGAATTTGTTACCCTTTGGGAAGGGCCTTATAGTAGCTTACAAGTACTGGTTGGTGGCAATGCTAACTACCTTATAGTCTGGGCAGAAGGAGGCATAGCTAGTAATCCTGTGATAGCCTTCCCCAGGAGTGTCTGTGTGTTTGTATATAAATCAAATCTCAAAGTGTGTGTGTGTGTGTGTGTGTGTGTGTGTGTGTGTGTGTGTGTGTGTGTGTGTATGTGTGTGTGTGTGTCAGTTACTTGGGCAGGGACACAAAGCGCTGGTTGGACAGAGAGGGTGCTGGAGGTTTTGGCTTGACCACTCAGCTGAGATCTTAACCCTATAGCTGTGCCATTGGGGAGTCTTATTGAGGATCTGGAGAAAGAGGGAGAAACCAGCCCCAGACTGACTGTGATCTCTGTGTGTTCTTAAGGGGAAATTGTACTTTAATGTGTGTGTACTTGTCATCCTCCCAATGTGGACATCCTTCACTGGTGCTAGTGGTGAGGATTGAGGCTCCTTGGTTATGGAGCCAATGCAGGGGCATCACATATTAATTGTTTGGCAGTGGTGGGATAGCCACATCACATATTAATTGGTTGATAGTGGTGAGTTAGCCACATCACATATTAACTGGCTTCTAGTGGTGTGGATAGTGAATTCCTGTAGCTTGTGTACAGCAGTCACTGAAGGTGTTTATACTCTTAATCAGCCATGCAGTGAACTTTCAGAGTTCATATCACAATTGTTTTATTTGTTTTGTTAGCTTAGTTAGTCAGGGAGAGCAGGCAAGCATGTCAGCAGAGGAGTATGGCAAGCTGACAAGGAGCCAGCTGGCTGAGATGTGCCAGGCTAAAGGACTGATGCATGCCAACCTGACTAAAGCAGACATGATTGCAGCTTTAGTCACAGCTGCATCAGAAATTATCAACCAGGAGTATGATCAAACTGGCTGTGGAGATGTACGACTCTCAGAAAATAGATAACTCAACCTTTCCACAGAGGACTTAAAAATCCATCTGGAGTTAGAGACTGGAGTTGGAGGCCAAGCTTTTGGTAATAGAAGCAGCGGAGAATCTGAGACATCTGCAAGCTGAGGAGAAGGAGAGGCAGAGGCAATATGAACAGGAGATGCTGACTCCTCGTCATAGTGATGGAGGTAAGGGGGAAGGGAGTAACCAAACTCCAGAAGCAACAAAGGTCAGAAAATTTATTCCACAATTTACAGAGGGAGATAATTTTGATAGTTTCATTTATATGTTTGAGAGGGTATGTAAACAGTATAATGTTACCCAAGGGTTCTGGGTGCAGTTTCTGACCCCCTTACTCCATGGTAAAGCTGTAACTATTCTTTCCAAATAATCTGATGTTGATTGTTTAAATTATAATGTTGTAAAGAACCATTTGCTAGAATTTTTAAATTAACACCTGAAGCTTATATGAAAAGTTTCGCAAGTGCAGACACAAGGCAGATGAAAGTGTGTGCGAATATGTTGCTGAACTGAGCAATTATTTTCATAGGTGGTTGAGTGGATGTCGAAGAGGTGACAGTCCTTTTGGCGAGGGAACAAGCCCTTAGCACTTCACCTGAGGACATGAGAATCTGGTTAGCTGATAGACAATGCACTACTGTAGATGAGTTAGGGAAGAAGGGAGACCTATACCTAGCAATAAGGGCATCACTGCACAGAAAAGGGACACGCAGTGCTGGCCATGGGTCTAAGGCAACCCATTCTGGGCAGCCCAGACTGCCCCATCAGAGGCTGCCAGTAGCAGGGAAAGCCACTAGTCCAGGTACACATCCAGGGCATAGGGTTAAATGTTTTAAATGCAACCAGTGGAGCCATGTAGCATATATATCTCCAGAGAGGCAAGGGGGGAACAAGAGGGAGAGCCAGTAAGTGGGAATGACAAAATGCCAATAGAAGGTTGTCTTGAGACAAAAAGTGTACCAAACTACCACAAGAGGTTACATCCTATCTTAGTGAATGGGAAAGAGGCCATGGCTAAAACAGACACAGCTTCTGACCTAACTATTCTGAAGCCTGCAATGGTTACAGAGGACCACTACTTGCTTGGGCAGTCTACGTCAGTCAGTGCTTTAGGAGGGACCACATTCCAAATACCTTTGGCTAGGGTTCACCTTGACTGGGAGAATGGAAAAGGAAGCAAGTGAGTAGGTGTTTTTGAGGATATCCCTGCAGCTGTCCTGATAGGGAATGATTTTGATAATGTAGTACCATGTGTTCATCCAGTTACATGCAGTCAGGCTTGGAGACAAATGGGTCTGGCAGCCTGGGGGAGACCCAGACAGACTGCACACTTGCAGCCAGGACTGGTAAGATGGTTACTTCAAGGAGTGAGCTACCTTGTAGCAGTGAGACTGATGGTGAGCCACAGCTGCTTGTGGGTACCGATGTCCCCTTGGACAGAGTGACTGCAAGGGCAGAGGGGAGTAGCAGTACCCAGGCTGACAGTGAGGCACCGCTGTCAGAAGATACCAGACTTGCTGTGGAAGAGGAGCTGGGAAAGGTTTCAAAGAGAGAACTGATACAAGTTCAGCTCTCATACTTCCATTACAAGGCATGAGAGAAGTAGCCATTGAGGCACCTGATTCTCAAGGGAAAGGGGAATCTGCATACTGGGACAAAGGGTTACTGTACAGAGAGTGGACTCCTGAGGGAGGGCTAGAGGGTGAGAGAATACAGCAGTTGGTAGTGCCCAGAGGCTACCATCGGGCACTTCTAGCCATAGCCCATGATATTCCCTTTGCAGGTCACATGGGCATAAAACATAAGAAGAGACATATTATGCAGAACTTCTATTTGCATGGGATTTCCAGATATGTAACTGGGTACTGCAGGAACTGTGAGCAATTCTAAAAGGTAGGCAAGGCAGGACACAAGGTGAAAGCTCTTTTGATGCCTTTGCCTGTGACTGAGGAACCATTTCAGAGGGTAGCTATGGATATTGTAGGGACTCTGAGTACCCCAAGTTCCACAGGGAAACAGTATACAGTATCCTAGTGGTAGTAGATTATGCTACCAGATACCCTGAGGCAGTGTCTTCCATTGAGGCAGAAAAGGTGGCAAATGCTTTGTCAGATATTTTCAGCAGGGCAGGTTTCTCAAAAGAAATACTCACTGGCAGAGGTGCCAGTTTCATGTAAGACATACTGGCTTGTCTGTGGACGTACTGTGGGGTAAAGCACCTAAAGACCACCCTCTACCATCCCCAGACTAATAATCTTGTTGAGATGCTTTGGGCTTTTGCTGACCAGCTTAAGAGGGACTGGGACAATTATCTTCCCCATTTGTTGTTTGCTTACAGAGAGGTTACCTAGGAATCCACAGGTTGTTCACCCTTTCAGTTGCTGTATGAGAATAGGGTAAGGGGACCTCTAGATTTAATTTGTGATGAGTGGGAGGGTAAGGAGTCTGTTGTGGCATATGCCCTAAACCTCAGGAAAAAGCTCAGGGAACTCATGAGATTGTCCCAGGAGAACCTGGCAGAAGCCCAACAGCAGAAAAAGATCTGGTATAACAGGAATGCTTGAGCTACAGAGTATGCTGTAGGGTAACAGGTAATGGTTCTCATTCCTGTCAGACACAACAAGCTGCAGGCAGCCTGGACGGACCCTACAAGGTTGTAAGGAAGGTCACTGATGTTAGCTAAATAGTAGAACTGCTAATCAGGAGGCAGGGGCACAAATTGTACCATGTTAACATGATGAAACCTTACCATGATAGGGAGGTCCTTGTGCTGAGTAATTTGGACTGGATTGCAGGAGGAGTCTGAGAGGGATCTGGTGACTGGTCTCCTCAGTGAGGCTCCAATTGACACCTAAGGGGAAGGAGTAGCAATGTCCCAGAAGCTATCCCCTTCCCAGGTTCAAGAAATCTGAGCAGTGGTACAGGTCTTTAGGGACATGTTCACTGGTAAACCAGGGTGCATCCACCTGGTGCAGCACCATGTGGATGCAGGACCCCAAAGGCCAATTAAGCAGGCCCCTTATTTGGTGCCTGAGAGAGTCAAACAGACTCTGAGGGAGGAGATACAGAAAATGTTGGAACTAGGGGTAATTCAGGAGTCCAGTAGACCTGGGTCTCCCCACCGGTGCTGGTACCAAAGAAGGATAGCAGCACCAGGCTCTGTGTGGACTACAGGAAATTAAATAGTCACACAGAGTCAGATGCTTACCCCATGCCTAGGACGGGTGAAGCCCTAGAGGAGCTGGGTGGGAGTAAGTATCCTACCAACACTGATCTTACCAAGGGTTACTGGCAGGTGACCTTGGCTCCCAGTGATAGAGAGAGATCAGCCTTTGTGACTCACGTTGGCTTGTATGAGTTCACAAAATGCCATTCAGGATGAAAAATCCCCAGCGACTTTCCAGAGGCTGGTAAATCGTATCCTAGCAGGAGCAAGAGATTTTTGCCCTTGCTTATCTAGATGATATTGACATCTACAGCCATTCCTGGCAATAGCACCTTCTGCATGTCAGGAAGGTGCTGGGCAGACTACAGAGGGAAGGATTAACCATTAAACAAAGCAAATGTCAGGTGGATATGGCAGAAGTCTCCTACCTGGGACATAGAGTGGGGAGTGGTAAGATCAGGCCAGAACCTGCCAAAGTGGAAGCCATTCAGGCATGGCCTGCACTTGTTACCAAAAAGTAGGTGAGGGCATTTTTAGGGACAGCAGGGTACTACAGAAAGTTCGTCCCCAGTTATAGTACCATAGCTGCTCCTTGCAAAGACCTGACAAGGAAAAACAGGCCAGATAAAGTAGCGTGGACCCCAGAATGTGAGCAGGTATTTCAGAACCTTAAAGGAACTTTGGGAGGACCCCCTGTCTTAGCTAGTCCAGGTTACAGCAACTGATTACTGGGCCAGTGCAGGGGCATCACAGTCACCTACACCTTAAAAGTAGAAATGCAGAAGTTTTCAGGGAAACACTAATTTGAAAATTGCAGATTAACATCAGTATATTGCCATGTAAACAAACACTGCAGCCTCTTCACCCTCACCACTGCACAAATAATGATATGTTTGTATCTTCTTCTTCTTTCAGCTGCTCCTGTCAGAGGTCGCCACAGCAGATCAACTGTTTCCATTTCTTCCTGTCCTCTGCATCTTGCTCTGTCACACCAACCACCTGCATGTCCTCTCTCACCACATCCATAAACCTTATCTTAGGCCTTCCTCTTTTCCTGTTACCTGGCAGCTTCATCCTTAGCATCTTTTTCCCAATATACTCTGCATCCCTCCTCAGCACATGTCCAAACCAATGTAATCTTGCCTCTCTGGCTTTGTCTCCAAACCTTCCAACCTGGGCTGACCCTCTAATATACTTATTCCTAATCCTGTCCATCCTCATCACACCCAGTGCAAATCTTAACATCTTCAACTCTGCCACGTCAAGCTCTGACTCCTGCCCTTTTGTCAATGCCACGATCTCCAATCCATATAACATAGCTGGTCTCACTACCCTCTTGTAGACCTTCCCTTTTGCTCTTACTGGTACTCGTCCATCACAAATCACTCCTGACACTCTTCTCCATGCACTCCATCCTGCCTGTACTCTCTTCTTCACCTCTCTTCCACACTCACCATTACTCTGAACTGTTGATCCCAAGTATTTAAACTCATCCACCTTCGCCATCTCTACTCCCTGCATCCTCACCATTCCTCTATCCTCCCTCTCATTCACACACATATATTCTGTCTTAGTCCTGCTGACCTTCATTCCTCTTCTCTCTAGAGCATATCTCCACCTCTCCAGGGTCTCCTCCACCTGTTCCCTACACTCACTACAGATCACAATGTCATCTGCAAACATCATAGTCCACGGGGACTCCTGTCTGATCTCGTCTGTCAACCTGTCCATCACCATTACAAATAAGAAATGGCTCAGAGCTGAACCATGATGTAATCCCACCTCCACCTTAAACGCATCTGCCACACCCACTGCAGACCTCACCACTGTCACACTACCCTCGTACATATCCTGTACCACTCTTACATACTTCTCTGACACTCCCAACTTCCTCATACAATACCACAACTCCTCTTTAGGCACCCTGTGATATGCTTTCTCTAAATCCACAAAGACACACTGCAACTCCTTCTGACATTCTCTGTACTTCTCCATCAACACTGTCAAAGCAAACATTGCATCTGTAGTGCGCTTTCCTGACATGAAACCATACTGCTGATACTAATCATCACCTCCCTTCTTAACCTAGCTTCCACTACTCTTTCCCATAACTTCATGCTGTGACTGATCAATTTAATCCCTCTGTAGTTACTACAGCTCTGCACATCACTCTTATTCTTAAAAATTGGGACCAAAACACTTTTTCTCCATTCCTCAGGCCATTTCACCTAAACACCTCCATGCTTCCACAGGTATGTCATCTGGACTAACAGCCTTTCCTTTCTTCATCCTCTTCATAGCTATCCTTCCTTCCTCCTTGCTAATCCACTGCACTTCATGATTCACTATCCACACATCATCCAACCTTCTCTCCCTCTTATTCTCTTCATTCATCAGCCCCTCAAAGTATTTTTTTCATCTGCTCAACACACTCTCCTCACTTGTGAGTACGTTTCCCTCATTATTCTTTATCACCCTTACCTGCTACACATCTTTCCTAGCTCGGTCCCTCTGTCTAGCCAGTCGGTACAGGTCCTTTTCTCCCTCCTTAGTGTCCAACTTTTTGTACAACTCATCATGCGCCTTATCCTTAGCCTTCGCCACCTCTCTCTTTGCCATGCAACTCATCTCCTTATACTCTTGTCTACTTTCTTCATCTCTCTGACAATCCCAACCTCTTTCTCTGTATACTCTCCTGTACTTCTTCATTCCACCACCAGGTCTCCTTGTCCTCCTTCCTCTTTCCAGATGTCACACCAAGCACCCTTCTAGCCATCTCTCTTACTAGCTCTGCTGTAGTTACCCAGTGGTAACTCTTCACTGCCACCCAGTGCTTGTCTTAACTCTTCCCTGAACATCACCTCACAATTATCATTTTTCAATTTCCACCATTTGATCCTTGGTGCTGCCCTCACACTCATCCTCCTCTTCTTGATCACCAATGTCATCCTACAAACCACCATCCTATGCTGCCTAACTACACTTTCCCCTGCCACCAGTTCACAGTCTCCAATCTCCTTCAGACTGGCCCTTCTACATAAGATATAATCCACCTGTGTGCATCTTCCTCCACTCTTGTATGTCACCCTATGCTCCTCCCTCTTGTTAAAATATGTATTCAACACAGCCATGTCCATCCTTTTCGCAAAATCCACTATCATCTGACCTTCTGCATTCCTTTGCTTAACACCATACCTACCCATCACTTCCTCATCCCCTCTGTTCCCTTCACCAACATGACCATTGAAATCTGCTCCAATCATCAGTCTCTCACCCTTGGGTACAGTCATCACCACTTCATCCAACTCACTCCAAAATTTTTCTTTCTCATCCATCGCACACCCAACTTGTGGAGCATATGCACTAACTACATTCATCATTACAGCATCAATTTCCAGCACAGCATCATAAACATCACTCTGTCTGACACTCTTTTCACCTCCAAAACACTTTTGATGACTCAAATTATTGTGTATGATAAAATAAAATAAAATAATCTGATGTGCTGTACTTCAACATGCAACATACTTCAAACCGAGAAAACATTGTGTAAAATAAAAAAATGTCATGCATTTTCATTCAAATGCACAGTACGAAATCATGTTAAATACTGAATTAACACTGTTTACTAAATGAACCTTTTGAGAACATCAGTATGTGTATACTTAGGTAAACCATCTCAATACAATTTATTGTGCAAAGCAGTTAAAATGTGATTATTGCTTACTTGATACCTTACAACATTTCTAAAAACTAGTCATTGAGGACTCAGGCATGACTCATACAAACAATAATATGAGTAACTGTTTCAAAATAATGAAAAAACAAATATTTAAAGATGAGAAAGAATGCCAGAGAAACAGGGACAGTAGAGCATGGACCACACAGTGCAGCTAACAGACATAATCGCATGCTTCAACTATACTCTGTTTTTGCGTGAAAGGAATTAACCTGAATGTCATGGACCATAAATCTGAACTAGATTCCACCTATTTACCTGTGCTATATGACATGTATGAGTCTCCTGCATGAGTTCCCTTACTACTGCTGCCAGCTGGGCATCACTGTTCATAGTGGGACTGGAACTGGGAGATGCAGTGACACCATGGGCCACCTCACCACCAGACTGATGTATGATCATGTTGTGCAGAAAACATCCTGCATTTAGTAGCTGGTTCATACTGAAGGGAACCACTAGACTCATCCAGGTACCTAAGGCAACCATACAGACACCCAAAGACTCTCTTCATGACAATACATATGTGGGACAGGGCTGCAGCAAACATATCTTCTGCAGCTCCACTTGGATTTCTCACTAGTGCCATGAGCCATGGCTCCAATGAATATCCAGAAACACCTGGAAGACAATATAAAACAGAGGGGAAGAGAAAGGGGGGACAAAACAAGGAAAAAGTGGTTTAGTATTCAGCAATACATTTTATATTTAATTGCTACTTAAATGCAATAGAAAAAATACATATGTTTCACTTTCCAACAAGATGACCACTATGCATTCAACAATCAGGAAGAGGTTATAGGATGGGCTTGTGTACCAGATATGAAAATCATGGGCACTTCCAGGATGCTGGCAGGGACACTGGTAATGCACCTCTGTGCAACACACACTACCTGGCAATTGATGGAATGTTAGCTCTTCCTATTATGGAATTACCACTCATGGACCAGAAGGGACCCTAAATGTAACATGTGTGCAACCCCAAAAGAGGCATGAATAGCCCATAGGTGTACCAATCCATATGTGCCAAGAGTACATCCAAGAACTGATGTAGTATCCTCAAACAGAAGCCTGTGGGATTTCCAGTGTATCCCCCATTCTACGGAAGGTTGCCATGGCAAGTTAGTGAGGACTGTACATACCTCAGTATCCTTAAGGATAGGGATTCCATGCATTTTTTGAGTACCCCTATGGGGTTCACGCATACTCACTACGTTGTTCAAATATACTTGTTCACTCTAACCCTCTCTAGTATTTCTTGACTGTCAAACCTATAATGGGTTATTCTCTGTTTATATCTCTGCTTTTTTGGTAGACGTATGCTGCTGGATGCAATTGGTTTTGGCTTGGCCAAGACAAGCAGCTCACAAATGGAAGTAACAAAGCTAGCAGCAAGTGACAGCATCATTGCAGATTGCAAAGGAGATAGAATAGGTAAGGCTCACCCTTATATAACATATCGTGGATGGCAAGTAAAGCGGGAAAATTCAACTATGAATCTCAACTAGGAGAGAGAGAGAAAGAGTGCTTCATTAGCATATGCTGTTTTAATACATTCCTCATTTACATCTCATTATGACTTCATTTGCTTAGGTTTATTGGCAGTGATTGACCATGAATGATTATAAATTGTGGCTTTGTTGCACTCATTCGCCTACAGTTTGGCTAGACTTAACACATTTGTGTAATGACTGTGAATACTACCCAGTGCTTTTTAAACAATATTTAAAACAAGAGCCTATAACATCGTCAAAACTTAATGTTTTGAGCTTACTTTTTTGACATACATCCTATCAATAACAATAATCACAACTAGGGCAATTTAATCTACTCACATCAGAAATGCAGTATGTGAAAACAACTGTCAAGAAACATTAACAATTTAAATTGCTGGAACAGTACACAATTGTTGGACAGAAGGACTCCAAAAATGACTACTCTGAATAATATGTGCTAAAATTCTACATAGTGAAAAAGCTATAACACTGCATAATAACCAATTGAAAACTGGAAACCAATATTTTAAATATTATTTCAGAAAATTCCCATAGCTCTACAAGAACTTCATATTTTGGACTTTGAGGTTAGATTTTCCACACATCATTAATAGGCAATTTACATCTTAACCAGGACCCTGAATCTGTGCAATGAGGATCCAAAATAAAATTAAAAATTATGCCTGCAAAATGAAATTTATGAATGGAACTGCAAAACAGCACAAAACAGTTTGATAGAAGACAGTGCAAAATAGTTATCCAGAAAATCTCATACATAAAGTCTACATTGTTAAAACGTATAACCCTGCCCATCGATAAAAGTATGCAGATAAAATGTTTTGCATTAAAATACACAAAAATATAACTAAGAGGTATAAGATAGAAAATATAAATTCAAACTGCAGTAAAATACAGACACACATTTTATAAGTGCAATAAGGCACTTGGAGATTTGCGTAGTACAGATATTACCATACACCCAAGGAACAGAGATATAGTTCGACAGATAGATAGATATATAGATAGATAGATAGATAGATAGATAGATAGACAGATAGATAAATAGATAGCTAGATAGGCTGACATATAGACAGCAGTGTATGTTCATATCTAACACAACAGCAGAAGTCACTGAGCTATGGAGAAAGTTTCGGGATCTTATGAAATATAACAAAGTAAAGTGTCGTGATGACAGTCCTAAAAAAAATAATAAATGAGAACACCAGTTAAGAACGTGATTTGCCACGCACAGAAGCTAACAATACCCAAAACTAAGAGACAAAAGCCAGTAAAATCAACATTTGATATTTCAAAAGTTCAGTATATATGTACACACCCACACACACACACACACACACACACACACACACACACACACACACACACACACACACGCACACACACACTTGTTATAAACACACTCTGTATATTAACATGCACACACACACACTTATTATAAACACACTCTGTATATTAACATACACATACACACACACACACACACACACACACACACACACACACACACACACTCACATATATATATATATATATATATATATATATATATATATATATATATATATATATATATGCGATCACTACATAATCTCCAAATGTTAGAATATCGAATTCCAAACTCTCGAGACTATATAGCCGAAACCCTTAAACACCGAAAGACCAGAAGCGCAAAATTCAAAATCCCGATGTTCGGAGATATTGAAGTGGTGCTTGTGGTGTTGCAGTTTGTTGATGGATAGGTGGAAGTTCAGGTAAGTATCTATGTGTAAGTGTATTGATTAGGGGCTTTAGTGTGTGTCAGTGTGTGTTGTGACTGTGATGTGTGTGTGTGAGGGACTGTAAAATGTGTGGGTGTGAGTTTCCCTTGGTCTGTTTGTGCAGTCTTGGAGTTAGTATATTTAAGTAGGAGGGGTGTGGGGGTGTGAGGATGATATGTTTGATTGTGTGTATGTGTATGTGTGTGACGTATGTGTGTTGTAAGTTCGGGATTTTGAATTTCGCGCTTATGGGATTTCGCCATTTAGGGGTTTCGGCTATATAGTCTTGAGATTTTGAAATTCAATATTTCAAAATTTCAAGATTATGTAGTGAACCATATATATATATATATATATATATATATATATATATATGTATGTATATATATATATATATATATATATATATATATATATAGATATATATATATATATATATATATATATATATATATATATATATATATATATATATATATATATAGGGGTTCTGCATAAGGCAGGCTTGTTATGCTTTGTATTCTTTTTGTAAGGAACCTCTGAGTTCACTCTAGTTACTGCATTTGCCTGGTCAGGTACATATCAAAGGGAACATTGTACTCTATGACTGGTCTGATACGAGCAGAGTACAGTGGGATAAAGACTTCTTTGGACCTAGATGTCATGCCCTAACTTATAAGATGCACAACATAAAAGGATTTCCTCACCACTGTGGCCATGTGGTGGTCAAAGATAAGGCTTCTGTCTACATGCGTATTCAGATCCCTGACCACTGGCTCAACTTTTAGGGGCTAGTTATCAACATGGTAATTAGCAGAGATGGCTGGCTTCCAAAAGGATGCAATTGTAGATTTCTTAGCATTGAGTTAAAGATCATGGCATTGGCACCATTTGTTAGTCAGAAATAGATCTTCCTGAATAATGTTAGTGTCTGCGGGGGAGTCAGTCATAACCCCACCACTTGCAATCATTTGCAAACTTAGTCAGCCATAAACCTTCAGCATTTGTTTCCATTTCAGGGAAATAATGTCAAAAAGAAGTGAGCCATGGAGGGCTCTGCTAGTGACTGGCCTCTTGGTGGAGATAGTCTCACCTATTTTGACCTCCTGGGTTCTATCAGTGAGTCATTTAGCTATCCAGTGGGTGATAAAGGGTTTATAACTAAATTAGTAAGCTTGTCCATAATTCCTGAGTGGAGTATTGTATTCAAAGCCTTGGCCAGGTCAATGTAAGCCGTATGCACAGACTTACCTTCATCCAGTGCTTTGGTGGCCCTCACAAAAAAGTCCATCAGATTTAACAGGAATGATCTTCTTTTAACACAGCTAAATTGTGATGGGTTCAGCATTTGTAGGCTACCTCTGTCCTCCTTTATCATATCCATGATGATTCTTTTCATGGCTTGACATATGAAGCTGGTAAGACTTGTGGTCCTGTAGATACCCAGATCAGTGGTTGGAACTCCTTTGTGCAGGGGAATGACTATTGCCATCTTCCATTCCTTGGGCACAAAACCTGACTGAAGGCTGCAGCTGAAAACTGATTCAAGTAGACCAAATAGATCATATTTCATGTTATTTATTAAACATCCTGGGATGTTATTGGGGCACATCAATTAAGTATTTTTGGCCTTGGAAAGTACATTTGTGACCTGTTCCCTAGTAACGGTTGGGGGGTTATGTTATGTGATATTTCCTTTGGACTATTGGGGAGGGGGGTAAATTTGAGCTGAGCCTGTCAGCCAAAAGGTTGGCAATGGCCTTCAGTTCAGGGTTGGTGATGCCATTTACAATAAGTTTTGTGCATTGTTGTGTATTTTTTTGAGGATACAGACATAGCTGTAGAAAGCTTTGTGGTTGTCCTTTGCATAAGAAGCCATTTTTTCTTCAACTTTAGCCTTTGAAGTATTAATTAAGCCTTCTAGCTGCCTGCTTAGATTGGTCAGGTGGCTTTTAGTATGCATGTCTTTGTTCCTCCAACAATGGGTCAAGATTTTTTTTTTATTTTGTTGTTTAACTGACTGGTATTGTGATTCTAGCAGGGTGGCTTATATTTTGAGTTTGCCTTATTTGTAATACAAATGGGCACAGCTCACTCAATACAACTATCAATATGGCTGTACAAATATTTTATAAATTGCTCAGAGAATGCTATGGTGCTTACTGGGTTTGGGGGTGCTTGGAATTTATTCAAGGTGTTGCTTAGTAGAAAGAAATTAGTTTTGTACTAGTTCCCAAAGGTTTTTGATTTCACTGGATCCCTTGATTTAATTTATATTTCAAGTAATATTGCCTTATGGTCAGAATTGATGAGTAAAGATATTACACTGAGTGAGGAACATTGTCCTCCCCCCATGTGAGTACAACGTCAGGGATGTGTTCACCCCTGGTAGGAGAATGGACCAACTGTTCCAGGATATTGGTATTAACAACATTTAAGAACCACTGGGCTTGTTCATTAGAAGTGCTGTAGGATTCCCAATCTATAGAGCGGTAGTTGAGTTCCCCCATGAATATTGTATCGGGCTGAATGGTAAGGGACTTTATTATATTGAAATAGGTAGTATGGGTTTCCTGGGACATGAAGGTTGCAAGGATATAATATGACACCATGTCTTTGGTGAGTTGCATATGTTTGAGTTCCACTGGGTACACTTTAACTAGTCCGGATGTGAAATTGGTTTTAATAAAGACTGAGACTACTCCACATTTAGTTCCCTTCCGTTTTGTAGCTGGTCTAAAGCTGTGCCAGACATTATAACCTTGCACTGCTGGGGTACTGTCAGCGACTTTAAACCATGTCTCTGTTACTATACAGATATGATGTCTATACTCCCCAGGGAGAGGAAGGCTTTCAGGAAGAGTAGTTTCTTGTTAAGACTTCTAGCATTGAGCAGTACCACCTTCAGATATTCCTTCATACATTCAGTTAAATTGGTAGGATTATCAGTTTGGCAGTATCCGAAAGTCTAGAGGGCATAAGAGCAGACCATCCCTACCAAAACAGCGTGGTCTCTCAACCATGTCCTTCTAGACTGTCAACTATTGTATCCCCCCTGGATTGACAGAAGAAGAAAAGCCAATTGTTTAAATCAATCATTTTCTGTTGGTAATGTGGCATCATCCTTGGAGAAGGTAGTATGCTGCTCAGTGCTAGGCTCATACCTGCCTCAGGCACATAATCAGTGAGCTTGATCATGTCTTCCTTCATATAGTGAAGAGAGGTACATCTCAGGTCATTAACACCCACATGGACTATGACAGCATCATACTGGTACCTGTAGTTCAATGACCTGAGTGCATGTGCGAAAGGCAGCTAACTGTGACTCTCTCTTTCCTCAGTTTGATGAGGGGGACATCAGTGTGCCTCACTATAGAATCACCAATGACCAGTAAATTTGGATGTGTGCTTGTTTGTCTTAAGGGCTTAGCAGTGGAGGCACTGGACAGAGTGTTACTATGTGTAGCTGTGGGTGGTGTTTTAATGGAGTGTTTGTGTGATGACTCTGGACCCTTTCTTTGATTGTACTGTGCAGGAGGTTTTATTGTTTTAGAAACATTATTTCTAAGTGCCTCAGAATAAGTAGTTTTATGTGTAGGGTCTTTACCATGTGTAATAGGAGTGGTGCAAGTGCCACTGACAGCCTCTATAGGATTAGTTTTGGTTGTATGAGTAAGTTTTGACTCCAGTGTTAAAGTGTATTTGCACCTTTCACAAACTGTAAACTGCATCTGTTTAATTAATAATAAGTGAGTTGACAGTATACATGATGCAACTGCTACAATGCCTCAGTATATCCATCTCAACTAGACTGGCCACAGAGAGAGTTAGTAAGGGCATATCCAAGCCTACTGATCAACTAGGGAGGAGTGAGGAAAAGTTACATATTGAACATGTTAATAAGGCAAGCAACTTGATAAGCAATGCTCAGCTATGAGCAAACTAGATGTTTCAGTAGGTAAAAAAAATAATAAACTGTCTAGAGAGTATTGCCATAAAAGTGTAGAGCACAAACCTTCTTAATGTAAAATAACTGGTTTGGAGCCCAAGTGCTTAAACCAGAATTAAGATACTCATAGAATAACAGACACAATAAGTCTTCCACTGCGAATACCCAACTCAGAAGGGTGTAAGTTATCCTGTGCTGCCACAAGAGTGTAGACCACTAACCTTCCTTACGTAACATAACTAGTTTGAAGCCCAAGTGCTTAAATCAAAACTAAGAGCCTGAGAATAGCAGTTACAATTCAATCAAGCTACTAACAAGCAGTAATAAAGCAGCAGATTAAATGCAACTGAACACTTTAAGAATGTGCAGCAAAACGCTAAATGAAGTGATAAAGTAGGAAGAAGCACAAATACAGTAAAATCAGTTGAATAAAGTGCAATTTTATTAGTACGTTATAGGGAGGAAATAGAACATAATTCAAGTTTAAAAGACTAAGGAAAGGGCCTTCCCAGCTGATCTCTCAGTGCTCAGTAGAATGATGAGATGGGACTGGGAGGAGTGTCCAAAATCAGATTTATAGTAGGGACAGGAAACTCAAAAGTTACCAAGTTTAAATGTACTACAACAGCAGTAGGGCATGCGGGTGGGAAAAATCAAATGCAAATGCAGACAGTGATAAGCAACAGTCAGGCAAGTAAAAGCAAGTCAAACAAGCACTACAGCTAAATCAAGCTACCTCTAAATATTTTCAGTTAAATTAAGAATGCTAGTTCTCAGCTCCTCCTACCAGTTAGCTAGACGTTATTCACTATCTGCAAATAATTATTTTCTAACTTTTCTAACTGACCCTAGTCAAAATCTTTTAAAACTCCAAAAGAAAAGAAAGCTTAACAAAAAACAAAATGTGATATAAGAAAAAGATAAAACACTACAAGTAACCAAAACTTAAATGGATAACTTAAATCCAAAATCAAATGCAGACATAGATCAGCAATAGTAAAGCAGAGAACAAGTCAAACAAGCCCTACAGTTAAATAAAGATGCATCTAAGTATATCCAGTTACATTAGGAATGCTATTTGTTAGCTCCTCCCACCAATTAACTGGATATTAATCAAAGTCTGCAAAAATTTCATTTTCTTCTATTCTAACTTTTCAAACTGAGCATTGCCAAAAACTCATAATATTCCAAAAGAACAAAAAACTTAAAACAAAACAAAATGCCATATAAGAAAAAAAGATAAAAAGATAGACTTAACCAAACCTTAAATGAATAACTTCAAAATCAAATGCAGACAGAGATCAGCAATAGTCAGGCATAGAACAACTAGTCAGATGTCAGAGGCCAGAGATAAACAAGTAAGAAGTAATAGAAACAGACAATATTTAAAGATTCCTTGCTAAATGGGTCATTAAAGGCTATGGTCAGATTCAGGAAAAGGAAGAAATATCACAGGATGTGTTCTTTAAGAAGAAAGAGGGATGAGGCACTACAGGTCAGAAGCCTAATTAGGGGCCTAGGAAAAGCACAACCTGAAATTAGCAAACAAGACTACTCGATCATGGTTCTTAATTACTTTCACAAGGGTAAAGTGGTAGAAAGTGGAAACTATAGCTGACAGACAGTATTTCTTGCACAGCAGAGAATGTTATTATGTCAGTATGTGGGAATTCAAGATTATCTACCATATGGTACCATTAGGAATAGGAAATGTTTGCTTTTTGCAGTGAAGTGTGTGGTCTATTCATCATAAAGTATAGATTATTCTTATAAGTGGCATTTAGAAGAATATGATTTCTCAGGGGTGGAAGAACAATGTTTATTAGAGGGAAACAGTATTGGAGAATGAAGTCCTGATTGTCTTTAGGTTAGTCCTCCTGCCATCACCATTCTTGAGAAGAAAATACAATATTACCATAGAATATGCAGAATGGAGGAAGCATTGTTTCTACCAGTAGGCGTTGTAGGACATGACCAGTTTGGATCAGCCTTCATGTGCAAGAGTCATTTTTTGTTATGCCTTGGTGATATTTGGATCTAGACAAATGGAGGTTGTCTCTCCACCCCTTAAGGTTCCTTAGCTGAACCCTTCCAAAATTGGTCTAGCATTGTTTGACTTATTTACATTTGGTATTTCTTGCTAAATAAACAACAGCTAGTTGCCTCATGTTATGTTTTTAGATCACCTGTCTTTAACTGGATTACTGTGGGAGTATCCATCAATAAGGAAATAATGAAGTGATACTTCTATGTTTCTAAAAGCAGTTCTTTTGCTTTGGGAACATTAGGTGTTATAGTTTTTGGTGTGGGTTCTTCTTGGCAGCCTAGCATGCAGAATGCAAAACAGACCATTTCATAACAGTTTATTTTAGATCTGGAGAATTTGAGTTTTCATATTATTGTTTTAGTCACTTGTTTGTTTGTTTACATAGTAGATCTATTTCTGTTAGTCAACAAAAATATCCAAAAATGGGATAACTAGCGAAAATGAACTATACTGTAACAATGAAACAGAAAAACAATAAACCAAAAAGACTAACCATCTCACAGATTAATACATTTATTGGCTAAACTGCAACACTGCAAAGCCTTCGAGTATAAGACTCTTTCTCAATGTAACAGTTTAAAATATCAGTTCAGCATTTATATAACAATTTAAAATCATGGCCAGCCTACCAAATGAAACTAATCAATTCAATAAAAGTTAACTCTTTAATCACCAATAAAACCATATGACATAAAAAATAATATAAGAACAATATAAAAATTCTCATACAGCATTAAACAATAGAATGTTTTATCTTAAGTAAATGCTTAATACTATTTATTGTATGTAAACCAGATGGGGCATCTGCCCTAAAATAATTTATCCATCTGTATTCCACTGCTTCTGTAACAGTAACAATATCACCACCCCTATAATTCAAGTGTATCTTTTGTAGCACTCTAAACTTAAAGAAATGTTTATTTCCATAACACTGAATGTGCTTACATAAAGCATTTGTGTCTAATTGTCTATGTATCTCTGACATATGTGATGCCATGTAAAAGTCTGAACATTTCCACAATTAGCTAGGTAAATCACATTTTCAGTGTGACAAGTAGAAAATGTTTGGAAAACAAAATTCTTTTTAGAAATTGGGTGCAAAAATTCTACATCAGTGTTTATATACTTACAACAGCTACAGTTATAGCAGGGAATGGTCTGCTTCTTACTCACTATGTTTTGTTTTCATCTATTACACTTAAAATTTTTATAGCACAGCAATTGCTTAAGGTTTTTATCTTTTTTATATATAAAACATGGCTTTTCTGTAATCTTACAAATTCATTATCTGAGCATAATATATTCCATTTTGCACTATAATATTCTTTATTTGTTGTGTACACCTGTTATATTTTGTAATATAGCTAAGAGATCAGCTCTTATTATAGGTTCATAGGTAGGTACTAGGCTATCGGCCTAAGGGCCTAAGTAAACCTAGCCAACAAGGTTCCCTGGCTTTCACCACCCAAGAAAGGTATTAGTCATTACATCTTTATTATTGACAATAGGTTGGTTGTCATACAAATATGGACAAGTCATTCCATCATGTTCAGAAACCACATATTCGATATTCTCCTTAACTAAAGTGATATACTCTCTAGAGTGAAAGTCATTTGTCATATGTTCTAATTCCTTTCTGAACCCTTCTTCTCTAGTATTTAATCTGCTAGCACATAGCATTTGATTTTTCACAACCCCTTTATAAACATTTCTGGGGTGCATGCTATTCGCATGAACATATCTAGTCATCTGAACATTTTTTCTATATATCGATGTATGCATCTCCTCATTAACAATACATAATGTAATATACAAAAAATTTATATTTTCTTTTGTAAACTTTAAATCAAACTCATAAAATGCTGTGGTTTCATGTAATTCATGCACAACAGTTTCTAAGGATCTACTATCATCCTCCCAGAGAAGGAATATGTCATCCACAAACCTTTTGTAAAATTTTAACTGACTTCTCTTGAAAGTAACACATGTAGTTAAATCATAAATATAAAGTTCTTCCAATCTTGTTGATACCAAATTAGCATAACTATTTGCCACTGGGGTTCCCACAGCCACTCCCAATAACTGGTGATAGTAAACCTCTACAAAAGAAAATACATTGTTTTCCAGTGCTATATCTAACATAGAGCAAATAGTTGAGATTTTACTTTGCAAATAGTGACTATGATGAACTAACAGCTCTCTTACATACTGAATAACAATATATAATGAATAATAGTAAACAGATGTAATATCCATTGTCACTAGTAAAATACCATTTATCTGATTGGCCCTGAGATGGATTTTCAGAGCAACAAGAAAATCACTGGCATGTCTTATAAAACTATTACTAAAATTTAGTATTTGTTTCAGTTGCAGTTTAAGATATTTTGATATAGCTGTAGCTACCCATTTTCTATCTGATACTATAGGTCTCATGGGTGGGAAGGATAAGTGCTTATGTATTTTGTGGAGGCTATATATTATAGGGAAGATAGGGTGAGGGGTATATAAATAATTATACAATTCTGGTGTAATTGTACCTTCCATCAAACAATCATACAAAAATGATTTTACTTTATAAATCATGCTATTTAAATAATTTATGTTAATTATTTTGAAAGTATTATTGTCTTCAGAAAGCTGCAACACAAGCTGATTGTATTTTATTACATCCATTATTACAGTTTTCCTCCTTTATCTGCCTGCTTTATAAATACATAATTTCTAAGACACAAATTAAATAACACTTTCCTTTCATCATTATCTAAGTTAAAATAATTGTTAGCTTTTTTCTTAAAAAACAAGTCATAAATATCATTTTCACACATTTTAAAAAAGCATTAACTGTAAAAGATCTGTTAGGTATAAAAGTACTGGCTCTCTTCAATGCCCCATCATAACAACCATTTTAATTTCTAAATGTAAGTTTCAAGTCAAAATTTCTCACAAAAAATTGAAGGTCAGTAAAAAAAAGTCATTCAGACATCCATCCTTTGATGGAATAAATGTTATGCCTCTGTCCAGAACTTTCAGTTCAGCATTCTGGAACTGTACACTAGATAAATTAACCACAGTATGTCCAACAACATTTAATTATTTTTGCTTCGAGTTACTGGTCCTATATTTATAGATATATTTGGTCCCATCTGCATTGGTGTGGCTGGTTCTCTGATCAGTCCCCTCTTCCTAGTCCTTCCAATGCCCAAAGATCTCATTGGATTTTGTATCTGTATTGGGAGAGTCAGTTGTACTTTGTTGTTCCTAAAAAAGCAGTATTTTTTGGTCTTGCACTTTCCTTTTCATATAATTCACTTTCTTTTGTAGTATTTTCTACTCTCACTGTTTCAGTCTAGGTAGCAAAACATGAATCTTCTGTTGCAGGCCTATTTTCTTCCAGAACATTACTTTCCCAAATAGAGAAAGAGTCCATTGACTTAACTGCTTCCCCTATATGCAATGGGACATCACTGAATGCAAGCACGGACCATTTCATAACAGTTCATTTTAGATCTGGAGAATGTGAGTTTTCATATCTTTGTTTTAGTCACTTGTTTGTTTGTTTACATAGTAGATCTATTTCTGTTAGTCACTCTGGCTACACTTTCTAATAGCACATCTGTTTTAATATAATGTAAAACATTTGCGTGAATGACTTGAGCAACCCTACACCCTCTAAGTGATTTTTAACTTGTCCATTTCCAAAGTCCAGATGTATCTAGAAACATGGTACACAACCACAAACTTTTCAAAAATAATCTAAGCCAGTTGCAACTTTGGTGTCATTCTTCACATTTTAGGATACATTTTATTTACGTTTTCAGCCATATCAGACAGATTAGTAAATACACTTTAAACTATCTGAGACAAAATGTTCCATTTTATCAATGAACCATGAACGAAGCATAAGTTGCACAGCATGGTTGAGACTAACTAATACTCTTATTTAGGGCTAAACTACTTTACATGGACTCTGATTTTCAATATATTAGACTAGGAAAACTGTGGATTTTTGTAAAGCATATGAAAACTAAAAACATCTGCTATGGTTCTTTGATTAAGGGATCATCTGACAACAATTTTTAACTCCCACTTTACTTCCTCCTCACCTTATTTGAGTATCTAGGTCTGTTTCAATGGCAGCCCACCAGTGCTGGAACTCCCTTCTAGGTGTTACTAAAAAAATGTAGTGGTTGAAAGAAAACTCTTAAACAACTTGTCACCAGTGAAGCCAAATACACTTTTTTGTGCTGTTCTACATACTTTGTAATCTGCAGACACTATAAACAGGTACAAAGGCCTTTGAACTGTAAGTACATCCAATCAAAAATATGCACAGCTAAAGATAATAAAACTTGTATACCAAATAGCATACAATGCTTCCTGATTCCAGTAGGAATGTAGGATACTACCCAGAGCACATGTTTTAAAAAGAGAGTGACAAAAAATATGGAAAAGCACATTATCAGAGACCTTGCAAAATCTGTAGACTTTAAATAACCATATTGCAAAGTTCTACTATACAAGATAATTTATTTTTTTTGCTTCTGAAAAAGTAAGATGTGACATGTGCTTCCTCTTTCTTTAAATTACTGGGGACACTAGTATGTTGGTTACATACTGTGGTTTTCTGTGTACTAGGCAACTCAAAAATCACGTGATGAGGAGTGATTCAAAAAATTATGTGAAAGGGCAAATAAAGCCTAAAATAGAGATGTGCCTACAAAAATAGTTACATCATTTGTAGGGGTAAATTAGCCCTGAAAATAAGAACATTCATCCAAAATAGTGAGTTGGGAGGTCTGCCATTATCTAACAGTTTTGAGGCATTCAGCCCTAAAGCTAGAATCATCACTTCTCAATACTGTTAGATCCACTTTGTGCATTCTGCTTATATATACAGTACTAACATCTATTTTGTATGTTAATGTTTTATTCTCCTTGCACTATTTTTTACTACGTTATTATGATTTTAATATTCCCTTAATTTATAAGCACTGCATTTTTTTGGTTCATTTGATTTGTTACTAGGAAGAATGTTTCTGTCTTATGGTCTGCCAGTAGAAATACACACTTGATGGATATGCATGAAAAAAGGTAAGCTTCTTAAGGAAAGAAAGATGTAACAATAACTGTCTCATAGTTCATGTTCAGTGACCTGTGAACTAGACTCCTTCTCATAATGTCTGAAGTAACAAGATCTACTTGATTCGTGTGCGTGTGTGTGTGTGTGTGTGTGTGTGTGTGTGTGTGTGTGTGTGTGTGTGCGCATGCGCGCTTATGCATGTGTGCGTATGGGTGTATGAATGTGTGTGTTGTGTGTGCAACTGCTTGTATATAAAGTCATATCATTGCTGTTCTGCAGTGTATCTGTGCAACTGTGTGTTAAGTGTATATTGTACGAAATCAAGACAGCACTATAAATGTTCACTACTTCCTTAAAAAGTCATATGTTATGTGCTAACTGATCCATGATGAATAAGGGGACACTCACCTTCACCACATATGCATATTTCTATTAAGTGTATAATTTAACATGTATCAGTTCCATTACTCAGCCTGAAGTTCCGGAACTTCTCAAAAATCATATGCTTCATTTCAGCCAAGCATCTGCTCAATGCATCCTGGCAAGCAGCATTAGGCTTTTTTTAACATTCTGTGCAAACTGTTTCCTTATGACAAGCATTCTCATGTCTCACTTATGCTAATTTCCTTAATTGTTGCAGAGCGGCTCTGGGATGATCTCAGCCCATGATTACACAGCATGAGATTTATTTACTTACAGTTGTTCTGTCCAGATTTTGTTGTCTCGGGTAATGTAGCTATTTAAATAGATGAGTCAGATTTCTTTTCATTGCATCTAACATCATGTAAACAATAAAGATATTTGCTATACCAGTTTGTATCGCACATCATTTACATTTCTTTGCAGGTGCAGTTTTCTTTCAAAAGTGGTAACAGAAAATTATTTCTAACATATTTTTATGTCTTTGTACTCAGGAATCTTTACCAAACTGAAATGAAAACAAAATAAAATAAAAATAACCATGCACTAGTCACAATTTCAATGCACGGTATCCTAAACTAAAAATATTACTGAACTGCATGCTGCATCACATGAATTTGGAAATTTAAATATCATTTGCAAAATGCAAAAGCATTCATTGTAAGCTGATAACATTTTGCTTACTTTTTGCATTGCTTTGGACCATAAGTATTGGTCTACTAAAATAATTTTACATATATATATATATATATATATATATATATATATATATATATATATATATATATATATATATATACATATATATATATATATATATATATACATATATATATATAATCCTATGCTGCCTAGTAATTACTCTGCATAACTTTATCACAACTCTTTTTACGCTGCATGCCTCTCAACCACTGAGAATTTGCAATCATAGCACCTTCCTTTAAAAATTATATCAGAGGGTCAAAAAGAGGATCACTTTCTTATCTTTCACAATACAAAGCTTTTATTTACATGGTCCTGCATAGTGATATAGAATCGTAATATAGACTTAGCTTTTAATTATTTAATAAGGTACTGACACAAACACATAGGTTCATATGTTCATAGGTGTATACTAAGCTAATATAGCAATACCCACGCCTGGGTGTGGGTAATGTGGGATTTACCCATGGTTGGCGTGGTTTGGTCCCGAGGGCAAAGCCCGAGAGACCAAACAAAGACAACCGTGGGTAAATCCCGCATTACCCACACCCAGAAGTGGGTTATTGCTATTATACTATGACATTATTTAAGAAAAGAAATAATCACTTTTCTTAAATAATGGCATTGTATAATGCCTCTTTGCTGCCCTTCCGCAGCTGTCTGGTATCCGCGGCAGTTCTGATGTACTGCGCATGCCTCCGCAGTACATCAGAGCTGTGGCCAAAAGCAATGGAGAAAACAAGATCTCCATTGCTTTTTACTGTTTCGCTATGTTAAATGGGTTTAACATAGTGAGACAGCTTTAAAATAAGCAACGGAAATCTCCGTTGCTTATTTTAAAGCTGTCTCGCTAAGTTAAACCCATTTAACATAGCGAGACAGGTTTAAAAAAAAGCAACGGAGAAAGCAAGATCTCAGTTGCTTTTTACACACTGTGTCGCTATGTTAAAGGAGTTTAACATAGCGAGACAGTGTTTTTAAAAGAGACTTATACTAATGGAAAAAGTCCGGGTGACTGGACCTTTTTCCATTAGTATAAGTCGATTTACAACGTGCACGCTGGCCAATCAGCGTGCATGGTTTGGAATATTAATGGGGGTCATGGTATAATGACCACTAGGAACCTTATAAGCCTAGCCATGCAACCCAAATATGATCCACAAATTTGATTTATATAGCGGAGATTTACTGACTACCTCTGTCCATCAGAGACATAGGCACCATGCCAATGGTGCATTTCAATTCATCAATCCACTAGACAAATTTGCTGTTAAATAGAGTTAGAGTGGAACTCTGCTTTACATGGATGAGCCGGCCCCAGTGAATGTGAATTCTCTTGACAAAAGTATCTGCCTTTACAACATGTCCTGTTTATGGCCAAAGCAAAATTTAGGTCTTTTGATCTAGTAGCTCTGATGCTGTTAGTTTTGATGATGTGCTAAAGGTTTATCAAAACAGCCTCCAGAGATGCCTTGCCTGCTAGGCTAAGATCACCACTCAGAATTCTGTATGATACCAAGTAAAGAAACATGGCTTTGAGGAGATCAGCATAGGACATACCCTGTATGGACATTCCATTTGCTGTATGCATCTGGTCAGGTACATACCAAAGGGGGCATTATACTCATGCATGGGCCTGATGAAGGCTAAGTACAGTGGGTTGATGGCCTATTTGAACCTAGATGCCATGCCTTTACTTATAAGTTGAGCAGATTTGATTGCTACCTTGGACATATGTTGGTTAAAGGCTAGATCACCATCTACATCAGTTCATAGATCCCTGACAAGAGAATCAACTTTTAGGAGTGTTTTATTGATGATGTAGTTACCCAGGTATCTGACTTTCCAAAAGGTAATATAATGTATTTCTTGGCACTGAGTTTTAAGCCATGGCTTTGTCACCAAATATTTGTCTATGTTAGACCTTCCTGAAGAGTGTTCTTATCTTCGAGGAATTAAATGACTGCACCCAATTTGCAATCATCTGTGAACCTGGTCATCCGATGGCCTTTAACATTGGCTTTGAGCTCCGACAAGTAGATGGTAGAGAGGAACGTGCCCATCAAAGAGCCCTGAGGGACTCCACTGGTGACTAGCCTCTTTGTGGAGGTGGGCTAATCAATTCTAACCTCTTGGATCCTATCAGTGAGCTAGCTAGCTATTCAGCTTGTAATAAAGGGTTTTGTACCCATTTCAGTAAATTTGTTGACAGTGCCTGTGTGGACTTTTGTATCAAATGCTTTATACACCACTTTCATCTTATCCATTGTCTCAGTGACCTATTCATAAAAGTCTATCAGGTTCAGTAAGCCTGATCTTCCTTTGGAAAAGCCTAACTGTGATGTATCCAGTATCTGCAGGTCTCCTAAGTCCTTGTTGACAAGTTTCATGATAATTATTTCATGGCTTTGCAAATAAGACTAGTCAGACTAATGGATCTGTAGTTTTCAGGATCTGTTGAGGGTCTTCCTTCATGAAGGGGGGTGACCATCAGAGTCCTCCATTCTCATGACACAAAGGCTGTTTTAAGACTATAGTTAACTAGTGACTCCAGGGGTCATGGTAAGTTGCATTTTGGACTATTCAGGAGGCATCTTAGGAAGCTATCAGACTCCATTGAGACTGTTTGTTTAACTTTGAGTCCATTTTCTTGGCTTAGTGAGTGTAGCCAGTTCATGATCTCCATTTATAGTTGGAGGAGTTATGTTTCAGGGCATTTATTGAGGGAAGATTGAGGTGATAGAGGGGTGAAGTTGAAAATAAATTTGTCCAGTTGCCAGGTTTGCTATATCACCAGGTTCAGTGAATGTGGCAGTATTAACCATCAGTTCATCGCATTGCTGTGTGCTGCTCTTGAGGTTTCTGACACAGCTGAAAAAGGCCTTATGGTCACCGAACAACGGGGAAACTATCTTAACATCAAAGTTGGCTTTTTGACATAATTAGCCCTGTTGGTTGCCTGTATCATTTGATGAAAGAGTTATTATATTTATAGAAATTACTGCTCCTGATTTGTGCCTTATTTTTTCCTTTTGTTGTATATCCTGTTAATTTGGGATGACACTAGGGCAATTTGTTTCTGAGGCTGGTTCTTGGCTTACTTCTGGTAGGTATAACAGCTTCTATCCAGCTGTGGCTGTACAGAGTTTCTGAAAGCAATTCAACAAAGGCTACTGTAGCTTGAGATACATAGTCTGAGAGCTCCATAATGTCAGTCTTCATATACCCCAGGGAGGTAAGTCTCAGGTCAAGGGATTATGAGTTTCAGTGCATTTTTAAGACATTACGAGTTTCAGTGCATTTTCAAGGGATTATGAGTTTCAAAGGAAGGGAAGTTTACTGTTGCTCATGCTGGGTCTCTTTTCAACATACAATTAACTGTTTTGTTTAACAAATAGTAGTCACTGTTTGTGCTGTAGAATTTGAAAGCAGTGTTAGTAGCACAATGTCCAAATTTTTGCTGTACCATGTAGATGGAGTGCTGATATTGTAGTGCCCTTTCAATTGCTGATTATTTGGTACATTTTAAGGGAGGATAAGGGTTCTGCACTCCTGAGTGTGTCTTCCTTTGTATGAGATGCCTAGTTGCTATGAACGTTTTGTTGGTTTGTCAGTCATTCCCTATTGCAATATTAACAGCTTACCATTTTTTAATGTAACATAGGCAATTAATTTTTCAAGGGTAGCAGGCACTGAATTTGTAGATGAAACATTGCAATGTAAAATTGTTGCCAGTATCAGCCTCTTCATTAGTTTACAGATCTCTTCAATGTGGTATTATTCAGATGACTTTTACACCTGCAGAGATTGTACTTATTAACTGATATTGGTAGAGTACAATGGCAGAGCTTTCAGAGACTTTTTATGGTTGACATTTTGTGAAATGGGTAGTTTTGTCATTGATTCATACATTTTGTGTTATTGTTTAATGAAAGAATATTCAAAACTACAAATTTAAAGCACATTGTAACAAGTAAAAACGTAATAAAAACAAGTAATCCAAAGCTAATAACCAAGGCTTGATTAAGAATTCACTAAGAAATATAAAAAAAGTTTATTATATATAAAACCAATACAAATAAAATGATTTTATACAAAAATCACCCTTATTAATAATTGTTCAATTGGCCAATTATTACTGAACAGTGGGATTGAAAGCAAAACTACATACAGACACTGCAATACTATTAATGAGATTAAAAGCAATCCAATAAATAGAATTTCCATAAAAAAAAACTATGCACAAAAATGCATTGGTTCAAAACATGTAACTTAAAATTATTTTTCCAGACAAGACAAGAATATTACAAAGGAATACTTTACTTTATTTCAAAAATGTGTTAAATTTGTTTCCACCACTAAACTGAATATTGTGGACACCCATATTGAATTGAAATTATTTTAAGGCAACTCAATTTATCTATTTATTTTAAGGAAAAAAATGGAAATGGGTGGACGCAATGTAGTAGGTAATTTTAAGAAATAAAAGTTTGTTTAACCCACAACTCAATCTCACTTCACAGGTTTTTGAAAATGCTGTCACTGAAGACATTTATTTAATTTGGAATCAAAAAGAGAAAACCTGCACCCTCAATTTGTCTAAACATGAATGGCAATTACTGAATAGACTAAGACAGGGCAACATGGTTTGTACTATGAAGCAACACAACAGAGGGGTATGGTTTTATTTAATGTTTTTGATTACTTACATGCTACGCTTAGGTTACTTCATAATACAGGTACTTACTCTCCGGTTTCATAAAATTAGATTAATATAGTATATAGTAGAATAGATTCCATTTTAGAGGAGTATCTTGTGGAACAAAGAATTTCTAGAGGTACCTATTCAGCCCTAAAAGTTGAGAATCAGATTGTTCCTACCTTTTTTGGTATTCCCAAAATTCACAAAAATGGGAGGGACCCACCCTCCCTTTAGGCCTATTGTGGCAGCTAATGGCTCTAAAATGTATCCATGATTAGTGTGCATTGATAGGTGGCTCAAACCAATTTATAGAAACGCTCCTCATCTCCTAATAGATTCTTGGGATTTTTAGGGAGGTTGAGGCAAGATATTTGGGCTAAGGATTTAATTTTCTTTATCATTGATATTAATGACCGCTTTACCTCCATTCACAGAGAGAGGGAGATTGTTTTGGATAGTTTGAATCAATACACACACTTTTGGGAGAAGAAACAAGACATATAGAAGAAATGATGGCTTTGGTTTTGGATAATAATTTTATATTTTGTTAATGGAAATGTTTTAACCGGAGCAAAGGAGTAGCTATGGGAGCCTCCTGTGCTCCCATATATGCAAACTTGGTGTTATTAGCATGAGAAAACCAGGTGGTTTTTAATTCTACATTTTTTTAAATATAGCTCTGTACATTTGTTTTTTGGATGACACTTTTATTTTATGGAAAGGATTAGAGGAGATCATTCATCAATTTGTGAAGTTTCTAGATAATTCCTCAGAATTTTTGGAATTCACCTACAAGTTTAATAGAAAGGGAATTAAATATATAGATAACTTTATTGAATGTACTCCCTGTGGTTTTAAATCAAAATTTTATATCAAGGCAATATTTAGTAACTCATATTTAGATTTTAATAGTTTTGACCCATTTAGTCAAAAAAGAGCTTTGTGAAGGGACAGTATATAAGAATAGCTAGGATGACCTCAAATAAGATGGACTTAATAAATGAGCTAGATAAGGTCACTCAAATGTTCTTGTATATAAATTATCCTTTTCATTTGTTAACAATGCATTAGTGAGTATGTCCAGGATAAATAGAGGAGGAAATATATACCCCTGTTAGGTGTTGGATAACAACATGGAGTAAAAAGTGAAAAGCAAGGGGTGGTTACCAACAATAAAAATTAAGAGAAAGCTATGGTTTTAAAGTATAGTAGACAAACTGCATTGGTTAAGAATATTTTTAGAAACAACTGGAGTATATTTAAAATCAATCCAGAGATTTTAGAAATGGTGGGGAATGTGCCCTTGTCACGTATAAGACTGGAAGAAATTTTAAGGATTTTTTTATAAGGGAAATTCCAAGAGGACGAAGGGGATGAATGCAGTAGTATACCATACACTAAATGTGGGATGTGTAAACAATATTCTTATATATATGAGACAGAATGGGCCATTTTAAATAATAAATTAGGTTCTAAGGTATTTTTTGAGAAAGGGAATTGTTCGACTAAGTGGGTGGTTTATATCGCTTTATGTGTAGGAGGTTCAGGTTTTTATA
The DNA here is from genome assembly GCF_019279795.1 of Protopterus annectens. NCBI lineage: Eukaryota > Metazoa > Chordata > Ceratodontiformes > Protopteridae > Protopterus > Protopterus annectens. Next base: position 1,095,701,412 of record NC_056727.1, on the reverse strand, counting down.
TTGGTAAAACCAAGAGGTCATTACATAGATGTATTTAGGAACATTTAAAGGATATTAAAAATAAAAACTAGAATAATGCATTGTTTAAACACTCATTGGTTTGCACTTCATTCACCAAGTTTATGTTAGACATCATTGATTCTGTTACTTACAACCCAAGGGGTGGTGATGCTAAGATTACGTTGGAAAATAAGGAACTAAAATGGAAGTTACAACTGTAGGCTATATCATACCCAGGTTTAAATTAATATACCTCTATTCAGTCTGTGTTAATTATGAGAGCAATCATATTTTAAGTTAAATCATTTGAACCAATGTGTTTTTTACATAAAGTTTTTTTTAAGGGAATTCTATTTATTGGAATATTTGTACATAAAGTTTATTTAAGAAAATTCTATTTATTGGAATGTTTTTAATTTCATTAATAGTATTATAGTGTCTGTATGTAGTTTTGCTTTAAATCCCACTGTTCAAATATAATTGGTCAATTGAATAATTTTTTAATTAGAGTAATTTGTGTATAAAAGAGTCATTTGAAATGTTTGTTGAGATTCTGATGAAGCCCTGCTTTTATTAAGGATGAAACCACTTAATCTGTATTGGTTTTATATATAATAAACATATATTTTTTTATTTTTCTTAGTAAATTCTTAGTGAGTCCTTGGTTATTAGCTTTGGGTTACTTGTTTTTATTATTATTATTTTTTAAATTATTTGTTTTACTAGTCGTAGTGAAGTAACCGTTCTTAATTTTGGTTTAACATTCTAACAAATGGTGCAGCATTATACAATGAATATAATTTAATACAATCAGGAATGTGAATCAAAGAACAACTACATGTTTGCATGGCCCTAAAATGTATGCAAGGAGCCTATGGTTTGAAAACAGGCCAAATGTAAACTTAATCCTCCACTGGCCAGATGCATTGTCTTTGAATATGGGTTTTAATGTCAGTTCAATGAGTGTGAGTTTCAAGGGCAGAGAAGTTTACTGGTCATGCTAAGTCTGTTTTCATTGTGAGACTGTATTGTTTGTTTAACAAATGGTTATCTGTGTTTGTGCCATGTTATTTCAATATCTGAAATCATTATAGTAGTAAATAAAAAAACAGTATGCAGACTGACAGGTTTAAACAGTGTTTATGATAACTGGGGAGAAATAGCATGTAATGGAACACTAGAATGGCTGGGGAGGAGGCTGCTGTTGTGGAGGGTTTGCTGCCGGAGGGGTTGCTCAGGGGAGCTGGATCTATTACCCTACCTAGGGTCCCATTTGACCATGATCAGGCTCTGTCTGTGTGCATAGTTTCAACAACCTTGTGTGTGCTTGTATGCAAGAGTTTGGACTCTAGTGTCATTGTGTTAGTGCACCTCTCACAAACTGTGCCTGTTTTTTTAATGATTAAGTGGCTGTCAGTAAATTGAGAAAATTGCTACATTGTTTCAATATGCCCATGTCCATCAAGCTGGCTACAGAAAAATTAGGAAACTGTATATCCATGCTGTACAGTCCTTTCATTATTGAGATACAGAGGGGTGGTATATTCTGTTTAGAAGGCTATTAAGGGTTCTTTATTGGGGCAAATTATGCTAAGCACCACTTAATCTAACTTTAATATTTACAAAATAATGAATTCTAGTAAATCTGTAGGTATTGCCACTTGACATCCAACTAGCTGCTCTAATCTTGTCAGCACATATGGTATCTGATCTTAGTTTACGAGTAACATTAGTAAATCTAAGAGGAACAAGGTAAATCTGAGGCCCAGAATCAAAGTACTATGTCTAAATCATAGCAGTTGAGAGGTATGGATGCTAGTGAATTCAAAACACAAAAAACGTTTCTCAAGATGTTACAAAAACTGTGAATCAAAATGCTTGAAAAAGAAATTATATATTATTTGATATCTTCAACATCGGTCTTTACCTGTTAAGTTAAACCCCTTATGATCACGAGAACAGTGATGCAGCATAAAGGAAAATCACACACAATTCTTGGGTTGATCATCATTGTTCTGTTTAAAGTGGGCTCTCCTTTTGCTGCACCACCTATTCCTCTTCAAAAACTTCAAAACTTTATTATTCCTAAATGGAGATGTTGGAATATTCTCTCAAGATAAAACTAGTTGGAAGAACTTCAGAATTTGTAAATATATAGCAACAGAAAAAGAGTGTCTCCATGAAGCTTGCAAAGTTTCAAGTAACATTTTATTTTTTGATATTTTCAGAAATGTACAAACTTAAAATCCTCAAGTACGATGCATAAATAACAGCAATATATTCATGGTTTGCTTAACCACATAATTTATTAGCACATCTATGATTTTATTATTTATGAATCCACTCAGTTAGTCTCACATACACTTCTTTTGGGTTCATTTTGCGTTTTCCATCTATTTTGGTTGGATCCTTCCTAACTTTTATTCCATACTTGCTTCTTCTCCTGTCATATTTTTTCTGTTTTTTTCAAAGCCATATTTTGCAAGTTCCAGTTCCCATATTACCATTCTCACTACACAGTGATGCTCTGTCTTATATCTGGCCAATCCCCTTCTTTCATATGTTTGAGTTCCTTGCAGTGATACTTTTGACCCCCCTGACAGTATACTAATTTGCTTTCTAATACCAAAAATGTCCTTTATTCAGACCAGATAAGCATAGCTCTCATGTGTTTACTAAGTTATTCTGCAAAATGTAGCTCATTTCCCCAATTTACTCTTTCCATGTGCTCATCACACACCTGCTGATAGCAGAACATGTACAATCCCTAGCTTTGCTTTATTGCGTCTCTAGGACATCACCCTGTTTTACAGGCCATTCTTCTAAATGGAATGGTGATGGTGGTTCTGTGTCCCCTGTTGAATAACACAATAATCTCATATGGTGACCTGAAGGTGAAACAAAAGTTTGAATTTCTCTCCTGTCTTCAGTGTTAATTGAAAGTGTTTTTCTACCATGTTCTGCTTCTATTCCTTTCCACTTTTGCATTAGTATAGTTATTTTTGTTTCTTTTTTTTTCTCTGGTTACCCAATTACTTTATTCATCATGCCTGCCTTGTCTTAATACACATTTATTTATATGTAACTTCTAATGTAATTTTGTGAACACAAATGAGGTCAAAAGTAGATTTCAGGGACTTAGAAAGAATTCTAGTGGTTGCGTTTAGGGCTGCAATAAAAAGGTCTTGTTTCCCCAAAGTGGTATTAGCACATTTGGGAAAACAGTAGCCTCAATGAGGAAAAGCTCACTATTGGCAACTGTGCATGTTGTTGAGTCACAGATTAGCACTTTTTTGAGATAGTTAACAGAGGCAGCCAATGCGTAGTAGTAACACAGACGCTCCCCATTCACTTCATCACACACGCACACACACACACACACACACACACACACACACACACACACACACACACACACACACACACACACACACACATACACACCTCATGTACCCAATACCTGGCCCTGTGATGTTAGAAAATCTGTGATGTCTCCTTTTTCCTGCTTTTGTAAAGCATGCATGATTACAGTCAGTCATGAATGCCAGACATTACAACTTCACATTTCATATTTTTCAATAAATGCATGTTAATGCAAATCCTATTATACTAGAGATTTTCAAGGTTTGTAAGAGGAATACTTAACATGCATATCTCTGTGTAGCATCAATAATTCTGGTTTTATTTAGTTTTCTTGTGCTACAGGGGTGAGAAGTATACCCTATGTTCCCTGTCCCTCTCACACATAACTCCACATTCTTGCAACCATTGTATAATGCCAAAGATCCTCACTATATGTTCAAAAAGGCCTTGGTGTGCTAACTGGTCTGTATCTATCTATCTATCTATCTATCTATCTATCTATCTATCTATCTATCTATCTATCTATGTGTGTGTATTGCATCCTTTATATCTAGTGGTGGTGCAGTAAACTAATATCTTCTGTGGGAAGTAGGCAGATACAAATAAGGTTGGTAGCCTTTTTATTGGATTTAAGACAACCTAATTATAATATCTGTTGTGTGCAGTGATTCCCCACTCCACAATGTTCATTAAATGCCTGTAAGGCATGATATATAGAGTTGCTCTGATAACTAGTGATCCCCCTGGACCACATCTTCAGAGTTATACCTGATAGCTTATGTTGACATTGTCCTCTATCTTCAGAGTTATCATTGGAATCTAGTGGTTTTCCTGATGACTGGCAGGTTTAAATACCGCTATCTTCAGAGTTATCACCAGAATCTATTGGTTCCCCTCACTGGCAGGTTTAAGTGCACCTTTCTTCAGAGGTATCACTGGAATCTAGTGGTTCCCCTGACTGACAGGTTTAAGTGCCCCTATCTTCAGAGCTATCACTGGAATCTAGTGGTTTCCCTGATGACTGGCAGGTTTAAGTGCACCTATCTTCAGAGGTATCACTGGAATCTAGTGGTTCCCCGAATGGAAGTTTTAAGTGCCCCTATCTTCAGAGTTATCACTGGAATCTAGTGGTTTCCCTGATGACTGGCATGTTTAAGTGCCGATATCTTCAGAGTTATCACTGGAATCTTTTGGTTCCCTGACTGGCAGGTTTAAGTGCAGCTATCTTCAGAGGTATCACTGGAATCTAGTGGTTCCCCTGACTGGAAGTTTTAAGTGCCCCTATCTTCAGAGTTATTACTGGAATCTAGTAGTTCCTCTGATGACTGGAAGATTTAAATGACATTAATGCATGAGATGAGAGAGGTATTCCATGTTGTTAAATGGATATGTCCCTCCTCCATCAGAGTAAGGTTTTAACTGCAACTAAGACACACGATAGCAGAGATATTCCCTGGTTTCTAGTGGTTCCCCTACCCTAAGTACCATTAAGGCATGATTACCTTTTGTGCTTGCCCTGATGGGTAGCATTCCCTACCAATCAAATGGGCGTGTGGAAGTAATACAGCCACAGCAATCCACTTTCACACACACACACACACACACACACACACACACACACACTGTGATGCCGTGCCCTGTCTCAGCAATCAAGGAGCCTCAATCCTCACCACTAACACCAGAGAGGGTGTCTCATATAAGAGTAAAGGATAACAAATGTACACAGTAAAGTACAATTTCCCTTAAGTGCACACAGTGATCACAGTCAGTCTGGGGCTGGTTGCTGCCTTGTCCCCATGTCCACAATAAGACTCCCCACTGGCACAGCTATAGGGTCCAGATCTCAGCTTAGCTGGCAAGGTAACCTCCAGTACCCTTTCTGTCCAACCAGTGCTTTGAACCCCTGCCCAAGTGACTCACACACACACACACACACACACACACACACACACGCACACACACACACACACACACACACACACACACACGTTGAGATAAGTATTTATACAACTTCACAGACACTCCTGGGAAAGGCTGACACAGATTTTCCAGCTGTGCCCCTTTATCCAGGCTATACGGTAGTAATAACTGCTACCACCAGCTAATAATTATGAGCTACCCAAAGGCCCTTAAAAGGGTGTCCAATTATTATTGTGCAATATTATTATCCAATAGTACGGTAACTTATGCAATCTTGAGGCTTTGGAAGAGCTTAGTACAGGATCACTTATAAGCATGCAATGCACTCTAGAACTTAACTATCTCTACATAAACCAGCCACAGTTGAAAAGGGTTTAAAAATATTTAATAAAAAATACTAAAAACACAAGACAATACTAGTACACCACAGTGCTTTTTAAGAGTTCAGAGATCACACAGAAACTTAAAATAATTCTGTAGTACAGTTCTGACATAACAGAAAAACACTTAGTCTAACTTTCTTCTAATTTCCTAGCTATTACTACAAGAAAACATACTTCTAAAACAACTTACTTAAGACAACAGGCAGTGCTGTAGGTTAGATGTCCAAGATCAAAATGCTCAATAATTTCTGGTTCTCACTGTTTAAATTCAACTGCAGTGCTGATAAAACATTACATCATTTGTTTACACTTTCCTGGTTCCCAGGCCACAGAACCTACATTTGCATTCTTTTACACTTAGAGCAATAAAGGACATTCCACATGTAAATTCTGCTCATTAACTTTAGCCTTAAAACAATAGGCTGGGTGCTTACTTCAGACTCAACAACCCCAAATTCTAACTTCAAAGGACATACAAAACATAATTTTAATTTCAAAGAACATTTGAAATGCTTGGCTTAGTTTTCCTTACAGCAGATGGCAATTTTGCTACAATCTTGAAGTTTACATTTTAAAGTGTTTTCTTTCATTTAAGAAACAAGCCTGTTTTGTATCTTTCGGCTTTTCCCGGTTAGGGGTCGCCACAGCGGAACTCCGGTCCGCTAATGATTGGCAGTTGATTTTTACGTACTGGCTTGCCAGGCCTGATGCACAACCTTCAACAAATGTACGCCCATTCACGCATGTCTCCACTCAGAAGACACTCTAGCTGAGAATCGAACCAGACAGCATCTTACTGTGAGGCGACAACGCTACCGCAGCACCACAACAAGTCTGTATTTTATATTTATATTTACAAATGCCAGAATTATGCATCAAATTCTATTTGACTAGGCTGGCAGCCTTCACCCTTTCTCTACTAGTCTTCAACTCCCCCCCCCGGAGAACTCAAGCTAGTTTTTCAAGTGACTCTTGATAAACACCACTTGAGAGGGTTAGGTCTATCTGGGAATACCTACCCCATTTCCTGTCTTGAGAGCCCATCTGCATTGGCATTGCTAATCCCACTGCAGTGCTGCACTGACATCTCATATGCTTGCAACCCCAGGCTCCATCGTAGCAACTTGGCATTTTGCTGACTGGCTCTGTTTAACCATGTTAGAGGGTTGTGATCTGTCATTACAGTGAATTTTCTTATATATATATATATATATATATATATATATATATATATATATATATATATAGGGCTAAAGTTTCTGCAATGCCCGCACTATAGCTAGACATTTCTTTTCTACAGCTGCATAGCATTCCTCCTTGGGTTGGAGCCTATGACTGAGATAAACCACTGGGTGCTCTTCTCCCTCTGAAGAAATCTGGCTAAGTACAGCCCCCACCCCATAGACTTAAGCCTCCAATTGCACAACAAATGTAATCTGGATTGGCTAACACAGGGGGTCCTCCCAAAGCTTCTTTAAGCTTCTGGAATATCTGCTCACAGGTTGGGGTCCACACTACCTTATCTGGCCTGTTCTTCCTCATCAGGTCTGTGAGAGGAGCAGCTATGGTACTATAACTGGGGATGAAGTTTCTGTAGTACCCTGCTGTCCCTAAAAATGCCCTCACCTGCTTTTTGGTAACAGGTGCAGGCTATGCATGAATAGCTTCCACTTTGGCAAGTTCTGGTCTTATCTTACCAATCCCCACTCTTATTTCCTAGGTAGGAGACCTCTGCCATTCCCACATGACATTGGCTCGGCTTAATGGTCAACCCTGCCCTCTGTTGTCTGCCCAGCACCTCCCTGACATGCTGAAAGTGCTCTGGCCAGGAATGGCTGTAGATGGCAATATCATCTAGGTAAGCAAGAGCAAACCCTTCTGCTCCTGCTAGGATATTATCTACCAGCCTCTGGAAAGTCGCTGTCACATTCTTCATCCCAGAGGGCATCTTTGTGAACTCACACAACCCAAAAGGAGTCACAAAGGCTGACTTCTCTCTAGCACTGGGAGTCAAGGGCACCTGCCAATAACCCTTGGTAAGATCAATAGTTGTAAGATACATAGCCCCACCCAGCTGCCCTAGGGCCTCATCCGTCCTAGGCATGGGGTAAACATCGGACTCTGTGTGACGATTAAATTTCCTGTAGTCCACACAGAACCTGGTGCTGCCATCCTTCTTTGGCACCAGTACTACTGGGGAGGCCCAGGGACTGTTGGACTCTTGAATCACCCCTAGTTCCAACATCTCCTGTACATCTTCCTTCAGAGTCTGTCTGACTCTCTCGGGCACCCTATAAGGGGCCTGCCTGATATGCCTTTGGGGTTCTGTATCCACCTAAGTGCTGCACCAGGTGGGTGCACCCTGGTTTCCCAGTGAACATGTCCCCAAATTCCTGCAACACTGCTTGCATTTCCTGAACCTTGCTAGGAGATAGCTGCTGGGACATGGCTACCCCTTGCACTGAGGTGGCAGTCTGAGCCTCACTAATTAGTCAGTCCCCAGATCTCCCACAGACTCCTCCTGCAATCCACTGCAAATGCTCAGCACAAGGGCTTCCCTATCATGGTAAGGTTTCATCATGTTAACATGGTACAATTTGTGCCCCTGCTATCTGCCTAGCAGTTCCACCATGCAGTTAACATCACTTATCTTTCTTACCACCTGGTAGGGACCCTCCTAAGCTGCTTGCAGCTTGTTGCATCTGACCGGAATGAGAACCATTACCTGCTGCCCCACAGCATACTATCTAGCTCGATCATTCCTGTCATACCACACCTTTTTCTGTTGTTGGGCTTTTGCCAGGTTCTCCTGGGCAAAGCTCATGAGTTCTCTGAGCCTTGTCTTGAGGTTTAGGACATATGCCACAACAGACTCCTTGTGAGACTTGCACTCGCATTCCCACTCATCTCAAATTAAATCTAGAGGTCCCCTCACCCTATGCCCATACAGCAAATCAAGGGGTGAAAAACCTGTGGATTCCAGGGGAACCTCTCTGTAAGCAAACAACAGATGGGGTAAATATTTGTCCCACTCCCTTTTAAACTGATCTGCAAATGCCCGTAGCATGGACTTAATTGTAGTGTTTAACCTCTCAACCAGACCCTTAGTCTGGGGATGGTAGGGGGTGTTCTTCATGTGCTTCACCCAACAGGACTTCCACAGACAAGCCAGCAGGACTGACATGAAATTGGCACCTCTGTCAGACAGTATTTCTTTTGGGAAACCCACCCTGCTGAAAATCTCTAACAAAGCATTTGCCACCTTCTCTGCCTCAATGGAGGACAAAGCCACTGCCTGAGGGTATCATGTAGCATAATCCACTACCACCAGGATATACATTTTCCCTGTGGAACTTGGGGTACTCAGAGGACCCACAATATCCATAGCTACCCTCTGAAATGACTCCTCAATTACAGGCAAAGGCATCAGTGGAGCTCTCACCTTGTCCCCTGCCTTGCCTACCTTGTGGAACTGCTCACAGGTCCTGCAGTAGCCTGTTACATCTCTGGAAATTGCAGGCCAATAGAAGCTCTGCATAATACTCCTCTTTGTATGTTTTATGCCCATATGACCTGCAAAGGGAATATCATGGGCTATGGCTAGAAACTCCAGAAGGTAGGCACTAGGCACTACCAACTGCTGTACTCTCTCACCTTCTAGCCCTCCTTCACAGGGCCACTCTCTGTATAATAACCCTTTGTCCCAGTATACAGATTCTCCCTTCTCTTGAGAATCAGGTGCCACCCTAGCAACCTGCCTCAGGCCTTGCAATGTAGGGTCTGAGAGCTGAGTCTATCTCAACTCTCTCCTTGTAACCCTTCCCAGCTCCCATTCCAAAGGATGTCTGGCATCCTCTGATAGTGGTGCCTCACTGTCAGCCTGGGTACTACTATTCACCTCTACCTTTGCAATTACCTGTCCAAGGGAACATCAATACCCACCAGCAGTTGCGGCTCACCTTCACTCACACTGCTACAGTGTAGATAACTACCTGAAGTAACCACCTCACCAGTCCTGGCTGCAAGTATGCAGTCTGTCTGGGTCTCCTCCAGGCTACCAGATCCACATGCTTGTCTCCTAGCCTGACCGCATGTAAATGGATATGTACATGGTACTGCCTCATCCAAATCCTTCCCTCTCAGGACATCTGCAGGATGGTACTTGTGTACCCCTGTTGTCTCAAGACAACCTACTATTGGCATTTTGTCTTTCCCACTTACTGGCTCCCTCAAATTTGGTTCCCCACCTTGCCTCCATGGACACTTGTATGTCACGTGGCCCTACTGGTTGTATTCAAAACATTTAACCCGAGCTCCTGGATGTGTTCCTGGACTAGTGGCTTCCCCTGCTACTGGCAGATTCTGTTGTGGCAGTCTGTGCTGCCCAGCATGGGATCCTTTAGACCCATGAGCAGTACTGGGGGGTCCCCTTCTTGTGCAGGGCTGCCTTGCTTGCCAGGTCTAGTTCTCCTTTCTTCCCCAACTCATCTGAAGTAGCACATTGTCTATCAGCTAACCAGAACCTCATGTCCTCAGGCAAAGTGCTAAGGGCTTGTTCCCTCACCAAAACGTATGCCAGCCATTCAAAAGTGGTGACCTGACATCCACTCAACCAGCTATGAAAATAAGTGCTCAGTTCAGAAATATATTCACATACATTTTCATCTGCCTTGCGTCTATGCCCTCGAAACTTTTTCCTATACATTTCACGTGTTAGCTTAAAACATTCTAAAAGACATTTTTTACAGCAGTATAATCAAAACAGACAGAGTCAGGCATTTTTGATAAAACAGTTACAGCTTTCCCATGGAGTAAGGGAGTAAGGAACTGCACCCAGAGCCATTGGTCAACACTATACTGTTTGCATACCCTCTCAAACATATGAATGAAACTATCAAAATTATCCCCCTGTTTAAAATGTGAAAGAAGTTTACTGACCTGTTGTGCTTCTGGTGTCCAGTTACTCCCTTCCCCATTACCTCCATGACTCCGGTGAAGAGTACGCATTTCCCTCTCATGCCTCCTCTGATGCTCCTTTTCTTTGGCTTCTATCTCCAAACACCTGGCCTCCAACTCAATTCTTTTTAGCTCCAGCTGGATTTTTAAGTCCACTGCAGAAAGGTTGAGCTGTCCATTCTCCACTGCCAGTCTGATTGTCCTTCGCAGAAAGGTTGAGCTGTCCATTCTCCGAGGATACTGTATCTCCACTGCCAGTCTGCTTGTCCTCCTGAATGCTGTGTTCTGATGCAGCTGTAACCAAGGCTGCAATCAGGTCTGCATTAGTCAGGCTTCCATGCATTAGTTCCCCTAGCCTGGCACATCTCCACCAGCTGGCCCCTTGTCAGCTTTCCATACTCCTTTGCTGACATGCTGCCTGCTCACCCTGACTAACTAAGCTAACAAAAGAAATACAACAATTGTGATCTGAAGTGTGAGTATTCACTGCATGGCTGATTTAGACTACAAAACACCTCCAGAGATCACTGCACATAAGCTACAGGATTCACTCTACCCACACGACTACAAGCCAATTAGTATTTGCCAACTAATTAGTATGTGATGTGGATATCCACCGCCACCACAAATGTGAAGTGGATCCCACCACTGCAAACCAAAAATGACACCTGTGCCCTGGCCCAGCAATCAAAGAAGCCTCAGTCCTTATCACTAACACTAGAGAAGGTGTCTCATATAAGAGGAAAGGATAGCAAATACACACAGTAAAGTACAATTTCCCTTAAGTGCACACAGAAAGCACTGTCAGTCTGGGGTTGGTTGCTCCCTTGCACCCCAGGTTGCCAATAAGACTCCCGACTGGCACAGCTATAGGGTCCAGATCTCAGCCTAGCTGGCAAACAAACCTCCAGTACCCTCTCTGTCCAACCAGTGCTTTGTGCCCCTGCCCAAGTAGCTCACACACACATGCACACACACACACACACACACACACACACACACACACACACACACACACACACACACACACACACTTTGAGATAAGTATTTATACAACTTCACAGACACTCATGGGAAAGGCTAACACAGATTCTCAAACTGTGCCCCTTTACCCAGGCTATATGGTAGTAATTATTGCCACCACCAGCTAATAATTATCGGCTACCCAAAGGTGCTTAAAAGGGTGTCAAATTATTACTGTGCAATATTATCATCCAATAGTAGTGTAACATACACAATCTTAAGGCTTTGGAATGGCTTATTACAGGATCACTTATAAGCATGCAATGTACGCTAGAGATTAAATATCTCTACATAAACCAGCCACAGATGAATATGGTTTAAAAATATTTAATAATAAATACTAAAAACACAAGACAATACTACTACACCACAGTGCTATTCAAGAGTACAGAGATCACACAGAAACATAAAATAATTCCGTAGTACAGTTCTGACATAACAGAAAACCACTTAGTCTAACTTTCTTCTAATATCCTAGCTATTAATTCAAGAAAACATACTTCTAAAATATCTTACTTAAGACAATAGGCAGTGCTGTAGGTTAGAAGTCCAAGATCAAAATGCTCAATATTTTATGGTTCTTACTGTTTAAATTGAAACTGCAGATCTAATAAAACATTACATCATTTGTTTACACTTTCCTGGTTCCCAGACCACAGAAACTACATTTACATTCTTTTACACTTAGAGCAGTAAGGGACATTCCACATGTACATTCTGGTCATTAACTTTAGTCTTAAAACAATAGGCAGGATGCTTACTCCAGACTCATCGACTCCAAATTCTAACTTCAAAAGACATACAAAACATAATTTTAATTTCAAAGAACATTTGAAATGCTTGGCTTAGTTTTCCTTACAGCAGGTGGCAATGTTGCTACAATCTTGAAGTTCACATTTTACAGTGTTTTCTTTCATTTAAGAAACAAGCCTGTATTTTATATTTCTATTTACAAATGACAGAATTATGTATCAAATTCTGTTTGACTAGGCTGGCAGCCTTCACCCCTTCTCTACCAGTCTTCACATCTCTCCCCCCTGGAGAACTCAAGCTAGTTTTTCAAGTGAACCTTGATAAGCACCGCTTGAGAGGGTTAGGTCTATCTGGGTATGCCTACCCCATTCCCTGTCTTGAGAGCCCATCTGCATTAGCATTGGTAATCCCATTGTGGTGCTGCACTGACATATTATATGCTTGCAACCCCAGGCTGTATCTTAGCAACTTGGCATTTTGCTGACTGGCTCTGTTTAAAAATGTTAGAGAGTTGTGATCTGTCATTACAGTGAATTTTCTTCCATACAGATAAGGCTGAAGTTTCTGCAATACCCACACTATGGCTAGACATTCCTTTTCTACAGCTGCATAGCATTCCTCCCTTGGTTGGAGCCTACAACTGAGATAAACCACTGGGTGCTCTTCTCCCTCTGTATCAACAGTTCCAACCCTAGTTCCAACATCTCCTGTACCTCTTTCCTCAGAGTCTGTCTGACTCTCTCAGGCACCCTATAATGGGCCTGCCTGATATGCCTGTGGGGTCCTGTATCCACCTGATGCTGCACCAAGTAGGTGTACCCTGGTTTCCCAGTGAGCATGTCCCTGGATTCCTGCAACACTGCTCAGATTTCCCAAACCTTGGTAAGAGATTGTTGTTGGGACATTGCTACCACTTCCACTGAAGTGTCAGCCCGAGCCTCACTGTGGAGATCAGTCCCCAGATCTCCCTCAGGCATCTCCTGCAATCCACTGCAAATGCTTAGCACAAGGGCTTCCCAATCATGGTAAGGTTTTATCATTTTAACATAGTACAATTTGTGCCCCTGCTGTCTGCCTAGCAGTTCCACTATGTAGTTAACATCACTTACCTTTCTTACCACCTGTTAGGGACCCTCCCAAGCTGCTTGCAGCTTGTTGTGTCTGACAGGAATGCGAACCATTACCTTCTGCCTCACAGCATACTCTCTAGCTCAAGCATTCCTGTCATACCACACATTTTTCTGTTGTTGGGCTTCTGCCCGGTTCTCCTGGGCCATGCCCATGAGTTCCCTGAGCCTTGTCATGAGGCTTAGGACGTATGCCACAACGGACTCCTTGTGAGACTCGCACTCACCTTCAATCTCATCTGGAATTAAATCTAGAGGTCCCCTCACCCTATGCCCATACAGCAACTTAAAGGGTGAAAAACCTGTGGATTCCTGGGGAACCTTTCTGTAAGCAAACAACAGATGGGGCAAATATTTGTTCCACTGCCTTTTAAACTGATCTGCAAATGCCTGTAGCATGGACATGATTGTAGAGTTTAACATCTCAACAAGATCATTAGTCTGGGGATGTTAGGGGGTAGTCATCATGTGCTTCACCCCACAGGACTTCCACAGACAAGCCAGCAAGTCTGACATGAAATTGGCACCTCTGTCAGACAGTATTTCTTTTTGGAAACCCACCCTGCAGAAAATCTTTAACAAAGCATTTGCCACCTTCTCTGCCTCAATGGAGGACAAAGCCACTGCATCAGGGTATCATGTAGCATAATCCACTACCACTAGGATATACTTTTTCCCTGTAGAACTTGGGGTACTCAGAGGACCCACAATATCCATAGCTACCCTCTGAAATGGCTCCTGAATCACAGGCAAAGGCATCAAAGAAGCTCTCACCTTGTCACTTACCTTACATACCTTTTGGAACTGCTCACACATCCTGCAATACCCTGTTACATCTCTGGAAATTGCAGGCCAATAGAAGTTCTGCATAATATGCCTCTTTGTATGTTTTATGCCCATATGATCTGCAAAGGGAATATCATGGGCTATGGCTAGAAGCGCCAGATGGTAGGTTCTATGCAATACCAACTGCTGTACTCTCTCACCTTCAAGCCCTCCCTTAGAGGTCCCCTCTCTGTATAGTAGCCCTTTGTCTCAGTATACAGATTCCCCCTTCCCTTGAGAATCAGGTGCCTCCCTAGCTACCTGCCTCAGGCCTTGCAATGTAGGGTCTGAGAGCTGAGCCTGTCTCAGCTCTCTCCTTGTAACTCTTCCCAGATTCCCAATTATGCAGTCTGTCTGGGTCTCCCCAGGCTGCCAGACCCACATGCTTGTCTCCTAGCTTGACCACATGTAACTGCATAAGTATATGGTACTGCCTCATCCAAATTCTTCCCTCTCAGGACATCTGCAGGATGGTAGTTTAGTACCCCTGTTGTCTCATGACAACCTACTATTGGCATTTTGTCTTTCCCACTTACTGGCTCCCTCACCTTTGGTTCCCCATTTTGCCTTCTTGGGCACCTGTATGCCACACGGCTCCACTGGTTGCATTCAAAACATTTAACCCTAGCTACTGGATGTGTACCTTGACTACTGGTTTCCCCTGCTACTGGCAGATTCTGTTGTGACAGTCTGTGCTACCCACCATGGGTTCCTTTAGACCCATGAGCAGTACTTGGGGTCTTCTTCTTTTGATGGGCTGCCCTGCTTGTCAGGTATAGTTCTCCCTTCTTCCCCAACTCATCTGAAGTAGCACATTGTCTATCAGCTAACCAGATCCTCATGTCCTCAGGCAAAGTGCTAAGGGCTTGTTCCCTCACCAAAAGGTCTGCCAACCTTTTAAAAGTGGTGACCTGACATCCACTCACCCAGCTATGAAAATAAGTGCTCAGTTCAGCAACATATTCACATATATTTTCATCTGCCTTGAGTCTATGCTCATGAAACTTTTTCCTATACATTTCACGTGTTAATTTAAAACATTCTAAGACACATTTTTTACAGCAGTATAATCAAAACAGACAGAGTCAGGCATTTTTGATTAAAAAGTTACAGCTTTCCCATGGAGTAAGGGGGACTACCTAGAGCCTTTAGTCAACACTATACTGTTTGCATACCATCTCAAACATATGAATGAAACTATCAAAATTATCCCCCTCTTTAAATTGCGTAAAAAATTAACTGACCTGTTGTGCTTCTGGGGTTCAGTTACTCCCTTCCCCATTACCTCCATGACTCTGGTGAAGAGTCAGCATTTCCCTTTCATGCCTCCTTTGACAGTCCTTTGCTTCGGCTTCTATCTCCAAATGCCTGGCCTCCAACTCAAGTCTCTTTAGCTCCAGCTGGATTTTTTAGTCCACTGCAGAAAGGTTGAGCTGCCCATTCTCCATGGATATTGTATCTCCATTGCCAGTCTGATTGTCCTTCACAGAAAGATTGAGCTGTCCATTCTCCAAGGGTATTGTATTTCCACTGCCAGTCTGCTTGTCCTCCTGGATGCTGTTTTCTGATGCAGCTGTAACCAAGGCTGCAATCAGGTCTGCCTTAGTAAGCTTTCCATGCACCAGTCTCCTAGCCTGGCACATCTCCGCCAGCTGGCCCCTTGTCAGCTTTCCATACTCCTCTGCTGATGTGCTGCCTGCTCACCCTAACTAAGCTAACAAAAGAAATAAAATAATAGTGATTTGAACTGTGAGCATTCACTGTGTGGCTGATTTAGAGTAAAAAAAAACCTTCAGAGATCATTGCACATAAGCTACACATTCACTCTACCCACACCACTACAAGCCAATTATTATTTGCCAACTAATTAATATGTGATGTGCATATCCACCGCCACCACAAATGTGAAGTGGATCCCACCACTGCAAACCACAAATGACACCCATGCCCTGGCCCAGCAATCAAGGATCCTCAGTCCTTATCACTAACACCAGAGAGGGTGACTCATATAAGAGGAAAGGATAACGAATACACACAGTATTGTACAATTTCCCTTAAGTGCACACAGAGATCACAGTCAGTCTGGGGCTGGTTGGTCCCTTGCTTCCCAGGTCCCCAATAAAACTCCCCACTGGCACAGCTATAGGGTCCAGATCTCAGCCTAGCTGTTAAGCTAACCTCCAGTACCCTCTCTGTCCAATCAGTGCTTCATTCCCCTGCCCAAGTAGCTGACGCACACACACACTTTGATATAAATATTTATACAACTTCACAGACACTCCTGGGAAAGGCTGACACAGATTCTCCAGCTGTGACTCTTTACCCAGGCTATACGGTAGTAATTACTGCCACCACCAGCTAATAATTATCAGCTACCCAAAGGCCCTTAAAAGGGTGTCCAATTATTACTGTGCAATATTATTATCCAATAGTAGTGTAACATATGCAATCTTAAGGCTTTGGAAGGGCTTATTACAGGATCACTTATAAGCATGCAATGTACTCTAGAGCTTAACTATCTCTACATAAACCAGCCAAAGTTGAAAAGGGTTTAAAAATATTTAATAATAAATACTAAAAACACAAGACAATACTACTACACCACAGTGCTATTCAAGAGTTCAGAGATCACACAGAAACTTAAAACAATTCCGTAGTACAGTTCTGACATAACAGAAAAACATTTAGTCTAACTTTCTTCTAATTTCCTAGCTATCACTACAAGAAAACATACTTCTAAAATAACTTACTAAATACAACAGGCTTAGGTTAGAAGTCCAAGATCAAAATGATCAATAATTTCTGGTTCTCGCTGTTTAAATTGAAACTGCAGTTCTGATAAAACATTACATCATTTGTTTACACTTTCCTGGTTTCCAGGCCACAGAAACTACATTTACATTATTTTACACTTAGATCAATAAAGGACATTCCACATGTAAATTCTGGTCATTAACTATAGCCTTAAAACAATAGGCAGGATGCTTACGCCAGACTCATCGACTCCAAATTCTAACTTCAAAGGACATGCAAAACATAGTTTTAATTTCAAAGAACATTTGAAATGCTTGGCTTAGTTTTACTTACAGCAGATGGCAATGTTGCTACAATCTTGAAGTTCACATTTTACAGTGTTTTCTTTCATTTAAGAAACAAGGCTGTATTTTATATTTCTATTTACAAATGCCAGAATTATGTATCAAATCTGTTTGTCTAGGCTGGCAGCCTTCACCCTTTCTCTACCAGTCTTCGCACACACACACACACACACACACACACACACACACACACACACACACACACACACACACACACACACACACACACACACACACACACACACACACACACACACACACACACAAAATGCATTTTAGATAGGGTTAGGTTTGAATTAAGGTTAGGCATTGAGTAAAAATTATGAGTTATGATTAGGTTAGAATTAAGGGTACATTAATGTTAGCGTCATGATTATGGCTTTAGTTAGGGTTTGTGCTATGTACATTCCAAAATAACACTGTATAAACAGAGAATTTTCAGGTGTTTGAATTAGAATTGTTGATCAAAACTTATAGTTTTGGATCGCTGGATTTTTAAACTTGCTAAAACCGTACATTTTAGAATTCTTTCTTGTGAATTCATGTCACACAGCCACATACCATAGTTCACAGGGAATCAATGTGTCAGAAAACACAAGTATCCTCTGGCTCAAAGTTTTCACCACAGCTTGCTTGTTGTCAACAATTGTTTTATTTGTACATGGATTATAGTCTAATAACCTCCAATGTGTCACCTGTGCATACACATTTATTTATTTATTTGACATTTGTTTCTCATAAAGTCCAACTGGAATAATATCCCATTTTCAGCAGAGGCCTAGGGAGAAAAGCTCAGTATGGAGAACATCGATGTCTGTGCTGTGACAGAAACCTGGTTCAAGGCTCCTGAGAGCACCCCAGCACTATCAGGTTTTACCTCATATCATGCGTTCCGGCCCCAAAATCCGGACAATACCAAGAAAGGAGGGGGGGTATCCATATTCATCAAGGACACTCACACCTCAAGACTGGTGGCAACGCACGATGCATCGGAGACCATCCAGGTGCAATTAACCATAGGCAAGACTGCTCTGCAAATTGTAGCATGTTACAGGCCACCCTCACAAACTCAGGAACCTCACATGGCCTTCCTGAAAACACTAGAGGGGATAAATGCATCACCAAACACCATTATACTAGGTGACTTCAATTACCCTAATATAGACTGGGAACACTACTCAAGCCCAAACACCCTAGCCCAAAAGTTCCTGGAATTCATAAACTCAAATGCCATGGAACAACTAGTCACCATCCCCACAAGAGGAGATAACATACTTGATCTCATCATCATGAACATGGGAGCACAATGTTCAACACCGGAAGTATACCCCTCACTGGTGAGATCAGATCACAAACTAATCTTGCTGGAGGTCCTCATCCCACCCCCACCTGAAATAAAAAAGACCACAGTAAAGAACTTCTCAAAAGCCGACTTCACACTTCTAAAGAATAGTGTGGTCTCCTTTAAGGCCCCCGAGCCAGCGGAAAACAGTACTCAAGCCGCTGAATCACTTACAAATGCCTTCTACCAGCACCTGCAGAACTGCATGGATAAGGCAATCCCAAGCAAAACAAAGACTCTTTGTACCAAAGGCAAGCGTCCAGTCTGGTGGACCCCAGCCATAAACAAACTCTACAACAAAAGGAGGAAGCTACTACAAGATAGAGCAAAATCCTTAAAAGGTAAGACACCTTTGATCACTATAAGTAAAAAACTAAGAGCTCTCATAAAATCATCCAAAGCAAATTTTGAGATAAAAATAGCTAAAGACTCAAAAGATAATCATAAGGCCTTCTTTAGCTATGTTAGAAACCTGGGAGGAAACTCCCAGATATGCTCAGAACTAGTTCAAAATGATGTGAAGATCACTGATCCTACAGACATTGCCAACATACTGGCTGACAGGTTCAGTGCAAACTTCTCCCTCCCCCAAAAGGAGATATCTATACCAAACAATTGCAGCCCCCAAACATCTCTAGCATCCCAAGTGAGAACTGCTCTCTCCAAAGCAAAACACAGCATCCATGGGACCTGATGGTGTGCCCGGCTGTGTGCTCCACGAACTCAATGAGGAATTAAACCCACAGCTAGGACAGCTGTTTAATCATAGTCTCACCTCTGGATACATACCCAGGAGTGGCGACTGCAACTGTGGTCCCACTTCACAAAGGCGGTGCCTCCACCGACCCTGGAAATTACCGGCCCATTAGCTTGACAAGCCTTATCTGCAAAGCCATGGAGAGGATCATAATGGACCTCATAAATAAAGACATAGGGAATTTGCAGACTTTGGATCCAACCCAGTTTGGCTTTGTCAAAGGCAGATCATGCCTTTAAACTTGGTTGACTTTTTCAAACAGTCACCAAAGCCATTGATGAGGGAAAGGCAGTCCATACAGCCTACCTCGATCTGGCGAAGGCCTTGATACAATACCCCACTCGGGTATCATTGAAAAACTCATCAGCTTAAATGTTAACCCATACATCACAAGATGGGTTGCAAACTGGCTGAGTGACAGAACCCACAGGGTCAGAGTTGCTGGCGCCATGTCAGACTCAAAGCCTGTCACAAGTGGTGTCCCACAGGGCTCAGTCCTGGGCCCACTCTTGTTTGGCATCTACTTTTCTGAAGTACAAGCAAACACAGGAGGGTTATGGCTGACAAAGTTTGCAGATGACTGCAAACTGGGCCATAGTCGAAAACACATCTGACACAGATATCCTTCAGAAGGGTCTCACAGAAACGGATAACTGGTGCCAGAGCCATGGCCTAAAGTTAAATGCCAAAAAATGCATAGTCATACCCTTCGAAAAACAAGGTTACCCCTAGCTACCATATAGGTGGCAATCCACTGAGCACAGAAGAAGTTATCAGGGACCTGGGGACCCAGGTTGACAGTAGCCTGTCATTTGACACCCATGTAGCTAAAGTAGTTAGGAAGACCTTCTACATTGCCCACCTTATCATGAAGGGATTCACATCTAGATCAAGGGAGGTCATAGTCTCCCTATACTCATCACTCATCAGACCAATGATTGAGTACAATGCCCCATTCGAATGTATCTGACCCGACACTTGCAGCAGCTGGAGAGGCCACAAAAGTTCCTCACCAAAAGGATAAAGGGTCTCAAAAATCTGTCCTATGCTGCCCGACTGAAAGAACTCCAGCTCTATTCAGTCGCACGCTTGCTCAGAGGTGACCTTTGCCTGACATACAAGGCCATGTCAAACCCAGATTTGATGAATATGCTTCACCTCAAAAAATCTAGATCCATCAGAGCCACAAGGGCGGGAGACTTAAACCTCGACTCGGCTATTAATTGGACGTGTTGGAGGGATAGATTCATCACCCAGAGACTCCCTATGCTGTGGAACAAAATCCCGGTATATGTGAGGCAGAGCACCTCGCTGGCCTTGTTCAAGAGAAATCTTGACCAATGGATGGGAAATCGCAGATATACCCCAGGGATTACCTCAGTGTCACTGCTCGACAGAGGCACAGCAAAATAATGGGTATAGTTCCCCACACTAAAGGGGTGGCGTAAGCCACAAAACTATGGGCTAGGCTTGTAAATGCCCTCGGGCAGATAGCCTAGTATGAACCTATGAACCTATGAACCTATGACATAATAGAGCCTATCAGTTAAATAGCTATTGAACCACAGTAATGAGAAAGGGGATAGTCCAAGTTGAGACAGTTTATACAGGCGTTTAGTGTGAGAAACTGTACTGAAGGGATTTGACAGAACTAGTAATAAGGAGGAAACAAGTTTGCCTGAGTACCTGCATTTCTTTATGGTGTCAGTGACTTATAGGAGGGCAGACACCATGTTGGCTGAATGTTAAGAGCTGTTTTTGTAGAAGAAGTTTTGAGAGATGATAATATTGCAATAGGCCAAAACTTAGAGACATCAGCCAAGATGCCACCTTTATGAAGAGGGATAATATAAGACTTTTTTTCTACAGTGAGGGTGCATATGATTCAGCTATTGCTCTATTAATAAGTATAGAAACTAGGAATTTTATGGCATCAAAAGCTATCTTTAGATATTTAGGTGGAAGGCTGTCAGCTACCGTGGAGCAAGATTTGAATTTAAGTAGAATTTTTTTTCCATTCATGTGTATACAGGACCTATGTGGAAGTTCTTAACAATGAATATATAGGGAGAATTAGATTCATGTGGGGATGCCGGGGTGGGGTGGGGTGGGTAAAGTAAATGGCATTGTGAATGGTGTATGAAGAATGTTGGTTTTGATCTAACATGTTTGCTGAGTTACTAGGACTAGATGTTATTGTAGTGGTGATAGAAGCACTGTGTGAGGGTAATGAGTATTTAGTTCAGGAGGTAATGCTTTTCATGAAATAGGCATTGAATAAGGTTGCAATTTCTTCTAAAGAGCTATTATGTGGAGGGTCAGATTCCTTGTCTAATCCTGGATTTAAAAGGGTTATGTATTAATGTCCAGAATTTTTGGGGTTCATCTTTGTGTTAAAGTTGTAGATGGCTATAATATTGTTTTTTATCTAGATTAACCTTTTTTTTTTACTCAGATTGTGCAATTCTATGTAAAGTTGCAAGTTATGGTGAGTTTTGAATTTAAGCCATTCTTTCCAAGCTTTGCCTCTGGTAGTCGTTGTAGTTTTTGTCAGGGTACTGAGCCATGATGCATGAGTAATGCTTATTTGTTTTTAGCAGAGTGGGGTATTGCTGCTTAGAATATTTAACAATAAGGTATTGCTGAGTGGAAGTGTTTTTAGGCAGACCATTTAAAGCCTTTCAATATATCAATGAATGAGTCTTTATTGAATTTTGGAAAGGTTTGGGGATGTTTTAAATTGGTTAGTGTTATGTTGGTGGGTGGTATTTATGTGGGTGTAGGCAGGGAGGTGGTCACTAAGTGAGTTTGGATAGGTTCCAGAGGTTGTAAATTTACTAGGGTCAGAGACCAGTATCTAGAATTACACCATTTCTGCTGGTATTATTAAATCTAGTGTGTGTTTTGATAGGTTGTGTGTAACCATAAAAGTTTATATTAGCCAAGGGAAAGTCTGACGTAAGGTTTATCCAGTCAATAGTTTAAATGTCCTGGTATGATTACTTCATAAGGTATATTATTTGTTGTCCAGGAGAGGATTCTTCAAGTCAGAGCATGTTTTCCCCAGTTCAAGCCTCACTGGCTTAGAAAGGCGCAGTTTCCCCATAGAAAAAACGTAGCTGTGCTGAAGATCCTTGATAGAAGCAAACATATGAGATTTGTGCAATATCTTTAAGCCAAGAGTGAGTCTTACATATTTAACTTTGTCTGAAATAGAAATAGGCATACCACATATGTTTCAGGACAGGGGTTACCCTGACAAATTTATTACCAACATCTGCCAGGAGGTCCAGGAAGGCAGGAACAACAGGTATCGACCCATTTTAGGTACAGGTGTATTGGAAAAAATCAAAGGGCCAAATGAACCTCAGTTAGAGTTCAGCAAGGCCTTTATTACCGAGTACAGTGCCAATTCTGACACTATTAGAAATATCATTGAACGGGAATGGGATACCTATAGGGATATTACAGACCTTAGTAATTTAAAAGGAAAGGCTGTTAAAATGATATTCCATAAGGGGAGTAACATCAAGAATTTACTAGAACATGAACCCAGCACAAATAGATTTTCTAACCAGCGTAAGGGTACATACAGGTGTGGCACATGTCCACAATGTAAATCTATTTCCCATACGGATAAAGTATTTCTTTCAGCCAGAAATAGGTGGACAGGGTCCTTAAAGTTCTCAAATTGCAACAGTCAAGGTGTTATATACCTAGCATTCTGCCAATTATGCCAAGCATTTTATGTTGGCAAAACTGAGAGACATCTCAAGAGGAGAATATATGAACAACTTTACGAAATTCAGAAAGAAAATTCCAATAATGCCCTTTATCGACATCTTTTGGTCTAGATATGAATTTTTTGTTTTAGAAACCATGGTCAGAGACAACTGGGGTGGCCCATGGGAGACCAAATTGGAACATAGGGAAACCTATTGGCAGATTTTATTGGAAGCAAACAGGGCTCCAGGTTTAAATGACACTATATCCATAGTACCTCTTCTAAAATTAAAAGCTGGGAAATTGTGACTAATTATCTTCCTTGTGTGTTTTAAAAGGTTATTATAAGGTATCTCCATGTGTATACAATATATACATGTATTTTTTAAACACAATTTGCATTTTAATATTTTATACTTATATAATATGTATTTCACATAATATAGTGTATAAAAATTTTTAGGTATGAAATATTTATTCAGAGTTTTTAAGTGTAGTACTGGTGCAAGCACCACTTTAAATTTTAATTAATTAACAAGATGTTGATTGTATTACCTATATAAGATAGCTTTTGAGCGATTGATATGTATCTGATGAAGTCAAGGATTTGGATTGACGAAAAAGTTTTATTGCAATTTGCTTACATTAATAAAACTAGTGGTTGCGGTCTTCCCTTACTGATTTTTTTGATATTTTAGGCATACCACTCTGTCATCTTGGTAAGTCAAGCATTTTTGCCTTGTCTGTCAATCCACAAAATAATTTCCTTATATTCTGGCTAAGTTCTACTACTGCTTCTTAATTTAGATAGTGCTTGTACACTTGCACAAGCCTCGCTGGAATTTATTGTGATTCACCCAGTGTATGCTGCATATGAAAAACTTTGATAAATGTACACAGAGCTGAGCTGTAATTTAATGGAACATTTACTTACCTAATACTCAACTGATGGACCTATATGACACATGCACTCACATCTGCCTATATGATACATGCACTCACATCTACCAATATGACACGTGGACTCACATGTACACGTTATTATCAGTTGCTACTCCCATTCCCTACAGCAGCAATCCCTGACAACACTGAGAAATCAACTTTAATTTTCTCTACAAACCAGAGTATACCAATCTTTGATGGTGGAAAAGAAGAAAAATGCCCTTTTACACCCTTTTACATGAGATATTTGTGCTACTAAAGCCCTGCTAACTGTATGTGGCAATACTAAGGTAGCTGAATCTCAGAATAGGAAGAATACTCCGACGTGCCAAAACCTCAATATCAGTATGTGTTCTCTTACCTTGACTATAAATACTTAAACAATTAAAGAATCAGAGCTACACATACAGGCTACTGACATATAAACTACAATGAAGAATATAAACATTTGTTTTATTTGCTGCTAAATGGATTGAGGGTACATTCTTATATTAGTCTGCTTCTGCCTTCAGCTGTTCTTCTGCTGGCATTCCCATAGCTAGTTCTGTACTGTAAACAACTACAAATTATTTGTGTGACCATAGGTGCCGGAACCATAAGGCAAGGGAGAGGGAGCGCCCCTCCACTTTTACAGCTGCAAGACATGTAGCAACACAGAGGATGCATGCATACATTGAATTTAAACACAAAAGTGCCCCTGATTGCTGCCAGACTCAAAGCAACATCCACAGGCAAGCTTGTATTTACTGAAGCTGCTGGTGCTCGCTCGTATGTTACTGAAATTGCTCCGTTTGTATTTTACTGAAGCTAAGAAGCTGTGCTGCTCTGTTTGTATTTTACAGAAACTCTGTTTGTATTTTACTGAAGCTAAGAAGCTAAGCT
This sequence comes from Protopterus annectens, assembly GCF_019279795.1. Lineage (NCBI taxonomy): Eukaryota > Metazoa > Chordata > Ceratodontiformes > Protopteridae > Protopterus > Protopterus annectens. The sequence goes on along the minus strand of NC_056727.1, from coordinate 1,095,676,318 downwards.
GCTCCATTTGTATTTTACTGAAGCTAAGCTGTTCCATTTGCATTTTACTGAAGCTAAGCTGCTCCATTTGTATTTTACTGAAGCTAAGCTAGTGTGTTACTGAAGCTCCATTAGTATTTTACTGAAGCTAAGTTTGCTGGTGTGTTACTGAAGCTCTGTTTGTATTTTACTGAAGCTAAGAAGCTCTGTTTGTATTTTACTGAAGCTCCATTTGTATTCTACTGAAGCTAAGAAGCTCCATTTGTATTTTTACTGAAGCTAAGAAGCTTGTGTGTTTGTATTTTTTACTGAAGCTTGTGTGTTTGTATTTTTTGCTGAAGGTGTGTGTGTGTGTGTGTGTGTGTGTGTGTGTGTGTGTGTGTGTGTGTGTGTGTGTGTGTGTGTGTGAAATGCCCCAGTTACTTATAACTGGTGGTTAGGATTGTCTAGGCTCAAACCCTGAGCCTTAGGTACAGCAGCCTGCATTCTCTACCCACACCACCACTTGTGATTTAGGGAGTTAAGTTCACAGTTCTCAACTGTCTACATTTTCACAGAATATTTGGCTCATAGTTTGGTCTATTCCTCTTAAAATTTGTGGTTTTGTGGCAAATCAGTGATAACAGAATTCATTATATAATGATAGCCCTTTAAGTTTCAGTCTTCCTATCTTTTTTGGAAACACATGGTAAAAAAAAAAACACCATCTCAGCAACTTTCTAAGATTATACAAGCAATATTTAAAATGTGTCCCTGGCTTTGGGCCTTTGCCCCCCTCCCCAATACATTTTGGCTTTTTCCAGATTTCTTCCACTGTGAAATTGAGAGATTTAGTTGTGTCAAGTGGATGGTGCAGTAGTAGTGTTGTTGCCTCACAGCAAGAAGTTCTTTGGTTTGATTCTTGGCTGGGCTGCCTTCTGTGCAGTGTCTGTATGTCATCCTTGTATTTGTGTGGGTTTCTAATCATCTGGATGCTTTGGGTTCCTCCCATGTTACAAAGACATGCGTCTGGTGCCTTTCTCCCTTGGCATCTGCTGAAAATTGGCTTTGTTCCACGTCAAACTTTCCTATTAAACAAATGTTAATTAAAAAACTTTTTCAAGGAGCTGAGAGCTTCAGGGGAAGAAAAGTTTAGTGCTGCTTATTCCACATCTGTTTGCATTGTTAGTAGTCCTACTTTTGATGCAGAAGGCTATGGGTTCTACTCCCAGAGTATGTAGATGGATTGCTGATACTGTACTGTGTTGTACTTTAAAGGGAATGGAAGCTGCAGTCCTGTGAATGCCCTCCTTTGTGGAGTTACCTAGTAACTATGAACCTGTCATCAGTTTGCCATCCATTCCCTATTGCAATATTACTAGCTTATCATTTTTTAATGTAACACAGGCAATTTATTCTTCAAGGGCAACAGACACTTTATTTGTAGATGAAACAATGAAATATAAAGTTGCTTCCTAGCAGTAACCTGTTCATTAGTTAGAAATCCATTTAATGTGGAATTATTTAGATGGCTTACTTCTGCAGAGATTTTGTATATTTACTGATATTGGTGGATTGTAATGACAGAAGTTTGAGTGGCCTTTTATGGCTGAAATTTTCTGAAATGGGTAGTTTTGTCATTATCGGTTCATACATTTTGTTTCATTGCTTACTAGAAGATGGGTCAAAACTACAAATTTAAAACACATGATTCAAACAACTGCTGCTGTATTACACAAGGAGTATAATTTAATACAATCAGGAAGGTGAATCAAAGAATGGATACATGTATGCATGGCCCTAAAAATGTGTTTGAAAACAACCCAGGGCAAATCATGGGCAAATTTTAAGCTTAACTTTTGTTACCAAAGCAATGGATGAAGGTAAAACAATTCGCACCACATTACCTTGACCTGGCCAAGCCTTTTGACACAATCCCCTACTCAGGTATAGTACAAAAGATGAATAATGTAGGCGCAAACACTTGCATCACTAGCTGGATTTCCAACTTCCTCACAGGATGCAGATCAAAATAAGGTAAGAGACCAGTCACCAATGGAGTCCCCCAGGGTTCGGTGCTGAGACTTTTTCTGTTTGCCATATACATCTTAAAAGTAAAAGGAAATAAAAGGGCTTTGGCCAGATAAGTTTGGGATGACTGCAAGTTAGGAGTAGTTAGTGAATCCCCAAATGACTTAACCATCATACAGGAAGGTTTATCCCAAATAATAACTGGTGTCAAAATCATGATAATTCCCTCTGAGAACTGATCCAATTGTTTGGCATTTGGTAACTTGTGTGTACAGTGACCTAACTTTTGACCAACATGTACCCAGAGTTATAAGAAAGCCTTTCTATATTGCACAGCTTATAAACAAATTGTGACCAGATCTAGAGATGTTGTTGTCCCTCTTTACAAAGCTCTCATTAGGTCAATCATTTTGTATAATGCCCACTTTGGCATGTATCTGTCCAGCCCCTTGAAACAATTGTAATACCTTCAGAGATACCTTACTAAAAGGATACAAGTCCTATACAATAGATCTTGCATGGACCACCTGAAAGATTCATTACTATACTCAGTATCCTACAGAGTGCTTAGAGGTGACATGTCTGGCATACAAGGCATCCTATGACCTAATACAGATGGACCTACTGAACATCAGCAAATCAAATGGCATCAGAAATACTCAGTCCAGTTATCTAAACTGAATGCTGTGGAGAGATGGATATAAATCACATAGGCTACCACTGTTCCAGAACAGACTATCCATAAAAATAAAACAAAGCTCATCCATCCATATTCAAATGCAACATGGATCTAAGGATGGGTAATAGAAAATGTACTCCAGGATTGTCCCTCATGCCACTAATGGATAGAGGCAGTTCCTAAATGCTGCATCCTTTACATGGGTCCCCTCAAATTATCTATGGTATGATCACAGTTATTCTCACTAGGGCTAATATACAATTATCAGCCATGGGAGAGGTAAGACCAATCAGAAAATGTTAATTCAAGCACCAAAAGGGAAACTGGCTAAGCTTAAAATATCCTCCAAGTGAACCTATGTTGTGGTAGTAAATAGTTATAAAAAAATGCCCTTTTTAGATCACTAAGTGCCCCTCTCACCCTCCACCCCCCCAGTCTTCAACAGCTTCCGGCACCTATGTGCGTGACTATCTTATTGGACCAATAGGAGCTTTTCCCTCCTCAGTGACTTTTCAAATAAAGCTTGCATGATTTAATTACTGCAATAGTTGTTTTTGCTGTTCCTCTAATGCTGATATTGATGTATCTTTATCCTCTCCTCTACAGAGGTGCAATGTAGGGGGTTCTCTATATACAAACCTTAATCCTTTCTTCTAGTGAGTAATAGACTCTTTTGATTCTGTGCCATTATTTTTGGTGTATTTTGATGGTCTTCCTGGTCCCTACATCCTCATCTTTGGGCCCACAACTTCTTTGGTGCAAATTCTGTGCCATATATTCAAGATCTGTGAAACAAATGCTAGATACACTCTGGATGTGACAATGAAGATGAGGAGGATGAATTCCCTTGATTTTATGTTCTTTATTACATCATAGGAAGACTATGCATCAGCATTTAATCACCACATGATTCCCTGATGGAGAAGGCAAGAAATGCAGTTTTCTGATTTACTCTTAACTTGGATTATGTAAGGTCTGGAGTAAATAAGATAATATAATTTCTTATAGGCTGCAGATAAATCCTTCAGCTATAGCATTTAATTTTTATTATGATGTTAAGGTTTAGATAGTCTAAGCTAAATCTAAGTTATAAAATTGCATTTGGCAATGTCCTGTATTGTTGAGTTAAGTGGTAAAGAAATGCTAATCTTTCCAACATTTTTATAATCTTTCAATCTGTGGAATTGTTTAGTTTATTGAAGATGACCTCTGCCTTGCTTTTTTAGATTTTATTTCTTAGCAGTGTTATATGTCAGTAAAATAACATTGGTGCTTATATGATCCATATAGTGGGTTACTCGTGCAGTTTGTTAAATTGTGTGATTAGCATTTGTTTACTAGGATTGTCTGACAGGGCACAAGGCTCATTTTTAGTGGAGGCCCAGGAAGAGAAGCTCCACACAAGATAGATACATCAAGTTTACAAAAAGTTAAATAAAAATAGCACAAAAGTTAATGGTTAGAAAAGAAAAAAATGTATGTTACAGCTGTGACTGTTACCTTAACTATTAAAGCAAAAGAGAAAAGAAATAAATACCTTACACAATAAAAACTGCAGTCCAGAGCTATTGCAGTACAGAAATACTGTATTTGCATTGTACATGTTAAAGGCCTTAAATAATCTGCAACAAGAGAGAAGAGGATAAGATTTATGTAAACAATTTACATCAGTGTCTATTTTTAACATTGCTTTCTAGGTTTAGGCTTATATACTGAGTTCATAGATGAGTGATTTGCCTTCTGTAGGTGGGGTAAGAGATACAAGGAGTAATTTATAAGACACAGAAAATGGTGGTAAGTAAATGGTAAACTATTGAGAGTTAAGATAAAAGAGCAGATTGTGAAATACAAGAGAACGGCAGTTAATAGATGCAGATATATTGACTTAAAAGATAAAACAGTCAAGTAAGTTTGATGAGGTGTGTAGAAAAGAAGGATTGATGGGGTGGGTAAGAGAAAAGGTGTGGGATGGAGGGCTAGACAAGATTCATGGGTAAAGGAGGTAGCCAGAAAAGGGTAGATTAAAGAAATTCAGTAAGATTTATTTTTTGTGGGCAGATATAATTTTGGTATTTGGAGTATAAATGCCCATGTTTGCATCACATGTTGTTTATGACATTGTTTAAATGTTATGAGGTTAAGGGTGTGTTTTAGGGTGAGAAGGATACAGTTACAGATTTTAGATATATTGGAGGAATAGAGGGAGTCATCTGGAGAGTTATTAGATTTTTTGACAAGTGAGAGGGATTTGTCTGTGGAGAGGGGGGTTATTTAGGTCCAGCAGTGAATTTTCTGTTGATGCTGGGGCATTTATTTGATGTGTAGATTAGGTTGTGTGTAGTGACTAAGTGAGAGAAGGTTAGTGTATGTTGCAGCTCAGTCCACTGAAGCTGTTTTACTGCAAAGCAGTGGTGTGTTTTTTATGGGGCATTAGCAGCAAATTTTATCATAGGAGGTTACTAGGCTAATAGCCCTGGGGACCTTACAAGCTTAGCCAATATTTAATCCCTAAAAAGAAACCTTAGTCAGCACTTGTCGCCACTGTCAAGGAGGGACACAGGTGGAACCCCTGATACAAATTTGTGGTTTCCCATCCACTCATCAAGATTGCGCTTGAAGAGGGTCAGTGCAGTACTCTATTTGATGTATATGGGAATTCTATACTGGAGACAGGGCAGCCTCTGGGAGACAATCCTGTCTCTCCAGCAGGTTTTGTTGATGTTGCATATTAGATTCAGGCCTTTCAAGTGGGTAATGCATGAGGAGTTAGACGTATGGATGTGGAGCATCTCTAGCAGGACAGGGTCCGAGATGAGACAAAGATCACCTCTGAGCAATCTGTATGATACCGGGTAGAGTGATAGCAATTTGAGCCTGTCCGCATAGGACAGGTGTTGGAGGCCATGGATTCTCTTTGTAAGGAATTTATGTGGCCTGTCCCATTGTTGCAGATGTTTGAAGAGGTACATACCAAATGGGGCAGTATACTCAATTATTGGTCTAATGAGGGAGGAGTATAGAGAGGTAATAACCTCCTTTTTTCTGGATGCAATCCCTTTACTTATGAGATGAAACAAGTAAAAGGCTTTTCTGACTACTGCTGCTATATGATGGTCGAATGTGAGATTGTTAGCAATCTGAGTACCCAGATGTCTCACCACAGGTTGTGTGTTTAGAGGGTTGCCATTGATCTGGTAATCAGTAGGGGCCATGTTTCTGCCGAATGATATGATGATACATTTTTTTGCGTTTAGCTTAAGGTCATGACTTTGGCACCAGTCATTAGTTGTTGTAAGACCCTCTTGCAGTATGTTAACATCATTTGGGGAGTCAATGACAGCACTCAACCTACAGTCATCAGCAAACTTGGTCAGCCACAGGCCTTTTGTCTTTGCCTGGACCTCTGAGAAGTAGATGCCAAACAGCAGGTGTCCCAGGACAATTCGCTGGGGAACTCCACTAGTGTCATGTCTGCTATCAGAAGTGGAGGCTCCTCTTTTGACCTTGTGGGTCCTGTCAGTGAGACAGTTGGCCACCCATCTGATGAGATACGGACTTAGCTTTTTGATGATGCCTGAGTAGGGGATTGTGTCAAAGGCCTTGGGCAAGTCAAGATAAGCTGTATGTACTGACTTTCCCTCATCCAGGGCCTTGGTGACAGTATCAAAGAAGTCAACCAGGTCTAACAGGCAAGATCTGCCCTTGATGAATCTGAACTGGGTGGGGTCAAGTCCTTGGAGATTGCCTATGTCTTTCTTTATGAGATCCATAATAATATGCTTCATGGCTTTGTAGATCAGATTTGTCAAGGTAATGGGGCGATAGTCCCCAGGGTCAGTAGTGGCACCATCTTTGTGCAAGGGGATGACAATGGTAATTCTCCATTCTGCTGGAATGAAGCCAGTGCTTAGGCTGTAGTTGAATAGTGTGCTCAATGGTGAAGCCAGTTCTTGCTGAAGATGGTGCACAATACAGCCTGGGATACTATCAGGTCCCATGGAAGCTGTGTTCTTTGCCTTGGATAGGGCCTTTAATAAGTGATTTGACAAGTATCAGGGATGTCGAAAGAGCCTTTGGGGGGAGGGGGGGTGAAGCTTGCACTGACCCTATCTGCTAGCAGGTTGGCTAAGTCAACAGGATCAGTGTATGTGATACTGTTAAGTACTAATTCAGAACAAACTTGGGCTTTGCCATGGAGGTTCCAGATGTAACTGAAGAAGGCTTTGTGGTATCCTTTTGTTTCAGAGGCTAGTTTAGATTCATAATTGGCTTTGGAGGTTTTTACTAGTGGTCTAATTTGCTTGTTGAGGATAAGGAGGGAGTTTTTTTTCCAATTTGAAATTTGTTCCTTTTAACCCTTTGACAACAGTTTCTTCCTTTTTTTGTAAAGCCTGTTGATAGAGGATGTCCACTAAACAGGTTTGGGTTTCCTTGAGGAGCAAGTTTTATTTCTGTTGAGGATGACTGAGTCCATGCAGTTGTACAGGTGCTTATATACTGCATTGGTATACTGTTCAATATAGTTGTCTGCATCATCTGAGGGGGTGGTGGTGTGAAGCTATAGATACCCTCCCTTAGGAGGCTGTAGTCAGATTATGAAAAGTTTTTTAGCTTGATTACGCCTGGGGGGGGGGGGGTGAGTGGGATAGAAACTTCGAATGTGACAGTCCTATTTATTTATTTGACATTTGTTGACCGGGATATTCTGACTGGAACAGAGCCCTTTTTCAGCGGAAGCCAGGGGAGAAAAGCTCCAATATACAGTAGAAGAATGCAAAACAATTCTGCTATTTACACAATACACAATAGAAGAATGCAAAAAATAGTGGAACACAAATTTTGCTAAATACACGAATAGAGTTATGATTGTTAATTGCATTTAAATAGGGAAGGCTAGTGAGAGTTTAACACAGATACAGTTAGATACCAGCTTAGTGTTGTAATGGAGTCAGAGCAGATGGAGGGTAGTTGAGGGTGATGTAAGTAGGATAAGTATGGGGGGTAGGAGCACTGGGATTTGGGTAGAGTTTGCAGAGTTAGTGTAGAGGGGTGATTATGAGTTGATAGGTTTATGGATTAGCAATTGTGAGGGTCCTAGTATGAAACAGGTAGCCTGTGAAGAGTTGGGAAAGGTTATGTACTTACTGACAAAAGGTAGGTAGGAAATAGCAGGCCTTGAGGTATAAAGGTAAAGGATGGAGGAAGGAGGCATGTGGGGAAGAGGGGGGTTGATAGGTAGTAGGGAGGGAGGATGAGATGGATAGTAGGCTGATGAAGGGAAGGTGAGAGAGGTATGAAGAGACCAAATTGTGTACTAGGTTCAAGGGGAGAGGTTGCAAGGGCAAGTTGTGAGGTGGGTAAGGTAGTGTTTAAGAGAGATCATGAAAGTGTGGGTCTGGGGTAGGCTTCTTAGAGTCAAGGGAAGCTTGTTCCAGAGGATGGCTGGAGAGTAGCTATATAAGTTCTGTCCTGCACATTTGTTAGGTTTGTAAATTTGTAGCATATGTTGATCGGAGCTCCTTAGTGATCAAGTGGGAGTGTAGAGGGAGACTAGTGAGGAGAGACTTGGACAGGAGTATGATCTGATCTCATCAGGGAAGAACATACTATGGGAGTGGTGCAGCAGTCACCCATATTGGTGAGAACCAAGTCCAGAATGTTATCTCCCCTTGTGGGGGATGAGATGAGCTGGTCTAGTGCATTAGAATTGATGAAATCAACTATCATTTAGTGAGTGCATTGGTGCAGGAATAGTTCACCCAGTCTATGGTGGGGTAGTTGAAGTCAGCAAGGATCTGGGTGTTAGGCAGTAACTTGATGGAGTCAAGTAGATCCAAGAAGATGAGTGGGTCTCCTGAGTCATGGAGGGTTGTCTAAACTTAAATAAACTTATAAACAGACTGACTGCTGCCCTCATATATGTTAACACTCTGGCTGTTCTCTCAAAATGGCACTGCTGCCTGCACATGCTCAGTATTTATATGCACATACTACATCTGGAAATGCTTCTTAAAGGTACATACACATGTTCGCATCTGCATCCTTCCTTTTTTAGAAATAGTCCTTATATGAAATTACAGTATTCAATGACATGCAATTTAAAGAAATGATCTGTTGACATGCAGTTATACAGAATTAAGTATTTAACATGCAATCATACAAAATTAGACACATAGAAAACAATTATGTCCAAGTTGCTGTGTTTTACACTATGTCTTCAAATATGATCTGACAGTGTAACATAAAAGTCAGAACTGGATCTAGCAATGGGGACTGTCTTCAAGGAGTGTTCAACTTTGGAGATGTCAGGAATGGGAATGGATACTGTGACATGTTCTTTGGTATGAACATTATCAGGGTTCCTCTGAGATCTAGAGTCTGTATCACAAGTATGATGCTGCGATATTGTTTCTTTTACAGGAAGATGTCTGTGGTTTCTCCTGTACTATATACCCTCAGATTCCACTAAGTAGGATCTCAACTCAGTACATATACCTTTCACTTGATAAATTCAATTAAAGCCTTTCGCGGTTTGCATCCTCACCTGTCTCTCCTTCTTTTAACGGACAAAAAAATGTGCTCATTTTATCATACCTGGACTTCTAAGAAGAGCGCTTCTTAAAAAGTTGGGCTTTGATTTCTCTGTTGCTTTTAGTATTAGGCAACAACAAACTAGAACTGATAGGCAAGGTTGTTCTGGTTTGCCTGGATAGAAGTCGCTGAGCAGACGAACCTAGTAGACTGTCATGGGGTATATTTCTGTGAATGAGTAAATTCAAGAAAATATCGGTATTGTCATACTTTGACCTCTCCAGTAATTGCTTTGCACTCTGTGCTGCATGTTCACCAAGGCCGTTTGACTGAGGATATTCAGGACTGCTAGTAACATGGATAAAGTCACATTCTTTTGCAAATCTCTGAAATAATTGACTGGTAAACTGACAACCATTGTCAGAAATAACTTTGTGTGGACTACCATGGACTGAGAAGTGACATTTCATCTTAGTAGCAGCAGCACTGGATGTTAGGTTAGGTAGAAAATCCATCTCATACCAGTTTGAATAAGAGTCTACCAACACTAAGTAATGTTGCCTGTTCCACTCAAATATGTCAGTTGCTACTGTTGACCAAGGTAGTTCAGGAATTTGGCTTAGCTGAAGTGGCTCTTTTTTGCAAATGCAGCTTTGTACTGTTGCACACTGAACAAGAAGAAAGCACTTTATCAATGTCTTTTGCTAGAGAAGACCAAAATATTATTCCTCTCACCCTTCTTTTAGAATCAGAACCTGGGTGGCCACGATGTAAAATTGGAATATATTCACATCGTAATGAAGTAGGAACAACAACCTGTGGACCTTTGAGAATGATACTATCTTCCATCAGCATCTCATCTCTGTATGGAAAGTAAGATTATACTTCTTGCGGTAAGCAGGATTGCTTTGCCAGCCATCCTACATTGATGAGGTGGATGAGCTTTTGCAAAATTGGATCAGACTTTGTATGATCTCTCAGATTATCAAGTCTTGTGGTTGAAAAAGTATGCACTTCCATGACATCAAAGTCAAAATTTTCTGCATCAAGCTGTTCCGTGGTATTTCTGGGTGATCGGGATAAGGTCTCAGCCAGATAAAGAAGTTTACCTTTTGTATAGACCAATTTGAAATTGTAGTTTTGCAATTTGAGCATCAATGTTTGTAGTCTTGCTGGAGCAGAATGCATAGGCTTTTTTTAAAATAGTGACTATAAGTAGATAATCAGTTTCGATTTAGATAGCTTGAACATAAATATAATCATGGAACTCTGAATATGTGAACACAATTGCCAAAAAGTTCCTTCTCAATTTGAGCATACTGCATCTCAGTTTGGGTAAGAGTTCTAGATGCAAAAGGTCTGCCCTCTTGAAGAATAACTGCACTAAGACCGAACTTTGAAGCATCACAGGAAAGAACTACTGGTTTGTGGATGTCATAGTATCTTAATGTAGGTGGGTTAGCAATTTGCTGTTTGAGGTAATCGAATGCTCTCTAGTGTTTTTCTAACCATGAGCATGCAACATCTTTGTGTGTCAGCTCTCTTAAAGGTGCTGCTAACTCACTAAAGTCAGGGATGAATTTGTCAAAATCGTTAACCATACCAAGAAAACACTGTAAGGCTTGGATATTGTCTTTAGCTGGCATCTCAAGAATGGCTGTTTGTTTAGAATGATCTGGTCATAAGCCTGTACTGGTAAACAAATGACGTACACAAGCAACTTATGGTAGTATGAATTTGCACTTCAGAGGATTAAGCTTTAAATTCACTTCATGAGCTCTGTCCAGAGCTTTCCTGAGGTTTCTGTCATGCTCTGCTACACCATTACCTCCAACTAGTAAATCATCAACTATTATTGCACATGGGTAGCCTGAAAAAACTTTGCTCCATTGCACATTGAATGACTTCACTGGCAGAATGACTTCACTGGCAGAATTTATTCCAAAAGCCATCCTGAGGAAACTGTATCTACCAAATGGGATACTGAATGTAGTCAGTACTGAAGATTTGCGATCAAGCATCAATTGCCAAAATGAACTCTTTGCATCTAAGACAAAGCAGTAGCATTTGGCATGAGGGTTGCAGTCTCCTCAATTGTATGCATAAGATGATGAGATCTTTTTTAATGCCTTGCTTAAATTGCTTGAGTCAATGCATATTCTGAATTCATCTGAGTTTTTCTTATGAGCAGCTACCATAGAAGATACGCACTCAGTTGGCTCTGTGACTGGACAAATCACACCTTGCTGCACCATTTTCTCAAACTGGACCTTGACTTTGTCCTGCATAGCTATTGGAAGTCTTCTTGCTGGTCTGACCACTGGACTGACCTCTGGGTCTGCTTTCATGGACTACACAACTGGAAGTCTGCTACCTTGTCGTCAAAAACAGCATACTCTGAGAAAATAGCATCACTAAAGCTGGAAGTGGGACGTGCTTATATGATGGACTTCTTTGTTAAAAGAAAGCAGTTTCATTTTCAAATTGTCTCTGAGACTTAATAACAACAGCACAGGTCTTTGAACTACATACAATTTTAAGCTGTAACTATTCCCAGCCAAACAGCATGAAAACATTACTGAGCCTTTGGTTTGAATCTCCTCACCTCCATAAGCAACAAGCTTCACACAATTGCACAAATTAAGTTGCTCACCAGCTCTCACTTTAGCAAATGTTTCTGCTGACAATACATTACACTTTGAACCAGTGTCTACTTTGAGCTCTGTGGGTTTACCATTGATCAGGAGAGTACAAAATACTTAATTGTTTGTCAACAAATTCACTGCATTAAACTTTTCACTGACCACTGATACACCATCTACAAAGAAAGTAGGGTTGCAGCTTTCTATATGATCAACTTGCTTTTTTGAGTGACCTTTCTTAATAACTGAATTATGCTTGCTTTTGAAAATTATTGCACTTTTTACACTTGTGGCATTATTGTCCAAATGCTAAGCACTTCTCTCTTTTAGACTCATTGTTGGCTCCACAATTATGACAGTTAACAATAGGATTTGACTTGGGTTTTGCTGACTCACTCTTATACTGTACTGAGCATGCTCCTTTTACTGAACTAGTCTTGGAACTTGCTAGAAAGCCCTGGATTTTCCTTGCAACACCCATAGAGGTTGCTGCTGTCATGTGCTTAAGCCTGTTTCTACTTGCCACGTGTTGCATACTGTCTACGTTTGCTCTAGAAGCTGCTGAAGCCATGCTTTTATCACTTGTAAGCAAACTTGTGTGCCTTTCTGTGAGCTCATGGATTGGACAAAACTCTATGGCTTTTCTTAATGTTAAATTACTGTCACGAAGCAAAATCTTTCTCAGTATAGCACTATTAACACCAGACAAAAGTCTGTCCTTTATTGACTCATCTTTCAAGTCACCAAATCTGAATGATTTAGCTCAAGTCAGTGATAAAGTAAGTCCCTCTCTAATGTAACATTTGTCTGGGGGTTGCACATTTCTCTAAATTTTTGTTTTAAGCACTCAGGGTCTTCTTTTGATTCATCTGGTACCACAATATGATGGTTTGTCCGCTCTCTTGCATATACTTTTGATGCATACACAAATGAACACTCTCTTTCAATAGTTTCTGACCCAGCTAAGTTAAGCAGAATGAATGCTTTCATATGTACATCTTTGTCAAAAAAAGTTGCTTGCATGAAAATATCATATTCCTGCTCGAATGCTCTCCAATCCTCTGCTATATTATGATCAAACACAAGTGGACTTGGTCTGCAAAATGCCTCTGCCATATTGGCACACAGTAGTGAAGATGCTTGAAATTATGTTCGAACATATACACACAAATATGTGTGTGTATATATATATATATATATATATATATATATGCTAGAACTTTATGCCAGTACTTGTAATTATGCCCAGTAGCACAACAAACTCTGAAATAACTGCACTTTGCCAAATAAGTCTCCATTGCACAAGAACACTCTGAAACCAATGCACTTTATATAATCACTCCTTATCAGTGTAAGAAATACTTCAAAATGACTGTATTTTATGAATAAACTGCATGGCAGAAAAAGCTCAGAGTAAGAAACACTTTGAGATGAATGCACTTTGCAAATAAATTGTACACAGCACAAGAACCTTTCAAAACGGCTATACTTTGTGAAATAACTCTGCACAGTGCAAGAAACACTCTGGAATGGAAACTTTCTCTGAATAGATACACACAGCATAAGAAACTTTTCAAAATGACTACTTTGAACTTTTCAATATAATTGTACTTTGCACACAGCAATCTCTTTGAATTAATTGCACTGTAATAAAGCATATACACGCTACAGACACTTTCACAGTCTGAGATACTTCAGACAACTCTAGTTATGCTTTGAATGGCTTCAATCAATGTGAAATCATGGACTTTTACTAAAAAACATGCAGTCCCCTTGCTTTTTAATATTAATTTGCCCTTTTATTGCACTCAATATGCATTTTTAATCTCTTATCATGCTCAATATACTTTTCTTGTGCCCGTTTTACTTTAAATATGCTTGTTATGCAAACCAAAGATAATTCTGAGCCTCATATGAATAGTTTTGCTAGTTTTATCAAATATTATAGTTTTGAACATTTTGTTTAATTAATAATGTGGTTTGTGCATTTTGTTTGCTTAATAATACATTTTGTGCTACTCTTTTGATTAATAATGCATTTTGTGCCTTATAAATGCGCCGTCTCATTTTCTTTGCCAAATAAATCATCTGTGCAGTTCTCTTTACCTTTAGCTTGTTTCTGGCCCTTTTTCATTTGTCTGTACTCCATTCCACTCAACCTGCTTTGTCTGCCTTCACCTTTAACTCTGCACCTTATGGCCCGTAGAAGTTGCTCTTCTAATCCCGGTTCTGACACCATGATGCTCATCTGGTTAGGATAAAAAAGGCAAACATTTGTGGATTCTGTTCAAGCAGCTTTATTACATACAAACACATCAGGAATGAGGCTTTGTAACTCAAACATATAAACAGACTGACTATTGCATTCATACATGTTAACACTCTGGAAAATGGCACTGTTGCATACCACTCAACCTCTTAGAGTAAGAAATCTGGACAGAGCCATAAAAAAGTGGTACAAACAGGGTCAATTCTGAAATATTGTTTTTACAAACTTAGAAAGTTGATAAAATGACAGGTTTTGTATTATCATGAATTTTCTGAAGGGTATGAAGTCTAAAACTCAAATGTCTGTTATTATTTTCTAACTTCACTCTTCAATGACCTGCCACTAATTGGCCAGAAAGCTACAATTTTATGAAAAATGGACCAGAAATATAAGGCAAAATCAGGACATTCTGTGAAAATCTGTACATTTGAGAGGTATGCACTGCTGCCTGCACATGCTCAGTATTTCTATGCATGTGCTATATCTGGAAATGATTCTTAAAGCTACATACACATGCTCAGATCTATAGGTGTCTTGCCAACTGTCTGCTGCACCAGGAGTAGTTCCAGTGCATCATGCTGTCAGACCAGTCTGGAGGTGTGCCTGTCCTTAACGGAGATAGAGACTCCACCACCCTTAGTCTTCCCAACCTTATTTTGGGGTCAGAATGTGTGGAATGATGTATAGCCTGGCAAGTCAAGGGTGGTCTCTTCAACCCTGAACCAAGTTTCTATGACCGCACAGACATCGGCATCTTCAGTCCAAAGAGAGCCTCCAGTGAGTGCATTTCAGGTTAAGACTCCTAGCATTTAGCAGCATGACCTTCAATTTGTGTTTTGACAGATCTTTTATGATGGAAGATTTGTCTTTGGGTCCTTGCCTAAAAAGGCACAATGTGGGAGGTCACAGCCTTCACCAGGATTGAGAATCCCAGTGGTTACAGGTGTAGGCCATCTCTGGTAAAGCAATGAGGCCTGACAACCATGTCATCCCAGGCAGACAGATACTGGATCAACTTGGAATGACACCAGAAACTAAGCCAGTTGTTGCAGTCAGTTACTTTTTGTTGGTATTGTGGTAATATTTTGGTAGTTTATTAAAGCGTTGTCCATGTAGGTGGAATTGTGTGGCTTGCAAACTTCTAAAAATGTTAGTGCTGTATAAAAGGGTGAGGAGTAGGTATGTTGTGACAACAGTATCCCTAATCTCATCTGCAAGGCAAGGCTTTACCTATATGGTGCAAATACCTCTCAACATCTTGGACAAAGCCTAAAATGATGGGAGGACAAATAGGGACAGATTTTAAATATTGCTCTTACAAACTTAAAAAGTTGCTAGAATTATAGGTTTTGCATTAGCATGAATTTTCTGAAGGATGTGGAGTCTTAAACTCAAATGTTTGTCATATTTAATGACTTCAATCCTCAGCTATTTGCCAGAAAGGAAGAGATTTTAGGAGGAACACACCAAAAATATGAGGCAAAAATCTGGACATTCTGCAAAAATCTGTACAGTTGAGAGGTATTTTTGATTTTTTTTACTCCTTATTTTAAATGAAATTCAAAATTTTAATTTTCATCAGTTATGATCCTCAAAAGTTTTATGTAGTTTACAAGTTCAATTCTGACACAGTTAGAAGAGGTTATGTTGAAGAGAATCTTCTATTAAGAAAACTGTCTAAGGGTAAATAAAACTAGATTTTTGGGGGTTTAGGAACAAAATGCTATAAGCAACACTTTGCAAATTGGTGGATATATTGTCAGATCAGATTCTTTATTAGGTGCTGAGATGTGCATCTGACTACACAAATATATCCTAGTCTCACGAAGTCAATGGTAAGGTGCTAAATGAGTTGCTGTTAACTACTGTGCATGCAAACACACACACACACACACACACACACACACACACACACACACACACACACACACACACACACACACACACACACACACACACACACCAAAGCCACACTGATTTTCGTCTAGTTTGATGTTTAACTATATTGGCTGAATTTTTGCAGCTGCAATGAGCAGAAGTGAGCTATTGGTCAGTGATGAAAATTTGGAGAAGACAACTGCCCTCATTATCAAATGCATGTGTTCTAAAAGGATGTCATACATTCCATTATTCTGGCAGCTGCTTTACCTTCAAGCTGACTTGTAAGTAGTAAGCAGGTAGGGAAAGAAAAACAAAATGAAAGTGCATGTACATAATGTAGTCAATGTATGTGAAACTGCTCACATGCATGATGAGAATGCATGTGCTAGCTCAAGTTTCTTTTGTATCCATTGCAGCTCGGGTATATATTAGAACATCGAAGTTTTAAAACATCGAATGTTCTAATATCGACCCCAAAACAGCAAACGCTGAAAATAGCGAAGCTTCAGAACATCAAATTTTTTTCTAGGGAAAGAATTCGGTTGGCCGTTTCTGTGGCTTCTCTATTTTAAGCACTGTGATGGAAAGTTACAGGTCGGGTTCAGGTAAGTGTGCGATTCTGTGGATATTAGGGTTAGGGTGTGGGTTAGGTGAGTTAGGGTTAGGGCGCGGGTGAGGTGAGTGTGCGATAGTGACAGACATTAGGATTAGGATTAGGACGGGGTAGGTGAGTTAGGGTTAGGGCACAAGTCAGGTGAGTGTGCAATATTGACGGACCTTAGGGTTAGGGTTTGGGTTAAGGTAAGTGGATAGATAGTGTATGTACAGTTTAGTGTAGGGTTAGATGTAGGATTTTAAGTGTATGTGTGTGGATTGCTGTTTTTTGGTGTGCTTGTGTTGTGTGTGTTTCTCGGAACAGCACATTTTTTCCCAGGGAAAAAATTTGCTGTTCTGAGCTTTTCAATGATATCATATCTTGAGATTCCAAGTTCGAGCTTATGGTGTTCGATGTTTTGGCATTTCGATAATATGATATAGGCCCTTGCAGCTCACATAACTTTAGGTCTTTGCTTATCTTCTTCTTCTCTTTTCCTGTCTCTCTCTAGATTGATATGTATGCAGATATGCATGTATATCTATACCTATACCTATATATAAACATAATCTATTTATATATATATATATATATATATATATATATATATATATATATATATATATGTTTTCTTATTTTTAATAAGAATGCATATCAAACAATAGTGGTCTATATCATTCCTGAACAACTATTTTTCTCCCTTTTTGCTTTCAGTACTGAGTTGCTTTGTCTGATTATGTATGTGGGTTTATCTCTCTCTCTCTCTCTCATATATATATGCACATACATACACACACACACACACACACACACACACACACACACACACACACACACACACACACATATATATATATATATATATATATATATATATATATATATATATATATATATATATATATATATATTATATATATTGTTATGTATATATAAACATGAGAGTTATATGGGTTTTCATCAGGTGCTGAAATACTGGTGTTTTCTTCAGTGGTAGAGCTGGTGAAATTATGCAATTGTCAAAGTTCTTAATATCGACCATTGCATAATTCCTGTGCATTTCCTTTTCTTCATGTTTGTGTTACCCTGAAGTTAATATTTTTAATTTCCAGGTATATGCTGTTTTTTATGTTTTTCTTTTTGTAATTGTAAATTTAACATACTGGTTTACATTTCTGATTGCTTTTTTTGTTTTTTTTTTTATTTATTTTAGCTGTGATTAATGGTGGTCACCAATGAGTTCATCTGTTGCTTTATGTTTCAATGAAGCCCACTAGCAATTATTCATTATAAACTCAGCTATATATATATATATATATATATATGTGTGTGTGTGTGTGTGTGTGTGTGTGTGTGTGTGTGTGTGTGTGTGTGTGTGTGTGTGCATGCATGTATATGACTGATTCTTTTATTAGTTCAATCAGAGTTGGATATTGTGATATGTACTTGAAGGTTAGATTCTACCAACCAAGTTAACCCATCATAAGGAACATTAAAGGCACTGTGATCTGCAAATAAAATACTGACCTGATGTGACTGGTGGTTCTTCTTACATATTAGCTTTAACTTGTCACCATGACCACCGTTAGGTTTAGACAAACTAGGCAGTCGCCTAAGATGCCAAAGGGGACCTTTCAATTATTTAATAATTTATTTTTCTTTTAATGAAGGAAACATGGCAGCTATATTTCTTTCTTTTAAAAATAAGTAAATAGCTAAATAAACAGCTCACAGTACCTCTGCTCAAACCTGTTTCATTCATTTGGGTGTATTGACTTGCATCTGACCAATCAGTTTGCTGAACATTCTCCTCCATGCCATGCGATGCTTCATTGAACTGCAAAGGAGAAGAACACTAATGAGTGTTTAACAATAAAGTGTTCTTCATATATTGATCTACCAAATATGTCCATGATGTTTAGCTAAAAAAAATGAAAAATCTGGTTTTCATTTTTATTTTTTTTCTTGGTTTGTTTTGTAATAAAGAATAATACAATATATATGCTCAACAATTCAAATACTAGTATACGTTATACAGTCTTAGTTTAGAGAATGACCTGGCTGAACAACATTCCCTCCTCTGGCCCAGTCACAAATCCCATGCACATTAAGTTGTTTATATCACAGTAATTACAATCCGTAATCACCTACCCTTAGAATCCACCAATCAGTAGACTAAGACATATCCTAATTTTGCCTTACCCTTTTACTGGAACAATATATAATGACCATAGAAAATGCACTGTACTGAAAAATTCTGTAGATCTGAGGAAGCCCATGTAATCTGGGTAAAAGCATTCATTTTCTGCTTACTTGGATATTTTCTCTGTTGGAAAAAAGTAGAAGAAGGTAGTTTGAGGAAGTCATTCTGAAAAATGCTTCTGAATTCCTTTAACTTCTACAAACAGTTCTTAAATTAGTGATTTTTCTGGCACTCATGTGTTGCTTCTAAATTGTTTCCTTTTGAGCTTTATTTGAGCAATTACATATTGGTGCAGTGTCACACCAAAGAGCACTTCCATCTCACAACACTTGGCAGTATGAGGTAATTATTTTGTTAATTTTCCTCACAATTAAACTTCAGACGCACACATAGAAATCACTTTAATCTGTATAGGAGCTGGGGCAATGTGGTCATTATTTCTTTAACTTTTCTAACAATCTTCAGAGGTGTGCACTGAAGGTCACTATAGTTTGTGCTGGGGGCTAGATCTATATGTTGATTATTTCTCTAATTACTCTATTAATTAAACTTCAGAAGTGAGCACAGAGGGACACTGTAGCTTGTGTGGGTGCTGAGGACAGTGTAATCTTTATTTCTTTAACTTTCTTTGCAATAAACCCACAGGATCTGCACAGAAAGTCTCCCTAACTTGTCTAGGGGCAGTGAACTGCTTAGAAGCATCGAGCTAGAGTACTACATCGACACTATGCTTGATCTTAGCAGTAAAATGTCAGGCAGGTACACAGGTAGCTATATTTTGGTTGTTAGGAGTAAGGAGGTTTGCTGTTTATATATGTCTTACTGCAACATGTTGAAATATTTTATCTGTTTTTTGTTTCATTTTATCCCAGCCTGCCTTCAGAGGAGTGCCTAGAAGGTTACTATTCTTTTGAGTGAAGGCAAGGAGACATGCTGTATATATGTGCATTTTGTTTCTTTCTAAGCATTTTCTGTGTGTTGCAGGCAATTGTGGTTACCAACAAAACTACATGTTTTTCTTTATCAAAGTCAAAGTAAACTTTATTGTCATTTAGAACTACACATGTGTAGCCTAAATGAAATTTCGTGCATCAGCAAAATTCTTGAGATTACAAGGAAAGTGAAACAACACACACAAGTAAATGAATAACCATACCAGGTTGGGAGGGTGGCCTAATGGTTAAGGTGTTTGCCTTACAAACACAAGGTGCAGGGTTTGAGTCCTTCAGGATATATGCTAGTAGCTTAAAAAATGGCTCACAAGGGCAGTTAGCTTAGTACTAATCTATGAACCTTTAACTAAGAAATACAATACTACCCCCAATACATGCAAGAAGGGGCAAATACATTTACCGATACTCATATATATGAAAAGAATACCATCACCGAGTTAAATTAACTACCCTGTTTAAAGTAAAACAAATAAACTTTTGAAATGCCTAAGTTTTTTGTGTAATATTGCACTTGAGTGAGTTAAATAATGCGGACTATGGATATAATAAATAAATATTGCACTTACTTGGAATATATGTTATATATATTGCAGTAATAAATAAAATTTGACTTATTATGTGTCCAGACCCCTCGGAATAGTGTCCGAGTTCCGAAGTCTAATCACTGTAGGGTAGAAACTGTTACTGAATCTTGTAGTCCTTCAGTGGATGCTGCGATATCTCCTGCCTGATGCCAGATGCTTAAACAGTCCATGCGCAGGATGCGTATTGTACTGTATTATTTGGATGGCCTTTTAGATGTGTCTTGCAGAAAAAAGAAGTTGTATCAATGGAAGTCTGGAACCTGCTACCTTCTCTGTAACCCTCATCACTCTTTGTAGCTCCTTCCTTTCTGTAACTGTGCAGCCTCCAAACCCACTGTGAAGCTGCAGGTGAGGATGTCTCTAATGCACCTCTATAAAAGGTGGAGAGAATATGAGGAGGAAGCTTAGCTTTTTTCAGCCTTCTTAAAAAGTGGAGGCGTGGGTGCACTTTCTTGACCAGTGGTCTTTTGGCAAAGCACTGTATGGCTTCAAATCTCAAATATGATTTTTAACTACAATATAATCACAGAAAAAACATGAAATGGCTGCTAAATGTGCTTTTTTCCTTTTATTATCTAAAACCTATTTTGTCTTGAATGTGTAATGAAATGTACAGAATAGTTTTATTATGTGTTTGCATTTGCATTCTGACATTTCTTGCATTTCTTGCTCTTTTCATTCATTATTTACAGAACAGACAATCCTAGGTATACTAAACAGCTGATATATATATATATATAGAGAGAGAGAGAGAGAGAGAGAGAGAGAAGAGAAGACTGGGCACGTGTAAACTTTACCAGGCATTAGTGAAACTGCAGAGTTATGCTCTCTTTGGGTATGTGCACTTTACCTTTTGTCATGATATCTTTGAAGTGTTTCTTTTTCAAATTTTCTGCGAAATGCACGAGAAAATATTCCTCTCCTGCTTCATTATACCTGGCAAGTAAAAACAGATTGTGGAATATAGTGGAAAAAATGTCATTATTTATATTACAGTGCTACTTCATATTAATGTAGATGTACATATACATCTAATTATTTTTATTTCACATTTCTTGGCTTTTATATCTTGGATTTCTCCTCTGTAAATCAAAATTAATCATGGTAAATTGAGCTTTCTGACAAAAAAACATACTGCAGATTTGATAGTGAACAATTCTTACCTATTGCCTCTTTGACACTGGAACGCAAGAGCTGCTGGCGATACATTTCTGAACTATGCCATATACAGAGGGCAGCATAGTGACACAATGATTAGCACTGTCATCTCACATCACAATGGGGTAATCCTGTGTGAAATCTATTTGTCTTCCCTGTGTTCACATGTTTTTTCTCTAGGTGATATTTCCACCTCCCCAAGATGTGCAATAGGCAGGTTGGCAATTCTGACTTGACCATAGATGTCTCTTTGATGAAAGGCCTGATAATCTACATGCATTCCCTATTTGCCTAATAGACTCTATAGATGGTAAAGGCTGTTCATAAGGTCATTATAGATGTCAGATATGATATATAGCATGGACTGATGGACCATTCCCAGAACATGAAAAGCAATGTAAAAAAGAAAAAAGGGTTTTCTTTATGGTTGGCACAGACTGCTATAAAAAATAAAATGAAACACGCCATTTATGAGAGGCAGAAAGCTTAGACTGGCATGCAAGATTACTGAATTATGGAGAAAATAACTTAACAAAAGGGAAAAAAAACAGAGAGCATCTAATATTCATGATCACAGGACTGGCAAAGATACACAGAGCTTTGCTACACATCCAGTTTAAATTCATCATATCAAAATATTAGACTGCTTTATATAAGCCTTCAGAGACCTTGCAGTCATTTCTGATAGATGCTCTCTGACAAAAAATTCTTCTGGCTTGTGCATATGATTGGATTGGGGAGGTCAGGATGTCTGACTGGTAATAGCACATCACACTGTTTTTTTCTCTTTGATAGGTTCATAGATGCATAGGTTCATACTAGGCTATCTACCCTAGGGCATTTATAAGCCTAGCCAGAGTGTGCTTGGCTTTCGCCACACATTTTAAATTAATTTTGCTATGCCCTTTTTTGAGGTTAGTATACTGTGCCTCTGTCTAACAGTGACACAGAAGTGATACCCGGGGTAAACTTACGATCTCCCATCCACTCATCAAGATTCCTCTTGAAGAGAGTCAATGAGGAACTCTGCCTAACCTGGAATGGGATTTTATTCCAGAGTGAAGGGAACCTCTGGGTTATGAATCTGTCCCTCCAGCATGTCCTATTTATTTCAGTACTGAGGTTCAAGTCTCTCGAGCGCGTAGCTCGATGGGACTTGAATTTTCTGAGGTGCAGCATGTCCATTAATTCTGGGTTGGACATGGCTTTATGCGTCAAGCACAGATCGCCTCTGAGCAGGCGGTATGACACTGAGTAGAGCTGGAGTTTCTTTAATCAGGCAGCATATGGCATCTGTTTGAGCCCTTTGATCCTCTTGGTGAGGTACTTTTGGGATCTTTCCAGTTGCTGCAGGTGTCTGGTAAGGTACATCCCAAAAGGGGCATTGTACTCAATTATGGGCCTGATGAGGGATGAGTAAAGAGGTACAATGACCTCCCCTTATCTAGATGTGAATCCCTTCATGATTAGGTGGACTATATAAAATGTTTTTCTAACCACTTTGGCCACGTGGTTGTCAAATGAGAGATTGCTATCAACTTGGGTCCCCAGTTCCCTAATTACTTCTACTGTACTTAATGGATTACCACCTATGTGGTAATTTGTGGGCACTTTGTTTTTGCCAAAGGGGATGACTATACACTTTTTGGCGTTTAGCTTGAGGCCATGGCTCTGGCACCAGTTGTCTGTTTCTATGAGGCCCTTTTGGAGGATGCTTGTGTCGGCTGGAGAGTTGATTATGGCACCCAGTTTGCAGTCATCTGCGAACTTGGTAAGCCACAGTCCTTCCATGTTGGCCTGTACCTCAGAGAAATATATAGTGAACTAGAGAGGTCCCAGGACTGAGCCTTGTGGGACGCCACTTGTAACTGGTTTGGAGTCTGACATGGCTCCAGCAATTCTAACCATGTGGGTTCTGTCCTTGAGCCAGTTTGAAACCCATCTAGTGACATAGGGGTTTATATTTAAGCTGGTGAGCTTATCTATAATGCCCGAGTGGGGTATTGTATCAAAGGCTTTTGCGAGGTCCAGGTAGGCTGTGTGGACCACCTTCCACTCGTCAATGGCCTTGGTGACTGTTTCAAAGAAATTGACCAGGTTTAAGAGGCAGGATCTGCCCTTAACAAAGCTGAACTGGGTAGGATCCAGTGTCTGTAAGTCCCCAATATCTTTATTTATGAGGTCCATGATGATCCTTTCCATAGCTTTGCAGACCAAGCTAGTCAGGCTTATGGGGCGATAGTTTCCAGGATCCGTTGAAGCACCATCTTTGTGGAGATGGACCACTGTTGCTGTACGCCACTCTTTGGGTACATATCCTGTAGTAAAGCTGAGATTGAACAGTAGTTTTATGTTTGGGTTTAGCTCTTCTTGGAGTTCATGTAGGATGCAGCCTGGGACACCATCTGGTCCCATTGATGCTGTGTTTTTTTTCTTTGGAGAGGGCGGCTCTTACCTGAACATCTGAGATGTCAGGGGGGCAGCACTCTGCTGGGATAGATATTTGCCCTTTTGGTGGGGGGGGGGTTGCGCTGAACCTGTCAGCTAGGATGTTGGCAATGTCTGTGGGTTCAGTGTATTTTTTGTCATTTTGGACTAATTCTGAGCATATCTGGGAATTCCCATCCAGGTTCCTAACATAACTAAAGAAAGCCTTGTGATTATCCTTAGTGTCCTGTGCAATTTTTCTCTCAAAGCTGGCCTTAGATGATTTTATGAGTGCCCGTAGTTTTTTTGCTAATAATGATCAGAGATGCCTTCCATTTTTGGGATTTTGCTCTATCATGTAGTAGCTTCCTCCTTCTATTGTATAGTTTGTTTATAGCTGGGGTCCACCAGACTGGACGTCTGCCTTTGGAGGATTGGGTCTTGGTTTTATTTGGGATTGCATGATCCATTGATAAACAATACATTAATTTAATCATACATTTTCAACATGAGACTACTGTGCTTCAAACACAATACAATTTTCTCTAGCAGCTCAACTTCAAAAATACACTTGAAACATGTTATTTAATTTTCTCTTATTATATCAAGTCATAAGATAGATTTGCAAATACTGTAGATAGTTTTTTTGTCAGTGTTTTATTCCAATGGTGAATTAAGGAACTGTATTTTAACTCATCAAAAATGTTTACACAGGGTAATGCTATGTTGTACTAGGAAGAGTTGCCATTTGATTTCACAAGAAAATTTGTGCACATTTTCCATGGGATCCCTTTGTTAAACACAGTGGGCACTCCCTTCTATGTGTGTGAACATAAGCCTTTCAGCTAGTCCTTTTCCTCTAGTCAAACATGTCATTTTATATTGCTAGCACATATGTCTTACAAACTCAGACAGGTGTTGCTTGTTGATGATGATTACCAGTCTCAGAAATGCCTACCAGAAAGCATGTTTTGATTATGACTGGGATTACAGCATTTAGGCAATATGATTATAAAACAACATACAACTTGTCCAAGTTTAACCCCAAAATATTCATTACTGTCCTACCATCTATTAACCAGATCATCCTAAAAATCTTCCCCTTAGATGAGGCTGTAAATGAATTCAGTAAACTTTCCTAATTATCCTAACTAGCCTTGCCCCTCCTAGAAGGAAGAGTATAAAACGAAATAATGCAATTTGGCTATGTAAACAGAGTAGAGCGCTAATATGGGGTAGAGAACAGGAATGGAAAGACTGGCAAAAATATCCAATGCCACAGTCTCTCACAAATTCCAGAATGTTCTATAACCATAGTAAACAGCAAATAAATGAAAACACAGCCCTAAAAAAGTTCTGGTCAGCTAGTAAAGAAATCTTAAGTCCCAGCAAAAAATTCAACCCTAATCCCTCCCCCAGTAACTAACCACTTGAAACTACAATAGAATTAAACTCAAGTGTAACTTGGACAACTGGATGGGGAACAGGAAATTCATCCCTGGTTTGGCACCTATGTCTCTAATGGGCACAGGCAGCCTGCAAATGGTTCATCTCCATCTTGGCTTAAAAAGGCCCTTGTGGTGTTAGCATAGTAAACACCTATAAACCTATGAACCTAATGTCTGACCAAGGATTCCCCAAATTCAAGCCAGCCCTGCCCAACAGCCACATATCACCACACCCACTTTCACCTTCAAACCTAAGTTATACGTATTCGTAATCATTGTTTTTGCATTATGTCTTATTTGGCATAATTATTTAAACTAGTATTTTTGAAGATTGTAACGTAACATTATTGTTCTTAAAATGTTTTTGTAATAATTTGGAGCTTTTCCTCGACAGCCTTCATTTAAAATGGGTGCCTACTAAGTCAGACTTTCCTGGTAACCCAAATGTCAATAACCAAGTAAATAAAACATGATCATGGCAATATATAAGGTGTCCAATAGCATATTATAAATTGTTAATTAGTTTTATTCAGGGTTAGTTAGAGCACAATTTCAGTTCAGTTTTTGTATCTTTGGTTATCTGTCTAGATGTGATATTGTTGCTGACAAATCTGGATATGCACACACAATTTCACTCAAGTCTAAATGTTTGACAAGTTCAGACTCGAGGCAGACAGACTGTGATATTCTTCACTTAAAACAAGGTTCATTTATTATACAGACATGGATGAGTTCAAGGTGCAGGGAAGCCTCAAGATCAAGCAATTTATTATTAAGACTTATGACTTTGAGTACAGAAAACTTCATGTAATTTGGACTGAATTTGCATTTGCATTTTTTGCATTAATATTAGCTAGGCTGGAATGTCCATTAGCAGGACTTTGCCTGAAGAAAGAACTATGAAGAAAACAAATACTTTAGCCAGTGGGAGGAAATCTTGAGCTGAGAAGTTCAGACCATCTCCATGAAAGCAAGCTGGTCTACCAACCATCTCATCCCATGCTGTCACATGCTGAATTATCTTGGAACAACATCAACTACTTAGCCAGTTGTTAAATTTAATTCTTTTTTTGAATAGAGACATCATTCTTAGTGAGGGCAGGATTCCATTCAAGACCAGTGTCTTACTTGCACTTGACATATGTGTAGTGAGAACCAACATGTATCTCTGCATTTCCTTTGGGGTTGAACACCTAAAGTTATTCACAGCCACATGGCTACAACAAGATCATATTCATATTTGCCCAGTGTAAAGGACTGAAGAGCCCATGTAACATCATGGATCCTGGCACTGCAGAAGCAACTGACTGTTTCTCTGCTTTGTCCAGCCTTGTAAGCATGGGGTCAGTGTGGCTGACACTGGAATATAGTACTAGGACATGTGTATTTGTACTTATGGTTTTAGTTGCAGAAGAAGATTTACAGTCATCAGCCTGGTGACTCATTATTATAAGTGAGAGTGGTGGTATTGCATCTGCACACCTTCCTAGTTTTAGGAGGCTTGGGAAGTGATGTTTTGACAACCTTCACATATGTTGTGTTGGGTTCTATATTAGATCAGCGAATAACCTCTTTAGAGAATGGCTGTTTGATGAATGCTCATTGTCGAAAGCTTTCTCCTTTGAATAGCTGTTTCAGTGAATTTTTTCCTAGGAAGGAAACGTTCTACAGAGAGCTTTCCAGTGAACAGGAAAATATGGCAACAAATGGTTTAGTAGTGAACTTATCTGGTTATATGTTGTATTCGATAAAACTTGCTGTCCTGAACAAAGGATTACCCTTTATTCCAGCTGTCTCTTCCAAAATAAGTGATAGATGTGAGGGTATTTGCACATAATGTAGCACTAAAGTTGATATTTGGTATACAATTGATGTCTAATACATCAACATATAGGAAGCCAAGTACATTTGCTCCTCCGTTACCACCCCATATAGATTTATTTGGACGGGCATGTGAGAAAGAACTATGTAACACTGAATGCTCCTCACAAGAAGAGCTTTCATAACATGAACTTATCAGAGAGACAAGCAGTGGAGCATTTACAAAACATGCAAGATTTGTGTAGAAGACCAGCAGATAAGGGTGGTGCGATTGTGGTAATGAACAAAGCAGATTACTTGGAAGCAATGTCACTACTATTGGAGGATGAGAACACTTATCAGAGGGCAGATTGTTCTCAAATAAAGAGGAGTCTAGAGAATATTAAAGATTGTTTGTATGACTTATTAATGAGTAGATATATTAATGAACCTCTATATCACTTTTTTAATGTAAATCATCCAACTATACCCATTATGAAAGGTCTACCGAAAATCCATAAGTCTACAACTAAACCACCCATGATACCTATTGTTGCTGGTAGGGGTTGGGCCACACAATCCCTATCCACATATGTAGAACAGAAATTAAGACAAACTGTGTCCCAAATACGCACAATATTAAAGGACACTGTTCATTTCCTGAAGGATTTGACTGACTATATACATGAATTTGTTGTTGATTCATGCCTAATGCTTACCTTAGATGTTAAATGTATTTATGTCCATACCAAATGTTTATGGTGTTGAAGGAATAAGAGAAATTTTAGCTGTCATGTGTGTTTTTACTAATGATATTATCAATTTGATCTGTATGTTTTTGGACTTAATTTTCAAAAATAATGTTTTTATATTTGAAAAACAACTGCATCTACAAAAACGGGGTGTTGCTATGTGCACCCCATGTGCAAATTCCTATAAAACTTGGTGATGCATTTTTGGGAAAGTAAATATCTCTACAATGATCTGCTCTCAAGGAATGTTAAATTCTACAGATGTTTTGTAGATGATGTCTTTTTATTGTGGGCTGGGGGAGAGGATTCATTGCATAGGTTTGTTTTTTGTTTAGAATCCACTGCGGATTTTCTTAGATTTACTTTGAAGTATTCCTATGAGGAAATATATATTTTTAGTTATATCACTCATGAGAGAATCAAATGGAAATATATCCTTCTACCTACATCGCAAAACATGTTGGAGGAATGGATTATTAAATAATGGTAGCATGCATCCCAGACACATCTTCCCTAATATAGTGAAAAGTCAATTTATGAGGCTATCTAGACTATGCACCAAGGAAGATGAATTAAGAAAATTAGTGAATACACTCTTGGGGTTATTTCAGGACAGTTACAATAAGAAAATGGTGAATGAAATACAAAATGAAGTGTTAGCCAAGAGCTTGGGTCCATGTGAAATGGCTCATACCAATGCTTATGATAGAAGGAGGCCCTTAGGAGAAACAGGGTATGTTTTACCACTAGATATACTGGCAATATCAATGTGATATGTGATACTATTAAGAACAATTGGCATTTTTTAACTATGGATCAACAGACAGCTGAGGTTGTAGGCGATATGCCTACCTTTACTTATAAGAACAACGGTAACCGTAAGGAACTATTTAAGCAATAACCAATGACATGGTGTGGTATATTGAAGATTTACCCATGGCTGGTGTAGTTTAATCATGAGGGCGAAGCCTGAGTGATTTTATAAAGCCAACCATGGGTAAATTTCAATATACCACAACCACGGAGTCAGTTATTGCTATTATACAATGACATTATTTAAGAAAAAAAATTACTTTTCTTAAATAATGTCTTTGTATAACAGCACCGCACTGTTCTTCCATGGCTGGTGGTATCCTGCTGCCTTGTTTTGATCTTCTGTGCATGCGTATGGGACTTGCATTCCCATGCATATCCATTACATCAATGCTTTGAAAAGGAAGCAAAGGAGAAAAGAAAGTCTCCGTTGCTCCGTTTTTGTTTTCTTTTTTTTTTTTAAAAACAAAAAAAATTGGCTACATTATGGGTAGGAGAAAGAGACAGAATGGAGGAAATGCAAAGAAAATCAGGTATGTGTCTTTAGTTTTAAATAACGTACCTGATTTACGTTGCATTTCCTCCATGCTGCCTCTCTGGTATGTGTGGAGTCCAGACTATAGATTCTGTTTTTATTTTTTGTTAAAAAAAAAATAAAAGTTATGGAATATATTAATGGAAAGAAGTCCGTGTGACTGGACCTTTTTCCGTTGGCATATTCTAGGATTTACAATGGGCATGCTGGTTGGGCTGGCCAATCAGAGTGCTTATTTTCAAATATTAATGGCCAGTCATTGTATAATATGCAATAATAAGCAGCATTAATGAAATGGAGGGAATAGATTAGGTACCTATCCCTGTAGAAAGTGTAAGGTGTGTGATGTTATAACCAAGCAACAGGCGTTTATTCAAACCAACATAATGTTTATTTTTAAAACGAGATTTTATGCTGATTGTAACACCACTTATATAGTTTGTTTGGCTTCATGTGACCTCTGTTCTTGTTTTTATGTGGGCAAGACTGTTCAATGGTTAAAGGATAGAGCCAGTAGGCATATATATGAAATAAAGTCTAATAATTTTAAGAACGATCTTGCCAATCATATTATTGAGCTACCATGTCCTAATTTTAGCTTTAGAGTTTTGCAGCACATTTTTAACAATGCGAGGGGTGGAGATACTAATAATTATTTAGAACAAGTGGAGATACGATGGATACTGAGATTACAGGCAAATAGGTATCCAGGTATTAATGCTAATGTTAGCATTAAGCCTGTTTTAAGTGGGTGTAGACCTAAAATCCTGAGAGCACCAAAATATGGGAGTGGTTGCATTTTCTAATTTGCACAAGTTGTTTTTTGATAGGCTGTTTTAATGTATAAATGCACTTGATTTTTTGGTATTATATCAGGATCTGAGGAAGAGTATAATTACGCAAAAGTGCTTATTCATTTCATGTATTTTCATGTGTGTTTATCCCTTATTAAAGTGGAATTTTTTGCCGTGGCTGTCCTGTTGGTTTCTGTTTTCTAATTTTTTCCTAGGGGAAAAAACACTTGGCCAGTGTAAAAGTTCACAAAATTTAAAATCGTCCCTGTTGTTCACAGATAAAGGGGATATTATGCATTGCTCATAGATTATTTTATTTGGTGAAATGGTGGCTCCATGTTGAGTAGATACAACCTTTCACAGATTGTAACACATATGTCAAGTAGTAGTTCATTGTGAGCATTTGATAGTTTGACACTAAGACCATCAAGTGCTATGGAACTGGCTGTGAAAGTGATACAAGTGTGTTGGTTGTCCATTTCATCCAGGTTAGTCTAGGTCTTTTACAGAGGAGGAAGAGTGGACCACCATAAAATTAAAGGATTAGTTAATGGTCAACAAGTAAAATAGTCCTAAGTGCAAGAGGTCAGAAGGTTCAAGGATCTTAAGAGCAAGAGGTCATAATAACTAAGATAACAGCAATAGCAGTTGTAAATAACAAGCTTAGAAGTTTAAGCAAGCACAATGGAACCTTAAATGGAATAGGGAATAATAAATGACTTAGTAACAATTGCACTACTATATAAATGACAAGCCTACAAGTAGTTGAAGAAACAAGCAGGACTAAATTTATAGCAATAAGTGTGAAAGAGAAACATGGCTGGTACAGCAACAGTATTAACAACAGAGCACTAAGTGTACAGCTGTTCAGAGCAACCCCATGCAAACATCCTCAACATATAGCAAAACCATAACACTGATTGCTCAAGTGAATACACTGGTCAACAGCAGAAAAATACCCATTGGCTACTATACAGCAATGATTGCTGAGGTCATGGAAAAAGTCAAGCAATGCAACTGAATTTAAAACAATACACAGACAAGTGACAACCAAAAGAAACTCACAAAATAAGCTCACTTCCATAAAATAATATCTCAGAAGACTACAAAGTCCCATTCTCTTACAAGAGAAAATTTTCTAAAATAGTTCTAAACATTAAAAATACTGGCAAGCAGCACAAGTCTTAATATTAGCTATAAATTTCTTAAATTAAATATGTTCCTGGTATCAAATTTATAGTTAGATCTAGTGAATGAGTCTTAGCAGGGAAAAGTCAGCAAGTTCACACAAGTCCATTCAAACAAGAGCCATTCAGGCATCTTCAGCCCATGGTGTCTGCAGGTTGACTCTCAACAAAATGCATTCTTACTTATGTGTCTCATGACTCTATTTTGAAAAGCTTTAATATCTAATGCCAAAAATCACATCTGCTTAAGGGCACTGAATTATATGCAAAAAAGCATAGAGGATTATGATTGGGTCACCAGTTCTAATTGAATTATTATATGTTCGAGACATCCATGTCGATTTTTATCTGTTCCATGTAGTACTAGTTAAAGTACAAAAAAAACAAAATAAAAGAAAGAAGTGCCAAGTGTTTTGGTGGCTTTCAAAGCTATAAAACTCTTGTCAAGCTCTGTCAGAAAGGCAGTGTAGACCCTTCATATATACACACTTCGCCATGACTCTCAACTGTCCACATTTTCATAGAATGTCCAGATTTTTGCCTCATATATTTGGTCAATTCCTCATAAAGTCTGAGTTTTCTGGATAAATTACTGAGGAATTAATTACTAAAATAATGACCTACATTTATGTTTCTGGCTTTGCATCCTTCAGAAAAAGCATGTGAACACACTTGCTGTTACTCTAGCAACTCATAATCGAGTACAATGCCCCTTTTGGGATGTACCTTACCAAACACCTGCAGCAACTGGAAAGACCCCAAAAGTACCTCACCAAGAGGATCAAAGGGCTCAAACAGATGCCATATGCTGCCCAGTTAAAGAAACTCCAGCTCTACTCAGTGGCATACCGCCTGCTCAGAGGTGACCTGTGCCTGACGTATAAGGCCATGTCCAACCCGGAATTAAGGGACATGCTGCACCTCAAAAAATCCAAATCCCATCGAGCTATGCACTCGAGAGACTTGAACCTCAGCACTGAAATAAATAGGACATGCTGGAGGGACAGATTCATAACCTAGAGGCTCCCTTCACTATGGAATAAAATCCCAGTCCAGGTTAGGCAGAGTCCCTCATTGACTCTCTTCAAGAGGAATCTTGATGAGTGGATGGGAGATCGTAGGTTTACCCCGGGTATCACTTCTGTGTCACTGTTAGACAGAGGCACAGTATACTAACCTCGAAAAAGGGCATAGCAAAATTAATTTAAAATGGGTGGCAAAAGCCAAACATACTCTGGCTAGGCTTATAAATGCCCTAGGGCAGATAGCCTAGTATGAACCTATGAACCTATGAACCTATGAACTTTATTTTTAAAAGGATGTTGGTGACATGTTGTCAGCACAGTACAGTATACTTTGAAAAACATTTGTTTACAGTAGTAAGGAAATCATTGTATGTTGCACAAGTTATAAACAAAGGTATGGCATCTAGGTCCAAGAAAGTCATTGTTTCATTGTATTCATCATTCATCAGATCTATCATTGAGTAGAATGCCCACTTTGGTATGTACCTAACCAAGCATATCCAACAAATGGAATGTCCCCAGAGGTTCCTCATTAAAAGAATACAGGGCATAAATAAAATGCCCCACGCAAATTTCAAGACCCTATCCCTGTATTCTGTTTCCTACAGGCTGTTGAGGGGACAGCTGTACCTGGTATACAGAGCATTGTCAGATCCCACTCTGATGGACCGCCTGCATATCTGCAAAACAAACAGCACCAGAATTACCCATGCAAACATCCTCAACATATAGCAAAACCATAACACTGATTGCTCAAGTGAATACACTGGTCAACAGCAGAAAAATACCCATTGGCTACTATACAGCAATCATTGCTGAGGTCATGGAAAAAGTCAAGCAATGCAACTGAATTTAAAACAATGCACAGACAAGTGACAACCAAAAGAAACTCACAAAATAAGCTCACTTCCATAAAATAATATCTCAGAAGACTACAAAGTCCCATTCTCTTACAAGAGAAAATTTTCTAAAATAGTTCTAAACATTAAAAATACTGGCAAGCAGCACAAGTCTTAATATTAGCTATAAATTTCTTAAATTAAATATGTTCCTGGTATCAAATTTATAGTTAGATCTAGTGAATGAGTCTTAGCAGGGAAAAGTCAGCAAGTTCACACAAGTCCATTCAAACAAGAGCCATTCAGGCATCTTCAGCCCATGGTGTCTGCAGGTTGACTCTCAACAAAATGCATTCTTACTTATGTGTCTCATGACTCTATTTTGAAAAGCTTTATTATACCATGATCTCCCCAAAACGTGCACGCTGATTGGCCAGCGTGCCCGTTGTAAATCGAGTTATACTAATGGAAAAAGGTCCGGTCACCCGGACTTTTTTCCATTAGTATAACTCGTTTTTAAACATTGTTCGCTATGTTAAATGGGTTTAACATGGAGACAGTTTAAAATAAGCAACGGAGATCTCCGCTGCTTATTTTAAAGCTGTCTCGCTATGTTAAACCCATTTAACATAGCGAGGCAGTGTTAAAAAGCAACGGAGAAAGCAAGATCTCCGTTGCTTTTTAATCTCGCTATGTTAAATGAGTTTAACATAGCGAGACAGTTTTAAAATAAGCAATGGAGATGTCCGTTGCTTATTTTAATGTCTCGCTATGTTAAACTCATTTAACATAGCGAGATTAAAAAGCAACGGAGATCTTGCTTTCCGCTTTTTGCTCAACTCTGATGTACCGCGCAGGCGCAGTACATCAGAACTGCCGGATGCCAGACATCTGCGGAAGGGCAGTAAACAGGCATTATACTATGCCATTATTTAAGAAAAGTAATAGTTTCTTTTCTTAAATAATGTCATGGTATAATAGCAATAACCCACTTCTGGGTGGGTAATTCTAAATTTACCCACGGTTGGCTTTTGGTCCTCGGCTCACTGGACCAAACCACGCCAACCGTGGGTAAATTTAGCATTACCCACACCCAGGCGTGGGTTATTGCTATAATATCTAATGCCAAAAATCACATCTGCTTAAGGGCACTGAATTATATGCAACAAAGCATAGAGGATTATGACTGGGTCACCAGTTCTAACTGAATTATTATATGTTCGAGACATCAATGTCGATTTTTATCTGTTCCATGTAGTACTAGTTAAAGTACAAAAAAAACAAAATAAAAGAAAGAAGTGCCAAGTGTTTTGGTGGCTTTCAAAGCTATAAAACTCTTGGCAAGCTCTGTCAGAAAGGCAGTGTAGACCCTTTCATATATACACACTTCGCCATGACTCTCAACTGTCCACATTTTCATAGAATGTCCAGATTTTTGCCTCATATATTTGGTCAATTCCTCATAAAGTCTGAGTTTTCTGAATAAATTACTGAGGAATTAATTATTAAAATAATGACCTACATTTATGTTTCTGGCTTTGCATCCTTCAGAAAAAGCATGTGAACACACTTGCTGTTACTCTAGCAACTTTATTTTTAAAAGGATGTTGGTGACATGTTGTCAGCACAGTACAGTATACTTTGAAAAACATTTGTTTACAGTAGTAAGGAAATCATTGTATGTTGCACAAGTTATAAACAAAGGTATGGCATCTAGGTCCAAGAAAGTCATTGTTTCACTGTATTCATCATTCATCAGATCTATCATTGAGTAGAATGCCCACTTTGGTATGTACCTAACCAAGCATATCCAACAAATGGAATGTCCCCAGAGGTTCCTCACTAAAAGAATACAGGGCATAAATAAAATGTCCCATGCAAATTTCAAGACCCTATCCCTGTATTCTGTTTCCTACAGGCTGTTGAGGGGACAGCTATACCTGGTATACAGAGCATTGTCAGATCCCACTCTGATGGACCGCCTGCATATCTGCAAAACAAACAGCACCAGATTTACCCATTTAAAAGACCTAAACATTGCCTGTAATATAAATAGGACCTGCTGGAGAAACAGGTATGTATCTCAGAGATTGCCCCATCTCGGAACAGGCCCGCCATCCATGTGAAGCAGTGTTCCTCCTTAACCCAATTCCATTGTAACTTGGACAACTGGATGGGGAAGAGGAAGTTATCCCTTGCTTGGCAGATTATAGGTTCATAGGTTCATAGATTAGTACTAAGCTAACTGCCGTTGCGAGCCATTTTAAGCTTAGCCAATTATCCCTTGTGAGACTTAAACCCTCCACCTTGTGTTTGTAAGGTAAACACCTTAACCATTAGGTCACCCTCCCAAATCCATGTAGGCCTCTTCTTAAAATGCCACTACAACATTTCTCATCTACACCCCTATTTCTTATATCCACATAAAAATTGGCTGAGTGTTAAATACAGTCTGAGGGGCAACAGTTAACAAACATTGTATGGGTTTTCTCGGGGGTTCATTTCATATCCTAACACTGTATCATACTGAATAAACATCTCCAAAATTGCCACAAGACTCTTCATGGGATTCATAAAGACTAATGGATACATCATTAAAATCTTTTGACCTACTGCTTAATTCACTGGGACATGAATTCCAAGTAAAGTGCAAATAATAAAGAGGATAGTAGTGCCCAATGTGTACCCCTCCTCAACCCTAACAAATCTGATTATTTAGCCTATATTTTAACTTTTGTGCTGGAGCCATGATACAAAGTTCTGAATAAGGTGAACAATTTTCCCTGGAACTCTGTCTTGACACAAAATCAGAAAGGGTGATTCCATCCAGTCCAATGACTTGGGAATCCTAGTAAATAATGCATGTATTATATTATCACATTTTCCACCCCCTCCCCATAAACTCACAAGATATGAAACACTCTAAGGAGAGGGACAAAGCTTTGAGACTGTCTGCATAGATTACAATTTAGGCCTTTGATTTTAGTAACAAGCTCTGTGTAATTCAAAGTCTGCCAAGCATTTAGATAGGTACATATTGAAAAAGGCATTATATCCAATAATCAGCCTAATGAGAGCCAAGTACAGTTGAATGATTGCATTCCTGGACCTGGATGCCATATTTTAGATATAAGCTGTGTGATGAAAAAGGACTTTCTTAAAATAGTGGATATCCATCAATTAAGGGGCAGTTCATTGTCGATATAGAGTCCTAGATCCTCAGCTAAGTTATCAACATTCAGTGGTGTATTGTGTGATAGTTACAAGGAAAGGACAGTCATGCTTGCCAAAGGACACTATTCTGCAAGTCTCAGCATTTAGTCAGTGATACAACAGACAGTGCTATTGCCTCTCATGAAGAGGTTCACCAGTTCAATTCTCGACTGGGGTGCCTACTGTGCAGAGTCTGCATGTCCTCAATGTGTTTGTGTGGGTTTCTTCCTACATTCCAAAGACAGAGTAGGTGGATTGGGCACTCTAAATTGGTCATAGGTGTGAGTGTGTGGTGTGGAAGAACGACCACAGGAAGGATAGCTACCCGGTGGTGTAAACCTTGGCTCTAGATGATTGTCACTGGTGAGATGACACCTTGACCTCATGTGCAAAAACTGGAAAAAGGGGTTGTGGATTAATGCATGATCATGACACCAGCTACTTGTTTAGGAAAGGCCCTCTTGGAGGATGCTGGTCCTAATACAACCCTCAGGGGATTATCATTATATATAAAGGGTGAGAATTCCATGTTATAACACATGACCTCTTCCAATCAATGGATAATGCCCAGTTTGCCTCTTGTAACTACCATTACCCTTAAGGGAGAAGCCTATGTAGGTAAATCATTCTAGTCATGCAAAATCATGCCTTTCCTGTCAGTCTCAACTGTCATTTGCTTAACTAAATTTTGCAGTACTCTGCTCTAAAGAACATTTGCTTTTGAAATGAACTACAAAAATAAATTGCTTCTTTGAATTCCAATTAGAAACAATGTGTGTCTAGCAGAACACTGACCATCACTCTATTATTACAATGACTGCTTTTGTAATATCTTCACACTTAATGAGCATTTAAAAACAAATTTTATTTATAGCCAATCTGTTGGAGAAAAGGTTTAAGGTAACTGTTTAAAAACAGGACTTGGATCGAGGCGTCTCTAAATCTGAAGACCAAATACCGACAAATCCAGAGTTACATACACAAAGTCCAGAATATTCCCTTTTTTCTGAGGTACAGTAAACTCAGAGTTGGTACATGTAAGCTCAGGGGGTGTTGGGGACTTAATCCCACATGGGCAGTGTATGGGGAGACTGACCCCCTGCAAATACAAGTTTAAAGGAGAAGTGCAATCTTTGATATTCGCTCTTCTCCTATTATTTTTGTGTTTTCAGGACTTTGTAGTCAGAGTACAGATACTTCAATAGGGAGCCAGACTTAGCCCATACTCTCAAACCAGTAGCAAAAGCTTGATAAAAAGCCTGGGAAGCCAGTGGGCTATCTGTGAAGGAAAGTCTCAAAATGTATGCCAATATGAAAATGTGTGCTTGTTAAACGAACTAGTAGAGCATTTCTCCTTGGGCCTCTGCTGAAAATGGACTACCAAGTCAAGTCGGACTATCCAGGTAAATAAAAGTCAACTAAAATAAAATAAAATGTCTAATGCTTCCTAAGTAGAGTAGCTTGAGATTCAGCTGCACCAACATATAAATGCTGGCAGTAACAACCTGAAGTGGGGAAACAACTCTATATTAGAAGGGAAGAAAATAAATGAAACCATGGAGGCAGGGGCTAAAGTAGTCCAGGCTTGTGATATTATCAAAACTTACATAAGTTTAATAATCCTTCCCCACCTTCAGTAACTCAAATCTGTAAACCTGTAAAAAGCACTTAGCAATGGCCACCAGGATCACACTGCATAGAGAGATGAAGCTCCCTAGAAGGAACACCAGACTATGCACAGTTCAATGAATGCAGCACCAAAGCAGTGCAGAGATTGGAAGATAGCAATGTTTGAACTTCATCAAGATCCAGTGAAGTATCAGAATCCAGAGTGTTTCAGTAAGGACCAGGATGCAGACAAAAAAAATAGCACAGTACAAATAAATAAATAAATAAAGACTTTTAAAGTAATTAACCTTCCAAATGATAGGATTTTCAAAATACACTGACAGATGTGTGGATGCATTTGAGTACTTCATTTCTACATGACCTGTTGAGATGATGCAAGCCAAGTCCTAATAAAATGTACAGTGTTCACTAACCACAGCTTACCTAATAGACACAGGCAACCTGTAAATGGTTTACCTCCCAGGCTGCTGCTTGTAAATGTTTCATTTCCCAAGCCTCTGCTTAAATTTATCAAGGGTACCAGAACTTGTCAGAGATTTGTAAATCATGGCTAAGCTTAAAAAGGCCCTAGTAAACACCTAAGAACAGCAAGCAGAAATAAATCTTTCATTTCTGACACTATCATTTGTTGTTCAGTACTGACAGATTTTACTTCTGAATGCAAGATCTGAGCTTAACAACTTAAGTAGGGAGTGCTTAACAATTGTTAAATTTGGGTTGCCTGACTCTCTGTCACTTAACTGATTTGTCTTTTTCCAAGTATCTAAGTTTGATTACCATGCTCCATGCAGCGGTTCTTTCTCTGTTTCTTCTGGTTATCTCTTTAGCTCTTGCCTTTCCAAAAAATCTTGCACATCCTGGCAATATCTGAATATTATGCATATCCTTTCATGTTTCTGTTTGGTCTACAGAAATGAAAATAGCATTTTGCATTGCAGTAATCCAGTTTGTGAAAGAAAAGTTATAGCAGTTTCAATTATTTCAGTTACAGGGAACTTTGACAGAGTTTCCATCATATCCAAGCTTACATCTATAATCCTCTTTACTGTGTTAGCCCACACAGTATCTCTCACAATATTTTGTACATGTCAAGCAGAGCACCTCACTGGCCCTCTTCAAGAGAAATCTTGATGAGTGGATGAGAAATAGAAAGTTCACCCTGGGGATCACTCCAGTGGCTCTACTTGATAGAGGCACTGGGAACTAACATTGGGTGGCACAATGCCAGGGCACTTCTATGAGACAGGCTTGTAAAGGCTCCAGGGCCATTAGCCTAGTACACACCTATGAACCTATGAAAATCCTAGCAGACAGAAATGCCTTTCACACATTATAGGCTCAATGTGGTCAATCAGTCATCATCATATTTTCTAACTACCCATGAGACAGTGCTATAACAATCTCCTGTCCTCCATGATTCTTTCAGTTCTTCAGTGTCTTCTGGTGTCAGAATAGGAGTATGTAATTGATAACCTGATAACAAATGA
This sequence comes from Protopterus annectens, assembly GCF_019279795.1. NCBI lineage: Eukaryota > Metazoa > Chordata > Ceratodontiformes > Protopteridae > Protopterus > Protopterus annectens. The sequence continues at coordinate 1,095,636,885 of NC_056727.1, read as the reverse complement.
CCCCTAATCAGTATAACTATCACAAGGCATCTCCCTTGAAAATAGGCCATGCCTATAGGGACTAACCCAGTCCACAAAGCTAAATCAAATCAAATATACCCTCATATACACAGAAATGCTTTGTTTTACACAAGAAATCATTCAGACATTTTATTTAAAAAAGCACCATAAAATCTCTTCCTGTCTCCTTAGTACAACCTTCCAGGGGGTTTACATATCTGTTAAAAATGAATTATCTATACTGAGCTTTATTGTCCTGTTGCATGTCACCATGGCATGTGTGTGTGTGTGTGTGTGTGTGTGTGTGTGTGTGTGTGTGTGTGTGTGTGTGTGTTTGTACTCCTGCCTATCTATATGTGTGTTGGAGCTATGACTTATGCTTATCACATATGCCTATGTAACACTGTCAAACATGCTAAATGGGTCCTTACAGAAGCAACTTTTACCTACCTCATATACTTTTATAGCTAAATTTTATTGCAATTAAATTTATTTCAAATGACATCTAATGTATCATCTCACTATGAATCATCTTCATGTTGGAGCTGATACGTATTTGCTGAGTACCCTCTATATGAATGGTACACTGTATCACTTAACTTCATCTGCCTTGCTTTGCTGTTGTCTATGGATAACACATAGACATTTACACTGCATTTTACTGGTTATTAGATCTACACAATATAGGCTATTCCTGTGCATCTTACCAAAACATTTTTGTTTAAATATTTTAAACACATTTAAAGACTGTTTAGGCTCTTTGTTTAAACAAAAGAATGTTTGTTCCAGCCACAGGTATTAGGACACTTTATAGCTACAAGCATAAGACGATCTACATAAGTATATGCTGTAGACTGCCAAGCGAACAGAGTGGCTTTGTTTAACATATCTGACTTACTAAAGAAATAAATATTATTCAAGGGATTTGTAAACTGTTGGTCCACACAGACTATGTTAAGTTCTTCCTAATCTACTGTGATCATAAAGCTTTAGAAGAATGAACATGACTTGTTTAACTAGAAAACCAATCATCCATCCTCAACCCCTTTTGCACATGGAGTCAGGGTGTCACTTCAGCAGTGACAATCATCTCAAGCCAAGGTTTTACCACCAGGTGGCAGTATTTCATTCGTACCACTCACACGCACTCACCTATGGCCAGTTTAGAGTATCCAGTCCACCTATTGAGTGTCTTTGGAATGTAGGAGGACACCAGAGCATCCAGAGGAAACCCACATGACCACATGTAGAACAGGCAGACTCTGCACAGAAGGTACCCCAGCAAAGAATCGAACTGGAGAACCTCTTGCTGTGAGGCAACAATACTAACCACTGTACCACCACAGTCACAATAAAAAAAGGTAGTTGCTAATTTTCAAGACATATATTAAGCTAAAGTTATACTCCATTTCATATGAGCAAGGTGCCAGAGGAGTTTGGGTTGAAAGGGTATCGTAAGAGCTAGAAAGAATTCTGAGAAGATTATTTATTGTCCATCAGGAACATGGTGTTACTAAATTAAGCTGAGATTATGTGTGGTATTCATTTACATAATCATAATTAATTTCTCTTCATGTTGATAAAACATGGAAAATGATGTGTTAATCTTTTTTTCCAGTATTTAAAAAGGAAAGTACAATGTTATGGATAGATAAATGCTTGTTTTAACCATTTTGCGTTCTTCAAAGACAAGTAAGATACTGGACATAATGCACTTTTATTTGTTCTCAATGAAAATGTTTGTTATAGGATGCCAGTGTATCTAAAAGTGTAAAGCAGAATTGCTTGGTTCTGTGATCTTACAGGTTGCACACACACACACACACACACACACACACACACACACACACACACACACACACACACACACACACACGCACACATATATATATATATATATATATGTATATATATATATATATATATATATATATATATATATATATATATGTGTGTGTGTGTGTGTGTGTGTGTGTGTGTGTGTGTGGTGTGTGTGTGTGTGTGTGTACACCGACTCTCAGCACAATGAGAACTATGTTATAAGAAGAGTGCTGTTTAATGGTTTTTAATACTATCTAGTTAGCATACATTTGTCATAGATAGTGGAATTTAATACAATATGATACAATAAAACAAGAGCAGTATCAATTACGCTGCCAGAGAATATCATTCCTTCATGGGGAGTTAGATCATGTCCATGATAAACAGAAGAAAGGTAACTCATAAAAAACAGACAATAGACTCATATAAACAAACAAAAGAAGTCCTGTTTTGCATATAGGAAGAGCATCTTTTTTCCAGAGTTTTAAAAGTCAAGAAGTTTCCAGACTCTGAGGTATGAGTAAACAATAAAGCTAGCTGGAAGAAAAGTAGCAATAAGTCTCACCAGAAATATTAGAGATGTAGGGCATAATCTAAGGAATGGGAAAGTTAGGGAGTTTTTCTTAACACGTAAGTAACATAAATAGAGGCAATTGCTTGCTCATTAATGAAAGGATTTATTAAAAGAGAGATAATCAATAATTAAACATCCAGGTGTAACTCTTATATCAAGGGTAGAAGATATAGTTAGCTTTGTAGGAAGATGGACTAGTTGCTATGCATTCTGTAAAAAATGTTATTGAAACGTATGTAACCACAATAACTAGCGATCACACTAGGCTGAAACAGTGCACATACACAAACTCAACAGAAACCAGCAGTTTCAATGGCTTCACATGTGGTTTACAGTACTTATGAAGCTAGTTATGATAAGTTCTCAAAATAAGGCTGACTGACTAGATTTCAGAAAAATGAGTTTTCATTTAACATGATGATTAAGACATTCCTGTGCCTGCAAGGTCAAAAGGTAGAATTATAAATAAGTAGTGAGTTCAGACAAAAATGTTTGTGCTAAAGTTCTAACATTTAAATTAGAAGGGAAGAATCTGACCTGACAGGACAAGAAAAATGCAAAAGGGAACATCCTTTATGTGCATGTTTGTTTGTTTTTGTGAAAGAGTTGGGGGCAGCACCATATGTTGTTGTAGATGGCTGTCTTTCCTCTTGTCTGTTCCAGCGTTTCTGATTTATAAGGCTGATAGTAAGACAGACAATTATGATTAGGTTCATCACATGCTCTCCAGTGACAAACCACTCCAATAATGTCCTATTTTGTCAAAACGCAAAACGATATTTTTGATGTTTTCAGTGAGGAAAAATAATTTTGTAAATATCACCATGGTTAAGACAGTGCTGTACGGGGATTTTTTACATTGCCTTGAAACCTCTTTTGTACTGCGTGTGACTACAGATAAAGTACACTTGCTATCAAATGCCTGGTCTACTCATTGGCTACTGAACTAGGTATGGTCTGGCTATTATTGCGCTGCACAAAAAATAAATAAATAAATAAATACATAAATAAATAAAGTCATGCAGTCTTCATGATTATTATTACTATTTCTTTTTTTTATGTTCTAATAATATTTCAGTTATGCATCTAAAATTCATCTAAATGAGTAGAAAGAGATAATGAATTTGCTAGCAGCTTGTTAGAATTATAAAAATGAGCAGGCATTAAAATGTAGTGTAATTAGTGTAGTTAGTGTTAATGAAAACTGTTCATGTCTTTGGAGAGAAGGAATAATCCCCCCTGCATAGCTTTCCACCAGTCAGGAACAAATTAGCAGAATCAGGGGCAAATCCAGAAATAATCAGGGGCAATCACAACACTTTTAAATTTTTAGTATTATTAACTTGAAACACTGACAGAACAAGAAAATGTGAATGAATATACATTTTTTGAAGTAAAAAGGCAATAAGTTAAGTATAGTTCCCCACCTTTTCTCCAAAGGTCACCAGTTTTAGGAAGATTAAGAGGGACAAAGATAAAATCTGAGTCAAAATCAGGCACATCCCTGAAAATCATAGATGGTTAGATATGTGACCCCTGCATACTTGCTTGAAATGTTGTTTTCTGTCGAGTGCTTGCAATATCAGAAAGAATTCTGAAAAAAACTTTTTCTTCAGTTGTTACCCCAGCCCCATTAGTCTTTTGAAGGCTTTATTTGCCAGTATTTCATATGAGGAGGTGAAGCCTCACCACTCTTGGACAGAAGGAGAAACATAAAACATGATGTGGTGCTTGCATATATTTCTTTAAATGTACGGTTATATCTTGGCTTAAATAACAGTCTTATATTTTATTTTGCATCATATACCCACTCAGAAAACAGTCACTCAGGGACAGATGGAAAAAATTTTCACATAAACAAAGTGATTGAAATGGCTATATGTATTAACAAATTATTGTTTTGTCTGACAGTTACAGCAGAGAACTAAAGCACTGACTTGTAAACAAGCTGTTTCCTGCTCCTAGGAACAGAGTTTAAATTTTTTCCATCTAAATTTATTTGCCTGCTGTGTGAACTCGAGCAAGTCACTTAACCAGGCAGTTCCTCAGTTGTATCCTGGACTTCATACCTAATAAATACCTATGAGCCAGTTAGGATTCAGAAATTAACAAATTACTACCAGCAATTAATAAAAGCAATATAAAATGAGTCCAAACACCCCATTTCTAAACCACAAAACAAAACAAAAAAAAAACAAATGAAACAATGCTGAGTACAAGTTCAGCTGCACTGTAGCTCAATGATGCAGACTACAAATTTAATACAGGAGAGTCACAGAAAGTACATACAATTTGTTGCTCTTGTTACCAGATATGGCTACACTAAACAACACCTAACAATTCCCATTAATTATACAGTTTAAGAGAAAAGAGATACATACCAGCAGGTCATATGTTGAGCTAGTCTTAAGGTGATTCTTGTAAATTCACATCACCTCACTTTCAGTTTGATAGAGGTTGCAGCTCAGCGAAAGACTAAGATCTGCATTAAGCCATCTTGCATTATAATGTAGAAACCTGAGCATTCATTAATTAGTGGAATGGGTTCAGCTCAGAAAGCATTTTGCCGTCCGTTCAGTGCGTACTACTTTTCTTAATCTCACCATCATTCTGCATACAACTCTGATGTAGGTACAGGACAACAAGGACATGTTATTGCTTATTAACTTCCTTGGAACCATTAAACACAGCTTAGAACAGCAAGACTTAAAATTACTAACACATTATATTAATTTTAAGATGTATTTCAAGGAATGCCTGTAAAGCTCAACTGGTAATTAGTGAAAGAAAACAAAATGTTTCAAACAAGCAGTATTTCCATTTCTATTTATTTTTATATGAGGTTATGAAAAGCTTAATCAGATTTCCATGTAAACAAGTCACAAAGCAAAAACAGTAACATATACCATGTAAAGCCACAAGAAAGAAACTAGAAACAAACTATTATCCTATAATCATAAACAGAGTGACTCTTTCTCTGGCAGTGACCACCAACATGCGAACTGCAATCTATTGTTTAATCCTTGGCACGTTAAAACACTGTGATGACTAGGAGAATAACGTGGCTGCTACAAGGTTACCTATCAACCAGGAGGAGGGTGTGCTCAGCCTTAACTCCAATGAAGTGAGATCTCAATTTAAGAAGGTGAACCCCAGAAAGATTGTGCAGACTAACTATGCTCAGTTCTAACTGATATTTTCAACACCTCCCTTATTCTTGGTAAAGTTCCCTCTTGCTTCAAGTTGATGAATATTGTCTCTCTCCCCAAAAAAGCTAATCCGGCATGCCTGAATGACTGCTCTAATTTCAAATGTCATGAATAGCTTTGAGAGGCTAGTTAAAAGGCATCTGTTGGCAAACCTTCCATCCACCTTTGACCCTCTACAGTTTGCTTATCTGGCTAACAGATCCACTGCAGATGCTATTTCCATGACACTCCATCTCACACTTGATCATCTGGAGGAAAGAAACAACTATGTCAGGCTGTTGTCTATTGACTTCAGCTTGGCATTCAGCACATTGGTTCCAAAGTAGCTTATTGACAAGCTTGTACATCTTGGAGTTAGCAAACTCATGTGCAACTGGATTCTTGATGTCTTGATGAACAGACCGCAGAAAACATGTGCAGGCAACAGCACCTCAGGATGCGTAATACTCAACACTGGTGTTCCTCAGGGTTGTGTGCTAAGACCACTGTTGTTCACCATCCTCACCCATGACTGTTCTGCAAAATACAACACCAATCACATCATTAAGTTTGCAGATGATACTATGGTTGTGGGCCTCATCAAAGGGGAGGATGAAAGTGCTTACATTGATGAGGTCTACTGACTGATTTCCAGGTCTGCTAAGGACAACCTCAACCTGAATGTCAATAAAGCAAAAGAGATCATTACAGAGTTCAGGAAAAGGTCAACAACACACTCACTGCTCATGATAGATGGTGAAGAGGTGGAAAGGGTCAAATCTACAAAGTTTTTGGGGTTGCACATTTCAGAAGATCTCTCTTGGACTGTGAACACTGAACAGTTGATCAAAAAAAACACCAATGTCTCCACTTTCTCAGAAGGCTCAAAAAAGCAAACCTCCCACCTACTGTTTTCACCACATTCTACAGAAGAGCAGTTAAGAGCATTCTCACTAGTAGCTTCACAGTCTGAAGCTAGAGATAGTGGTGCGAGTTGCCAAAAAAATCATGGGCACAAATTTACCATCAATCCAGGATCTCTTTGCAGCAAGAAGCATTAAATTTGCATCCAAAATAATTCATGGCCCCTCTCACCCTGCACATCACTGGTTTACACAACTGGCTTAGGGCAAGAGATATCAAAGAATCCACTGCAGGACCGCCAGATACTTAAACAGCTTCTACCCAACAGTGTTGAGACCTATAAACTCTGATACCAGCCACAAATTATTTAGTCAGCAATCATTCACAATACATAGCTCAGCTGAAAAGTTTGCAGTATCATTTTTTAATATTTGATGTAGCAATGTATTTTCTTATTCATGTGGAATTGCCTGCTGTTTGTCTGATGCAGATGAACAAAGGAGGACAATCCTAACATGTGCAATCATACACTGTCATGCTGCTATGTACAGTATTCTTCTTATCAATATCTAGGGGGAGCTTGTGTGTTTATTTATCCTTCCTTGGATCTTGTATTGAAGATAATTTTTAAATTGAAATGTTATACTGTTGTTCTTATCATCTTTGCTTCCTATGTACTCACTGGTGAGTTGATACTTGGAATTTCATTTAGGCTGTACTTGTGTAGTCTGAAATCACAGTCAAGTTTACTTTGACTTTGACCCCAGTTCATAACTGGCATACACCTCCCCTCATGCCATCTGTCATGGCCTAGCTCTACCAATCTTTTACCCCTTACCAAAACAGATCAGTGCAGAGATTGGATCCTTTTTTTTAAACACTTTGTGAGATAGGCAAATTTACATGTATACAAAAGTAATCAAACTCTATTAATAAATTAAGATTAACACACATTATATTTTACATATATTGCTATAATTCTTCTTTATGTTTTAGACAGACTTTGGCATCCTCACAACAAACACATCTGTGCTCCATGACTAACACACAAGCCTGGGTACTCAGACCAGACTCCTCATTTTTATCTGTAATCATTGAATTGCAGAGCCACTAGGGATAATGTAACAGCGTACTTAAATATGACATACAATTGTGTTGAGGCTCTGATGGAATTACTCTGATGGTGCTTGATATTACCCTGATTTATAAGGTATTTTAATATTGTGCAAATGAAGTATTTATAATTCTTGGAGACATTAGGTTTGTTGTAGCAGCTGTGGTTGTATTGTTTTCTGTAAGATGACCAGGTCTTTTGCTGTTTCTCAGAGATGTTTTGGGATTGACTGATAGGTTTAATTATGTACTTCAAAGGTATGTAGCCTATGTCACTATGTATTGCTAAGTTGTATGATTTTTGAGCACTAGCTTGATTTGGTGTCACTCAGTTCTAGTTCCACTTCCAATTACTGTAGGCTATGTATCTCATATCTCATGCTTTTTACTATTTCATACTTCTTGCAAGTCAAAGGCATGCTTGGGTTATCAGACTACAAGATACAAGGAGAAGATTATCCTGGATAAATAAGAGCTGACCAATAAGGTAAGAGAGAGCTATGCTGGGATCAGTTTGGATGTGCACTAGGGTACAGTCAATGATTTATATCTGGTCAGAGACTTTATTATTTTCTTTCTGATATTTCCAAACAATGTGTGTGTGTGTGTGTGTGTGTGTGTGTGTGTGTGTGTGTGTGTGTGTGTGTGTGTGTGTGTGTGTGTGTGTGTGTGTGTGTGTGTGCCTGTGTGTGTGTATGTGTCTGTTTTGAAAGTCTATACTGATATTAATGGATAGAGATTACTCAGATTATTGTAGAATTTCTGCTCCTTTGCATCTGTGTCCTGTATTTCTTGCAATGACATCTTATAGGTTCATAGGTTCATAGGTTCATACTAGGCTATCTGCCCTAGGGCATTTATAAGCCTAGCCAGAGTGTGTGTGGCTTTCACCACCCCTTAGGATGAGAATACTATACCCATTAGTTTGCTGTGCCTCTGTCCAGCAGTGATACAGAGATGATTCCCGGGGTAAACCTACGATCTCCCATCCACTCGTCAAGATTTCTCTTGAACAGAGTCAGTGAGGGGCTCTGCCTCACATGGACTGGGATTCTGTTCCATAGTGTAGGGAGTCTCTGGGTGATGAATCTGTCCCTCCAGCACGTCCTATTTATATCCGTGTTGAGGTTTAAGTCTTTTGCTCTCGTGGCTCTGGTGGATTTGGATTTTTTGAGGTGGAGCATGTCCATTAATTCGGGTTGGACATGGCCTTGTATGTCAGGCACAGATCACCTCTGAGCAGACGGTATGCGACTGAATAGAGCTGGAGTTTCTTCAGTTGGGCATCGTATGACATATGTTTGAGCCCCTTTATCCTTTTGGTGAGGAACTTTTGGGGTCTTTCCAACTGCTGCAGGTGTCGGGTAAGGTACATTCGAATGGGGCGTTGTACTCAATCATTGGTCTGATAAGTGAAGAGTACAGGGGTACAATGACCTCTCCTGATCTGGATGTGAATCCCTTCATGATCAGGTGGGCAATGTAGAAGGTCTTCCTAACCACTTTGGCAATGTGAGTGTCAAAAGAGAGGTTACTGTCAACTTGGGTCCCCAGGTCCCTGATAACTTCTTCCGTGTTTAATGGATTACCACCTATGTGGTAATCAGGGGTTACCTTGTTTTTCCCAAAGGGTATGACTATACATTTTTTGGCATTTAGCTTAAGGCCATGGCTCTGGCACCAGTTATCCATTTCTATGAGACCTTTCTGGAGGATGTCTGTGTCTGATGGAGTGTCAATTATGGTGCCCAGTTTGCAGTCATCTGCAAATTTTGTCAGCCACAATCCCCTTATGTTTGCCTGCACTTCAGAAAAATAAATGCCGAACAAGAGGGGGCCCAGGACTGAGCCCTGTGGGACACCGCTCCTGACCGGCTTAGAGTCTGACGTGGCACCAGCAACTCTAACCCTGTGTGTTCTGTCCTTGAGCCAGTTTGCAACCCATCTTGTGACATATGGGTTTACATCTAAGCTGGTGAGCTTTTCTATGATGCCCGAGTGGGGTATTGTGTCGAACGCTTTTGCTAGGTCAAGGTAGGCTGTGTGAACTGCCTTACCCTCATCAATGGCCTTAGTGACAGTTTTGAAAAAGTCGACCAAGTTCAAGAGGCAGGATCTGCCCTTGACAAAGCCAAATTGGGTAGGATCCAGTGTCTGTAGGTCCCCAATGTCTTTATTTATGAGTTCCATTATGATCCTCTCCATAGCTTTGCAGACAAGGCTCGTCAAGCTTATGGGGCGGTAATTTCAGGGTCCGTAGAAGCACCGCCTTTGTGGAGTGGGACCACAGTTGCCGTCGCCATTCTTTGGGTACGTATCCTGTAGTAAGGCTAAGATTAAACAGCAGCCTTATGTGTGGGTTTAGTTCCTCATTGAGTTCGTGTAGCACACAGCCGGGGACACCGTCTGGTCCCATTGGTGCTGTGTTTTTGCTTTAGAGAGAGCAGCTCTCACCTGGGCATCTGAGATGTTTGGGAGGCTAGACTCTGGTGGGATAGATATTTCTCCTTTTGGGGCGAGGGAGGGGAGAAATTTGCACTGAACCTGTCTGCCAGTATGTTGGCAATGTCTTTGGGTTCAGTGATTTTTTTATCATTTTGGACTAATTCTGAGCATATCTGGGAGTTTCCACCCAGGTTTCTAACATAGCTAAAGAAGGCTTTATGATTGTCTTTTGTGTCAGTAGCGATTTTTCTCTCAAAGTTGGCCTTGGATGATTTTATGAGTGATCGTAGTTTTTTGCTAGTATTGATCAGAGATGCCTTCCCATTTAGGGATTTTGCTCTGTCATGTAGTAGCTTTCTCCTCTTGTTGTAGAGTTTGTTTATGGCTGGAGTCCACCAGACCGGTGGCCTGCCTTTGGTGGAAAGGGTCTTGATTTTATTAGGGATTGCTTGATCCATACATTCCTGGAGGTGCTCGTAGAAGGCATTTATAAGGGTTTCAGCAGCGTGGGTTGTGGTTTTCACTGGCTCGGGGGCCTTGAAGGATACCACTCCAGTCTTAAGAAGTGTGAAGTTTGCTTTTGAGAAGTTCTTCACTGTGGTCTCTTTTGCTGGGGGTGTGGCGGGATGTGGATCTCCAGTGAGATTAATTTATGGTCTGATCTCACCAATGAGGGATATACTTCTGGTGTGGAGCATTTTGTCCCCATGTTTGTGATGATCAGGTCTAGTATATTTTCTCCTCTTGTGGGAATGGTGACTAGTTGTTCCATAGCATTTGAGTTTATGAACTCAAGGAACCTTTGGGCTAGGGTGTTGGGGCTTGAGTAATGTTCCCAGTCTATGTTTGGGTAGTTGAAGTCACCCAATATGATGGTGTTTGGAGAGACATTTATACTCTCCAGTGTCTTCAGGAAGGCTGTGTGGGTTTCCTGAGTTTGAGAAGGTGGTCTGTAGCATGTTACAAACTGTAGGGCAGTTTTACCTATGGTTAATTGCACCTGGATGGTCTCCGACGCTTCGTGCGTTGCCACTAACCTGGAGGTGTGGGTATCCTTTATGAATATGGATACTCCCCCTCCTTTTGTGGTTCGGTCCGGATTTTGGGGCCGGAACCCATGATATGAGGTATAACCTGATAGTGTTGGGGTGCTCTCAGGAGCCTTGAACCAGGTTTCAGTCACAGCACAAACATCGATGTTCTCCATACTGAGGAGGGCTTTGAGGGCATGCATCCTGAGGTTTAGACTTCTGGCATTGAGCAGTATTACCCTTAGTTGTTCTCCATTTTTGTTTTCTAGGGCGGTAGGTTTATCATTTGAGCCTTGCCTAAAAAAGGCACTATGGGGGTGGCAAGAGCCTTTGCCAATATCTGGAAGCCCAGGGGTGACAGGTGCAAGCCGTCCCTTGCGAAGCAGCGTGGCTTGTCAAGCATGTCATCCCAGGCAGACAGACATTGGATCCCCTTAGAATGACACCAGTAATTAAGCCAATTATTAAAGCTGATCATTTTGTCTCTGTATTGTGGCATCATTCTTGGTGAGGGTAGGATACTGCTCAGGGTCAGGGTCATACCGGCCTGGGCTACATAATCTGAGAGCTCCTCTATGTCTTTTCATGTAGTCCAGGGAGGTACGTCTCAGGTCGTTCACACCGGCATGGACAATGACTGAGTCATACTTGTACTTGCTGTGGAGTGACCTGAGTGCTTGTGTTATGTGGCGGATTCTAGCGCCTGACAGGCAGCTAACTGTGATCTTTTCCTTGTTCAGTCTGGTGAGTGGGACGTCAGTGTGTCTGACTATGGAGTCACCTATAACAAGTGTGTCTGGCATTGTGTTTGGCCTTAAGGGCTGTGACTGTTTAGCACACTGACTTTGAGAACTATGTGTTGCATGTCTTATGTCTTGAGGTGGCAGTTGCTTGGGTGTCTGCTTTGGAGGCCTCTGTAGTTTTGGTAGATTTTTGATCAGTGCCTCCAGTATGTCTTTGTGTGTTTATGTGTTTGTTTTGCAGTTGTGATAGTTCTATGTGAAACTGGGTTTGTGGTGTGCGTGGTTTCCTTCTCCTCCTGTCTGGTCTTGCCAGTCCTGAGTTGAGAGAGCTCAGCCTCCAGTTTGGCTATATAGTTGCATCTCTCACATGTATTTGTGTTTTGTGGGAGAAGGAGTGGGTTGTCTGTGTACATGAGGCAATTGTAACATTGCCTCAAGATGCCCAGATTCACCAGCTGAACAGGAGAGGACGCTAGCAACTGACCCTTGACATGCTAGAAAAAGTGAAAAAGTTTGCTGTGTAACTGAGTCAGAAGGGACCTATAGGGAAATGGGTACTCAATGGGATTCTAGGCTAATGTAGTACTTTGTTTAGTATACAAGTACTTTACCTATATAAAAATGCTTTAGGAGCAAGTGCTGAGCTATTGAGATAGAGAATAGACTGTTTAGATTGCAAGTAGAGAAGTTCTAAGGGAAAAATTGAAGAGCAGACTTTACGGAGCCAGAAATAGTTTAACCTTGTTTAACCGGCGCTGCCCGATGGTGCTCTATGGGCAACTCAGCTAAAGCGGCCTTTATAGCAGGGGGTTGAAAAGACCTAGGAATTGACCCAAAATGGCCAATAGACTACAAGTTTCTGGCTGGAACCACTGCTCTAGGGACAAATAGGCTGCTCAGTGCTCCCCACTCCCACTAGTGAACAAAGAAGCTTCCCTTTATCCAAATAAGGATATGGAATAGCACAGGAACCAAGCCAAAGCCCAGAGATCAGCAAACTCTGAAGACTGGACTATTCTAGTTCAGTAAGGCGGGAAAACAAGATTTTTTTTTTTTTTTTTTATGCAGAAAACAGAGGAAAAACAGACAGTAAATGCTATAAATGCTTTTAAACGGCTAGCACACTTGAGTGTGTTAGCCTACAGGTAAAATTAAGCAACACATAACTTTTTTAAAAGTGCAAAACAGTTAATCAACACAAAAACAGTTTAAATAGAATGCAGAGCTGTATAAACAGGCGAAAATGCAGTCGCTTAGCAGTAAATAATCAAAAAGCCAGAAAAAAATACTTAAATCAGGAAAAAGTCACTCTTTTGCTCTCTGCTGCTTGTAGAACTCTGCAGGACACCACGAGGAGCTGTGCTGAGTTGAATACAAGCGAAAAAGCGCACTAAAGCGGGCTTTATTACAGGGGGCTGACATCACAGAAGGATCAGAATGTTATATGTATGCCATTTAAGTAATTATAAAACACTGCTCTTGCACTTTTGACACTGCTGGCACTGCCCAATGATCCTCCAACATCCCACAGTTCAATGTAGAAGGTTTTTTCCTCCGGTGTTCCTTCTCTGTAATCATGAACTTCTGCAAGGCAAAATGAGGAATTATGTCTAGCAGGGTATCCTTACCTATTATGGGATTTGGACTACTTGGTTTCTTTATAAGCGGGTTTATGTCTTTGATTTTCAGCTACCGATTAAACTCTACATCTTCAGTGCCATTGCTATTTACAATAACGTCTCTCATGAGGATTTTTTTCTTACTGCATGGATACATGTGGTTCAGTACAGCATCTAGCTGAGTGCCATTTGGGAGAGGGTGGTGTAAACAATGTCAATGTGACACTGAATATTGCTGCAATTTTAAAGTCATGGCTGCATCTAATCTGGGGTTTTATCTTGGGGAGAAATGGCCATGGGAATTTTTACAAGAAGTAAGATTGTTCCTTAATCCTTTCCATAGATCAGATGTCAGTATTTATTGAATAATTTGCTGTGATATAGTCAGATGAGTAAATGTTTACTTTCTGCCAAGACTCAGTAAATGCTAGTATGTGTGGTTGCCCTGTAGTTATCCAGACCTCAAGGGGTGCCCCTTTATTGTAGATGCAGGCAGTATTTAAGAGAGATATTTTTAAGTCTATATGCCTGGTAATATGAGTAATAGTGGCACTTGTTTCATGTGGCATCAACATTGTGGTAAACATTCTCTGTTTTCCATGGTAAGGCCAGTTGAATTAATAGAAAAAGCTTGTGAAGTGACTAAAGCAATCGATGTTCAAGGCAAAATAATATTTGGATGGAAAACTGCCTTCAAGTTATGTGTGTCAAAGATCATAAAGATTCGATAAGACTGAAGATAAGAATTTCAAGGATGGAATGTGATCACTTCTGTCATCAAACTTACCAGTGATAAATATTTTTGATGGGAATTTTATCAGTGGGATCTAAAGTTAAAAGCAACATGTTTAACATGAGAAGGAGTGACAATGCAGTATCACAATGAGTTATGGTGAAAGAGAGCAAATACTGAGGCAGTGTTTAAGCAGACACTATGGATTAGCTTCATACAGAAGTCAAAGGACAAATAGGTTAGCTGTTAGATTTAGTTTGGTTAGTTAGGACAGTCTGCCTTAAAAAATATCTGCAAACTTATAGCTCCAAGTGCACAGTGATGTAAATAGGAAAGAATATTCCTGCTATCGTTCAGTAGCTAACAGGGTACTTCCGTGGTGGTGCAGCGGTAGCGTTGTTGCCTCACAGCAAGAGGTTCTCCTGTTCGATTCTCGGCTGGAGTGCAAGAGTGCCTTCTCTGTGGAGTCTGCATGTCCTCCCCGCAGTTGGGTTTGCATTCGAAAGACATGCGTAAATAGGCATGCCTTCGTTGAAGGTTGAACATCGAGCTGGCACCTCAGCATTCGTGAAAATCTACTGCCAATCATTAGCAGACCGGAGTTCCGCTGTGGCGACCCCTAACTGGGAAAAAGCCAAATGACAAAGAACAATCAGTAGCTAACAGAAGAAATGAAAGGAAGACCTTACTGGTGCCATAGCAACAGGTATGGTAACAGTATGATATTCTTGATGCAAGGATGATCCAAATAAAAGAAGTATAAGATGGCCTAAACTGCTGCCAAGCCATTGCTAATGCTCGTTTACTCAACATCAGCTACTCGGTATCATTTAGAACAATTTATTATTCATCTGTATTTATGCCTGGGGTAGTCCCACTAGAATCATACTCTAATTTTAGAAGAGACCTAATGCAGTGTTTCCTTAGACAGCTGAAACTGGGACAGAATGTTGGGGAAACTCTCTTACTCTTTGCATGTGGAAAGGTGTCGCCAGTTCTATAATGTGGGAAAGCGAAGGAACAGACAGAAGTGATTTGGGGTGAAATTACTAGTGGGGATGCTGCCACCTCTGGTATAGGAATGGAGAACATTCACTATTAGTGATGTATGAGGAATAAAAACCTCCAAAATCAGCCAGATGATGGAAGGAGTGGATGGAAAGTCCAGTGAAGAAGGTGATGACTGAGAAGTCCGATGTATCGATTTGTACAACACAACATGCCAGGAGAAGGTATATGTTGCACAAATCCAGCATGATGAGGTAATGCTACAAGCTGCCATAAAGCTGCCATTTGTTATTTGGCTAACATTCTAAAACTGTTAGGGTTACAATTTATTCACAAGAAACTATACAACTATGCATAATGGAAACACATTTTTTTTAAGATGCCAACCCCATGTATAAAATGGGGCAAAGGAGTTGAGGATGGATTAATGGATGGATGCCTTTGAGCAGGGAGATATTCTGATGTACATTTTTTTTTTTTTGGATCAGCAAATTTTTTTTCCTGGGAAAAAATTCACTATCTGTTCCTTTGAAAGTTTGTGATTTCATGCATTTGGGTTCGATAATAGATCTTTTGCTATTTCTAACATTTGATCATATAATATAAACCCTCTCCAATATCCTCTTGAGAGTTTTCAACTACATCATTACTTTCAACATAATGGATTTATATATGAATAATTCAAAAAACATCTTAATACCCAAGCCAAATTCAGATCTAGCCAACCCATATAACTATAGACCAATTGCCCTTATAAACACAGATATTAAAATGCTAGTTCATATAATAGCTAACAGGTTGAAAAATATTGCCTTATATAATTCCCCAAGAGCAATTGGGATTTATGCAAAACAGACAAATAAATGACAACATCTTAATTTAGACACAATGATTAGGCTACTGGCAAAATGCAAACACCCTAAGTATGCAGTATCTGTTGCTGGTTGTAAAGCTTTCGATAGAGTAGATTTACATTTCTTATTTTATATACTACCAAACTTTGGTATACTACATGTCTTCATAAATGTAATAAAAACATTGTACCAAAAGGCCTCTACAACCTTACATATAAACAAAGCTAAATCCAATCCCATTAAAATATCCAATGGTATGAGGCAAGGATGTCCTCTATCACCTTATCTTTTTAATCTTTACCTTGAACCATTACTCTTATACTTGGGCCAATAAACATATCATCATATACCTAAGCTATTAAACACCAATCTCAAAAATACAGTTTTTGCTGATGACCTTAATATCTACTTGAGCCCCCAAACACAGATCTTCACAAAATAATACAATCAATAGAAAAATCCTCAAACATATCAAGCTATAACATTAATCCTAAGAAATCGTATATCTTCTCATTAAATCCCATTGGACATAAGGAATTATATTTCCCCGAAACCGAAATAAAACTCAATTACACATTAATATGAATTAATATGGGCATAAACTAGTTCCACACACATAATGAACTGTTGAAAGCAAATCTCCAACATACATGGGAAAATATTGTACATGACATGGATAGGTTGAAGAATATTAACATATCTCCACTCTCAAAAGCAAGTATCATTAAAATGAATATTCTACCCAGAATTCTCTGTCAACTAAATGTCCTCAATCTTAACATCCCCCCAAATCTTTTTCAAAAAAATTTCAAAAAATTAAAACTGCCCTCTCTAGCTTCATCTGGCATCTAAAATCTACCAGACTTAGGCATGATAAACTTAAATTATCAAAGGAAAAGAGAGGCCTAGTTTTCCAGACTTTAAATTCTACTATACTCTCCTTAACACTAGTAGATTAATACAAATAGTTATCCACTAAATTAATGACCAAGCATGGGCTCCTTTATGGACCAAAATTTGGTACAATCAGATAACCTCTCTTAACATTAACCCCCAGTCCCTCCCTTTTCTAAAGTAAAAAAACTGTAATGCACTGAAACTCCATGCAATGATCAAACATAAAATTACATTATTCCAAAAACTGTTAACATCCGCTTTAACTATCTAATATGCTTAACAACTTACAGTCCATCCATCTAAACCCCAATCTGAAGCTCAATTACCAACCAATGACCCTAACAAACTATCTGTTAATTAAAAATCTTACAATTTGGGAAATAATTAAACTAACCAACTTGAACTTATCTGAAATAAGAGCCAAACTGGGATTAACCAAAAATATGATATTATACTTAGGCCAATCATTCTCCTCTTAAACACAAAATTTGCCACAAATTCTGCTAATGAACAAAAAATAAAAATAATTCTGTTAAAAATCAAAACCTTATCCTATAAGAATAAAATGATTTTGAAAGCCTATAAACTAATACTTGCAATACTAACCCAAAATGATCTTTTATACTCTACCTATTGGCAAGATCAGAATAATAATATTACGCTGGAGGAAAAACTGCTGCTCATAAAAAAAAAAACACCCTCAAATGAACCCCCTTTAAAAGCCTGATATACACCCAGATCATGATAAATAACGCCTATTACACGCCCACTGTACTAAAATTAAACTCTAAATACTCACCATTATGCTCTTACTGCCCCTACAAAAAGGCAGACTTGCTCCACATCTTTTGGAGCTGCAATAAAGTATATAAACTCTGGTGCTCATTAAGAGCTAAGCTTGAGAAAATGGGATATGAGAAAACCACTTTCTCATGGGAAACAGCAGTCCTACACATTACACCAAATGGACTACCTAACATAGCTAAACATGTCCTCATTACCATGTGTGCCCTAATCAAGTACTATATAGCCATGGATTGGCTAATTAAGTCTAGGTTCTCTTGCAAAAAATTTAAAAACATAGCAGTAAAATTCATATCCTCCCATAAACCAGCCAATGAAATTCCCCCCAAAAATACATATTTCCTTAAATACTGGGGATCAATATTAGACACAATACTAAAAGATTAAAAATTGACCTTTATTCCCCACTCTTTACTGACTAAACATTAAAACAAGCTACAGGATGTGAAACCCCAAATAAATTCAACTTTTCAAATAATTCACTACCCCCATTGCCATTCACCTAAACATTATTGCATTTTTCCTTAATCCATGATACAAATATCTTCTTAGATATATGAAGATCAAGTAAAAGTCTGAGGTATTTTCACATTTTTCATCTTTTTTCAAATCAATATACTTACAGCTTCTTAGACGCATCCCTTTATATGGGAATAATCTATATTTCTTACATAGGCATTTAACATCTAATTTATGGACACACTTAATTTCCAGAGTGGCATTTAGGTGTAAATAGATGTAAATAGTTTCTGTATTGTAGGTTTATCTGTTTTATTTGTATTTGTACTTGATTGAATCCTTTTTTGATGTAAGTCTTTCATATCACCAATAGGGATACCAACCAACTGTATATGTAAATTTAAAATGCTGTGGATAACCTTCAATGCCAAAGACCACCTAAACAACTTATTTTTTATCTGTTGCCTAAAGAAGTTACAAATCTGTTGACTTGGACAAAAACCTCCTAAGAAGGTTTTCCTTTGTATATTTCTGAATATTTATATATTAATTTACAAGTCCTTAAACTGTTTTATCTACAATTGTAGTACAATTATGCAATTTTGTGTTTTTCTCTCTTCTTCCTAAATGTATCCATAAGCCAATGTATCTGTTAAAAAATATATATTTTTTCTCCTTTTCTTCTCACAAATCAATAAAAAAATTTTGAAAAAAATAAAAGACTTTTGAATTATCCCTGAGTTAAGTAAAAAAATAATATCACAAACTTTTTCAATCAGTAAAGGAAGATACTTTTTTTCAGTATCAGTTTTATATACTTAATGATTGTTTAGTTAAAGTAGAATTACAAAATAAAAATTATGACTATGTACTTTATCTCACTCTTGTAATAAAATGAATAAATTAATCTACTTGAGCAAAATAATGTAATTATTCATTCCAAATGCAAATATTGTGGCAAAATTCAACAGAGTTGTTTATTATTATGATCATCTTAAGCAATCCCTGGATTCAACAAGCTCTGCACGGAGTGCCTGAATAGTGCAAGAGCTGCTGCATGGAATGTGGCTGCCGAGTGATCCAGGAATGAGCCCCCGAGACGTGCACAAGTGGGACTACACTATTCCTGCACAGACACCACTGCTATATGCTAATTACCTCATTTTCTGGTAAAAAACATGAAAATGTGGTGAATTAGCAATCCAGGAAGCAGGCAGGCATCTGTGCAGGAATAGTGTAACCTGCAGAAATATATTTGTTTAATAACCAAATACATTTCTGCAAATTACAAAATAGAGGCATGACAGCTCGAAAGAAAGTATGTATTCAATGTAGTAGGCATGCCAATGGTCAAATATATGGCCAATGACATGAAAAATAGTTGCAAATTTATAAAAAACAAGTTTATTTATTTTTGGCCTATCTTAGCCATTTAAGCTTAGGACAGCACTACACAAACAGGATCACCCCAAAAATAAGAAAAAAGGGGGGAAATAAGCTTTTGAACCCACATCAGCATTTTGCCATAATAGTCAATGGCATGCATAAGACAACAATACCAGGGAATAGTGGTTCCTAAGGGGAAGGCTCAGTATTTGTGTGGGAACTAGGAATTAGCATTCGGGTTTATGCAAATGAGGGGACTGATACTGAATCACAGATTTCCTGTCAGTGTTAGCTTGCACCCAACTGTGTAGGTGCAGCAACACCACTATATAAGTCTAAGAGGTGGATGACCTCTTAAGGGGGATTGTCATGCATGCTGCAAGCTTATTGGAGCTATGTGGCCTGTGTTTGCCCTTAGCTAAGCAAAGCTAAGGAAGGGGATGTGTCTGAGGCTGCCTAGCAGTTTTTACATTGCCTAAATGGGTGTGTGTGTGCCGCTCACTGGGTTTTAAACAAAAAAAAAATAAACAGGAAATAGCAGCTCTGTTCAGATCTGAGCACTGGGTATGTGTGGCACGCCTTGTAGCTTAAACGGGAAGGCAATGGGAAGGGAAAACAGCAGTAATAAGGCAATCAAGGAGAACTAGCATAGCTGGTAGGTGAAATGTATCAGAATCAGCCAATTACACAAGCAACATCCCAGCACACTACTATAAAGTATGCACACACCTTTCAGTCTGTTTTTTTCTCACAAGCTCTACACCACCAGTGTACACAGATGGGGAAATTTTACCTGAAAAAAACTAATAAAATGTTAGGGGCTGTTGTTGCTCTCATACATCAATATGTGCAAGAGGCTGAGGGTGGTGAGGATGTGAATGCTGATGACCATCCTACAGTGAGGAGGAGGAGTAGAGTGTTCAGATGCAGGGTAACCTACTAGGGGCTACATGTACTGCAGATAGTGGAGTGCTATAGGGTGGACAGGGACATTGTACAGCAAATTGTTGAGCTGTGCCAGCCCTGCCTCACACACAGAACCGACAGTGGGGAACCCATCCCAGTGGATACCAAGGTATGTGTAGCTTAAGAATACTAGCCACAGGTACCTTCCAAAGGGCAACTGGGGATATCATGGGGATCTCACAGGCATCAGCATCCAGGTTACTCTAACAATTCCTGGATGCCATGTCAGCACAAATCGGTGAGCACATATATTTTCTCAACACCCGTGAGGCATTGACCAGCAATATGCGTCTCTTCCACCAAATAGCAGAATACCCTGAGGTAGTGGGTGCTATAGACTGCACGCATATACACATCAAAGCACCACCCGGTGAGTGGGGTAGGATCTACATAAACTGAAAGGGGTTCTCCTCCATCAACTACCAGGTCATGTGCAATGCCCAGGGCATTATCTTGAAAGTATGTGCTGGCTGCCCTGGAAGCTATCACGACTCCCACATCTGGCATATGACACAGCTGTACCAGTCATTTGCCAGTGGGGACATCCCATATGGCCACCTAGTGGGGGATGCTGGCTACACACTGGAACCGTGGCTGATGACACCCCTCAGAAATGCACAACACCTGAATAAGAATCCATAATGAGGCTCACGCACAAACCAGAAACATAATAGAGAGTGTGTTTAGGATGCTCAAGTCACGGTTCCGCTTCCTGGACATATCCGGTGGAGCCTTGCAGTACTCTCCAGCTACATGTACACAAATGTTCATAGTATGTGCCATGCTACACAATATGATCCTGCAGAAACATCTGCAGCAGGAACAGCATGGTGTAAGGCCACACAGCCCCCCACTATTGCCAAGGCCATCACAGGCACAGAGTGACTCGGAGGAGAAGCTACCTGAGCCTGCCCATGTAGGTAGAAGGAGGCATGCCCAGTATGCCCAGGCCTTGGCAAAGAGACAACACATAGCACATACACTGACACTGTATGGACCCAGGGAATGACACCTCTCTCTGACTTGCACATACAGTAAAAGGGATGCCAAACATGACACTACCTGTGCTTTACCATGTATAGGGAGTGTACTATGTGGATCCGACAGAGTCAGCCCTCCAGCACCATCCTCAGTACTGGCCCAGCCACAGGTAAGTTAATCTTCCTATCAATTACTGAATGGAGTAGTATGTTCTGATAGTTATATCTATGGTATGGATACGAGCATGCAAGGGAATTGGGTGGCTGGATGGGATGGCAGCAGATAGTGGACACCTATATGGGCAGGGGAGGCCATGGTGGTGCAGCAGTTAGCAATGCTGCCTCACAGCAAGAGGTTCTCCAGTTCGATCACAGGCTGGGGTGCCTTCTGTGCAAAGTCTGCATGTCCTCTCTGTGGTCACGTGGGTTTCCTCCAGGTGCTCTGGTTTCCGCCCACATCCCAAAGACATGCTGTAGGCGGACTGGACATTTTAATTGACTCTAGGCATAGATGTGTGCACGTGTGTGCCTTCTGTGGAAGGTTGGGTGCTGGGCTGGCAACTCAACACCATAAAACTCCACTGCCAATCATGACGGACAGGTGATCCACTGTAGCGACCCTTAACTTGGAAAAGACGAAAGAAGAAGAAAAAGAAGTGGACACCTATATGGGCAGCATGAAATCCATAACAAATACTGGTGAAAACATACTAGGCAGTACTAGACAAGGTGACAAATCCCACTGCAGTACATGTGGTGGCCCAAATGTGTGTCCATAGACACACACATGCATGTCAGTGAGGCTCACATACCCACCACCAGCCTCAGCCAGCAGGACAGGTGTAGATGACCATAAAGAACGGCTGGTCTAAGGCCTCCAATTAATGGCAATGGTGAGCAGCCCACTCCAAACCTACACAGACAGACTACAACAGGTCTGGCAGGTGTATGTTAGTTCTGAAGGGTAAGAAGTCTGATACTGAAATGTAGGTCAATAAAACCTAACATTTGTACTCTACTGATATGCCTCCAGTCTGCATGATAGGTCAGAATACAATATGAAATGGAAGCCAACAGAGTACCTGAAATACTAGTACAGTCATATCAAATGTTTAAAGTCATCAGGTATGCCCACCCTCCACAATCCTATGTAGAAATGCAGTAACATGTAAGTGTGAGGAGCAATATCAGTGGAGCACAGATTACCTGAGCTGGCCCAGTCTACAGGATAGATTGTTACATGTGTACAATATGCAGGGGTCTGTGTGTTATGTTGTTGTGTGCTTAATATTGTCTGGAAGTGGTCAACATGTAGACATGGGGGGTTGTGTCTTGGTGGCCTATGGGCAGTACTGTGGTTAACAGGGCCATGTTCTGACAACTGTAGTGCCAACCACAATGCTTCTCAGCAATACCCATGTCTGCAGTTGTCCATACTCACTGTCCAAATGTCAATATCTGTCACCATCTGAAAGATGGACATGCCATGAATGTGGGCCCATACATACACACAGTACACAAGTGGAAGTACCCTAGACAGTGTACATAAAATGTAACTGTCATCTGTGCACACCTTTGGATTTATACATACAGGTTAGCAGCACATTAGTTGTCCATGTAGTATGGAATACTGATGTAGTCTAGCCAATCACTGGCAGACCACAAAAGGCACAGTGATGAAGTAATTGGATACTGCCTATGTCCCTGCACAAGGCAGCATAAGGAGAATGTCCCTGGTATATCTGTGAATCAGCTGCAAGTAGCTTCCATGTCACATATGCACTCAGCTCACCCCACCATCAACCACAGGTTTATCACAGGTCATATCCTTGCTGTTGGGAATGAGTACAGTATGACCCCACTTCTGTATAGGAATACCCACAGACTGCAGCATGCTGAAGAGGTGTCCTATGCAGGTATGTCCCTAGCTGTAAGCAGCACCCTGCCTGCATCCAGACCAATGGATCAATATGGACTGGAACTATTGCCATTAAAACCCTCACACACTTACCCTGTCACCCCAGAGGAATCCACAGGCTTGCAGCCAGGGAATGTATGCACTAGCCTGCTACAGATGGCCTGCATCACTATGAAATGGCCTACAGTCCTCTGTCAAAGGCTTGTGCCTCACCCGTTGGGCCAATGTATGATATCTCATCGGGTCCCAACTAACAACCTAACACAGTCAACTGAACACAAATATAAGGCCATGTTGACAAATCCCAGTAGCATGCCCCCCATGTCCTACTGCATGAACTGTGGACAAATCCATAAATACCGCTGGGATGAAGGGCCAACTATAGGGATACTTCTCAGATATCACTTGCATAATGTTAGGAAAAGGATAGAATAACAGAGCGGTGGGTGTAGAAGCATGGACGTCATGGAGTGTGTGAAATCTGAAACTCTGATGTGTGCCCATACTACACCTGCCTGCAAACCCAGTAATGGGTGGCTACAAACCTGCTCATAAACCACAACTGACCAGATACATGAGCCTTGCCTCTGGGTAGCCTGGATGAATCTGTACAGCTGAGTGATATGGCCACAGCAGGAAATGGCCATTCTGTTAAGTCAATATATGTACAAGAAGGGGATCCTCAGCCACCATAGTACAAAGGTGCTGGACCATTTAAACAGACCTATCAGCAAGTGTTTGCAGCTACCTCTCCAAAATGGCATGACTGTGTAAGAATGTGTAGGCTGCGGACCACAGTACTGGACTCAGCTTCATTCATCTTGTAATTCCAGGAAATAACTGAGCAAATAATTATATCTGTCAGTAGTTGATGACATAATGCATCACAGTGTAAAACAGTAAATATGTCTGAATATCTCTGCTAACACCAACCATGTAACACAAGCAGCACAGACAGCAATAGTTACAGTCCCCCCTATTTGTCACCCATTGTGATTCAATATTGTCAAACTATCTACATATATCCTGCAGAAACAGGTTGCTATCTGTAGGTGTAGAACACCAAACCCTGGACTGGAGTACAAACCGACCTGGAATGGATTCACACTTGCAATACAGAAGGTCATAGTGGGCATGCTCCTACACTTAGAGAAATGAAGCCCAAGCCTGACAACACATTAGAGAAATGAATCCCATGTCTGTCAACACAGTGGACTATACATATCTGTCATTCGCAGATGTCTGTCCACATGCACCAAATTGTACACCATTTATGCTTCACACACACATTGGATAGGAATACTTACACATATCCAAGGCCAACACACTATAATATGCCAAACATACACACATACAGATGTGGAGAAGAGAGTGAGACATTGTCAGAGAGAATTCCATTATGAGGCCTGTCCCACCCATTACATATCCAATTACAGATATCACATGATGTGCTGATATCAATCACTGTAAACATTTCTTTTGGTAGCCCTCAGCCCTATAGTGTCAGTGGTGCTTGTGATAACTGTGTAACATGATAGTATAAATCAATATTCATGTAGCATTTGTATACTCAGTCCTATCGAATGTAAAGTTGTGTGTGATTGAGTGTGTGTGCGTGTGTGTGTGTGTGTGTGTGTGTGTGTGTGTGTGTGTGTGTGTGTGTGTGTGTGTGTGTGTGTGTGTGTGTGTGTGTGTGTGTGTTTCTAGAGGAATGATTTATGGCCCATTCACACACACTACACTTTCCATTGCTCATGTTAGCACTACTGCTGTCAGTCACCTTAAAGTAACCCTTTGGCCAAGACTCGGTTCTATAAGCTACATGGAGCTCACGATAAGAGTGTAATTTTTTATTTATTTTATTTTTTATTTTACATTTGTTAACCGGACTAGTCCAGCTGGATTGTATGTCCTTTTTCAGTGGAGGCCCAAGGAGATAAGCTCCATTTGTGAACACAGAGATACAGTAAGGACATCACAATATCATAGAAAAACTTTTTTTTTTTTTCAGATCATATCACACATAATACAAGGAAATTATGTTACCATGCTAAGTATCAGCTAATTCTTGAGGAAAGAAAATATTTATTTCCAATGATTATACAGAAAATAATAAAGGTCATTTAGAGAGTGTTATTTGAGAAAAAATATATATAGAAGGAATGAGACAGAACAAAAAATACAGAAGAATTGAGACAGAACATTCATGACAAGACTTGTGAAAAATTACTTGAGATATTCACTACTTAAAAGGGCTATAGAAGAGTATACAGTATAGTGGTAAAGTAGAGGAAATCAGAGGATTAGTCAGGGTTGGAACAGGGGCATAACCAATGTGTCTTAAGGTGTTTCTTGAGTCTTTGTTTAAAAAGCAGCAGCGAGGGAAGTATAGTTAACTCTTGTGGCAGCATATTCCAGTTTTTTTCCAGCGGTATTGTTGAATAAGAAGTCACCTGCCAGGTTATTAGACTTGCTTGTATTAGCAAGAAGTTTCCTGGAAGATCGTAAGGAACTGAGATTTCTGTAAGGGGTAATAAGGTTGGAAAGTATAGGGGTGTTGTTTGGTTGGTAAAATATTTTATGAACTATGGTGAGTTGTGAAAGTATCAAAAAGTTGCTGTAGGTTCAAATAATGGTGAGTTCTATAATGGCTCCCAGTGGCAAATCTGGCTATATTGTTATAGGAGTTGGCTAGTTTGACAAGATTAGTTTTTTTTAGGTTAGTGTATATGGGTGAAGCATACGGAAGAGATGAGATGAGATGAAATGGGAGTGAGCAATTTTAACTCTAGATGTTGGGGTTAAGAAAGGTTTTATTCTATATAAGGAGCCTATTTTCCTGTTTACTGTTTTAATGGTATTGTTAATATGGTTATAAAAGGTGAGATTGTTATCAATTGTGATACCTAGCAGTTTGGTGGAGGAGTCTAGGGATATAAGGGTGCCATTAGTGGATTTTATTGAGAAATCAATGGGTGGGGGACTTAGTGTTAGGTGAGAAGAGCAAGAGCTTTGTGTTTTTAGCATTCGACAGGAGATAGCGTTTCAAAAACCAAGCTTCTACTGTGCTAAAGACTTTCTGGGTTAGGGTTTGAAGTTCAGATGAAGTATTGGCAGTACATATGAGTGTGGAATCATCTGCATATTGTATAGTGGTTGCTTGAGGGATTACAGCATTGAGATCATTGATGAACAAGGAGAAAAGAAGAGGACCTAGAATGGAGCCCTGAGGGACTCCAAGGGAGATGGGCAAGTGGGAGGATAACTCATTCTCCCAGAGAACTGCTTGTTGCCTATTATTAAGGTAGGATTTAAACCAGAGGAGAGCCTTGTTGTCTAGAGAGAGGGATTCAAGGATCTTTATAAGCAAGGAGTGGTTAACCATATCAAAAGCTTTAGATAAATCAATAAAAAGTGCTGAGGAAAGGCTATTGCTATTATGGTTACAGTTGATGGAGTCGGTGAAAGAAAGGAGTGCAGTAGTGGTGCTGTGGTAGGGCCTGAAGGCATGCTGGCAGTTTGCTAAGATATTGTGTTGGATTAAGTGGCCTATTAGCTGGTGATGAATGCATTTTTCCATAACCTTAGCTAGGGGTGATAAGAGAGCTATAGGCCTGTAATTGGAATAATCATTAGAGTTACCATCTTTATGCAAAGGGATTATATGGGAGATTTTCCAAATGTCTGGGATGTTTCCTTCGTTGATGGTTCTATTTATAAGGATAGATATAGGGTAGGCTACTGATTTAGCAGCTCTTTGCAGATATTCTGATTGTAACTGGTCAGCAGAGGGGGTGCATGGCTTAAGTTTTTGGATGATTTTTTGGATGTAGGCAGTAGAAATGGGTTGAAGTTGGAAGGTAGGTAGAGTGTCAGGTAAAGGGATAGGGAGAATAGTGTTGTCTATGGATAGTTGACGAGTTAAGGATTGTATAGTGTCTGTAAAAAGGTGTTAAAGGCATTGGCAATTTGCTGGGGGGTATTATTATCAGTTCCTAGTGGGGATGATGTGCTAGAGTGACCTGGATTAAGTAGTCTATTTAAGCTTGACCAGAACTTTTGAGGATTATTATGGTGAGTTTGCTGTAGTTTACAATAGTAGTTCTTTTTATCAGTGAGAGTAGCTCTTTTTGTAATATTTCTCAGTTGTCTAAAGGTTTGATTATCAGAGATGGATTTAGTAGCTCTCCATTTAGACCAAGATTTGTTCCTTAGTAATATCTTTTGTCTAGTATCTTTTGACAGCCAAGGGGCAGTCTTGGACTTCGTTCTAATAGTTAGTTTGGGTGCATGGTCATCTAGTTTTGTTAGGAATTTAGAGTTGAAATATTTAACAGCCTCTTCAAGAAGGAGAGTTTTTAGAGGGTTCCAGTCACAGGCGTCAAGTTCATTTTGGAAAGATATAGGGTTAAAATGCTTATTTGACCTTAAAATCCTGAATGTGGGAGAGTTAGGAATGTCATTCTTTTGTTTTGCAATGTAAGTCAAAGTATGATCACTCACATCATCAGGTAAGGTTCCAGCTTTATAAGTTTGTTGTCTGTTTGTAAGAATCCAATCTAAGATACTCTCTTTTTTATTTGGTTTGTTAATTCTAGTAGTGGTGGTGATTGTTTGGTTAAAGCCATGTAGGTTAATATGTAAGGAAGGGTTGTCAGTGCTGATACTCTTCCAGTCAGTATTAAAGTCCCCTAATATTATTGTTTCTTGTGGATAGGTAGTGGAAATCCAGCTTAGAATATTCTCTATAGTAGAGTTATTATTACCTGGAGGAAGGTAGGTACATATGATGTTTAGGGATTTGCTAGTGTTTAGTTTAAGTCTAGAGATAAGGATTTCTGCCTTAATGTCTAAGGGAGGGATAAAGGGTATTGTGGAGATTTGTAAACCAGTCCTATATAGAATGGCTACTCCTCCACCCCTATGTTTTGCGCGGTCTAATCTCAGCATATTATAGCCTGGGGGTGTTATCTCATTGTCTTTAGTTCCTGGCTTTAACCAAGTTTCTGTGAGACAGAGGATATCAAAGGAATGAGTGTCTAGAAGAGCATGGAGATGGGCAACTTTGTTGTTGACACTGCGGATATTAAGGTGACCTATTAGTAAGGAGATTGGGAGACTGGTTAAGGTGGTTAGGGTAGAAGAAGTGGTGTTGTGAGTTGTGACTGTGCTAACATTAGTTGGGCCTGGGTTGGGGTGGATATCACCATCTTTTAAGGTGAGAGCTTTTAGTCTTGAAGTAGGGTTGTAAAAGTAACTAGTTAGATTCTTTGGTTTCCTTATGGAGGAGTTAAGGACTTTCATATGTGTGAGGCGATGGTATTTGTCTAGCAGGTAGCATGGATTAGATGTAATATTTATATGAGTATAGGTAAGGCTAGAATTTAGACAAGCTGTTTGTTTAGGAGAGTTGTTGTAGTGAACATAATTCACTTTTTCAAAGAAGGTGAGGAGATAGGCAGACATGAGGGCTGGTATAAGTATGGCTATAAGTATTAACTTAGTTTGGGGAGCTTTATTTTTTGTGGGCATGTTGCTAAGATTCACTGTGGAAGTAAAGAAAGTTAGCTTGTACTATAACAAGAAGATGGTTGGGCAGGAATAGGGGAATTGTATATAAAGAAGGAAATGAAGAGTCTTTGGAGTAAATATATTAGGGGAAAAAGGAAAACGGAAAAGTACTCAGGGTAAGGGTGTACGAGAAAGTGTGAAAGGAGATAGGAAAAACTAAAGAGGGGAGTGGCTAGGTAGTCTAGATTGGTTGGATTATTTGATAGGTAGGGGGGTGTGGCAAGGGAACTATAAAGCTATTACTACTGGAGGTGGGTGGGAATTGGGGGTAGGGTAGGGGAGCGGAGTGAGCCCACAGGGCGAACGGAGCAGGAAGAGCCAAGGAGATGGATGAGCAAGTCAACGAGGAAACAATCAGTAAGGTGGATAGCAGCACAAGTCAGTAAAGACTCAGAGGTAAGGTACAGTAATGCTACGAGAGACAGAGGGGAAGGAGGGAGGTTACAGAGATAAGGGAAGAGCAATAGAGCAAAGTAAGACAGAGAGTATCAAGATAACTTGTATGAGCTCTACAGTTATGTAGTACAAAGGTTGGGGAAGGGCAATAGAGCAATATAGGACAGTCAATATCTAGTAGCTATTTAGTTTACAATGAAGTATTTATAAATAGGTGAGTGCTACCATCTAGTGGGTGGATCAGTTTAATACAGAGGAGGGCTAGGGCTCCTAAGGGGGGAGTGATGGACTGGGGAGAGCAGGTTGAGTGGGCTAAGCAATAGGCTGATAGCATACACATGTAGGATTACAATATTGCTATTGGGTATGCAGACTACTTTATAAAAGGTACATACACTTGGTTTCTTTGGACAATTAATTACAGCTTCAGTTCGGGGGACCAATACAATATTGGAAAATAAGGATTTGCTTAAGGATGTTTTCAACAGTCTGGAATCCAGGGTACCTCAAGACAGGATAGACCAGGGATTATTTACTAGAAGAGAAGTGATATAAAGTAATTACTATCATAGGGTCACAAACAGCAACTAGTTGAGAAATGCAGGATTAAGTTGTAAGAGGTTGTGCTTTGCGAGTATGCAAAAAGAGGAAACACTGCATAGAGATATATCTGGCAACAGAAACAGCAATGTAATACTACTAAATAGGCAGGAAAAGCACATAAACAGCACATAAACAGCAATGTAATACTACTAAATAGGCAGGAAAAGCACACAACATTAACAGTAACTACATTACATTAAAGAGACTTCAAACAATTAGCATGCATGATGCATTTTAGTCAGCTTTACATACATTTACAGCATACAGGCTAAACACAACTATCACTAATATGTCTATCTAGGTAGAAGAGCGGAGAGCATTTAATTCAGTCAGCTATAACCCCCTGATACACGCAGCGCCAAAGAGTGAGCGTTTTCCACTTTGGCTTGCATAAATGTATGGCAAAACAGGCTAAAGCAGTTATCATTAATAATTTAAGATAATAAAAATGGGGACGGGATTGGATACAGGCAGAAATAGCACTCAGGAACAAACAGAGCTAAAGAGCGAGCGTTTTCCACTGAACCACTATTGTTTTACATAGATATATGGAATTCAGGCTAAAACATCTATTGCTCATGATATTTAGTTGGTAGTTGGGAAGAGAAGCAGAGCATTTACCACTGTGCCACAAACAAACAGCACTCAGGCTAAAACAAATGTTACTCATGAAAAATTAGTTGGTAATTGGCCAGAGAGCAGAGCGTTTATCACTGTACCTCCGATACACAGCACTCAGGCTAAAACAGCTATCGCTCATGAAATAAACTTGGTAGTTTGGCAGAGAGCAGAGCGTTAACCACTGTTTAACTATTGTTAACCTAGATCTGCAGCAGTCAGGCAAAAAAACAGCTGTCGCTCGTGAAGTTAAGTTGGGGACTGGGCAAAAGAGCAGAGCATTTGCCACTGTACTACAAATTGATTTACATTGATATACAGCACTCAGGCTAAAACAGCTCTCGCTCAAGAAATTAAGTTGGTAAACAGGCAGAGGGCAGAGCGTTTCAGGCAGATGTGGCCCTCTAGAGTACGCTTAGTGAGGCACAATCATTTCCCACTTTAATTTTCAACAATAAACAGCTAAACAGGATAAAAACAGCTGTCGCTCATGAACATAAGTTAATTTAATGACAGATAGCATGAGATTCAATCAGATATATCACTCTGGTGCACGGAACGCCAAAGAGCAAAAACATGCGTATTTCCAGTAACTAAGCATACAGTTAGTGAGCAGCTATAAGATAAGCCAGTAAAAGTAATGCAGATTAAAGGTTAAGACAGAAGTGAGAAGCACAAATGCAGTTTACTTATATTGACAATAATAAGATAAAGGCAACAAACTTACCTACGAGTGGAGCCAGCAGCCTACGCAAACTAGGATAGGAGGGGACTGGGTAGTTGTTTTAAAAATGGTGCCACGAGAAGACACATATATTTCTAGAAATAGGAGGAGGGGTGAGGAAGGAGTAAGAAGAGGGGAAGGGATTGGCAGGAAGCAAGGGCTGTATAGGTGGCTAGAAAGATAGGGAAAACTAAGGCAGGAAGTGAGGTAGAATAGCTGGAATCGGAAGGAGGAGGAGGAGATATTGCATAGAGTTAGATAGAGCCAAGGAGATGGATGAGCAGGTCAGCGAGGAAACAATCAATAAGGTGGATAGCAGCACAAGTCAGTAAAGGCTCAGAGGTAAGGTACAGCAATGCTATGAGAGACAGAGGGGAAGGAGGGAGGTTACAGAGATAAGGGAAGAGCAATAGAGCAAATTAAGACAGAGAGTATCAATATAACATGTATGAACTCTACAGTTAAGTAGTACAAAGGTTGGGGAAGGGCAATAGAGCAATATAGGACAGTCAATATCTAGTAGCTATTTAGTTTACAATGAAGTATTTATAAATAGATGAGTGCTATCATCTAGTCGGTAGATCAGTTTAATACAGAGGAGGGCTAGGGCTCCTAAGGGGGGAGTGATGGACTGGGGAGAGCAGGTTGAGTGGGCTAAGCAGTTGGCTGATAGCATGCACACATAGGATTACAATATTGCTATTGGGTATGCAGACTACTTTATAAAAGGTACATACACTTGGTTTCTTTGGACAATTAATTACAGCTTCAGTTCGGGGGACCAATACAATATTGGAAAATAAGGATTTGCTTAAGGGTGTTTTCAACAGTCTGGAATCCAGGGTACCTCAAGACAGGATAGACCAGGGATGATTTAACTTGGTTTCTTTGGACAATTAATTACAGCTTCAGTTCGGGGGACCGGTATAATATTGGAAAATAAGGATTTGCTTAAGGATGTTTTTAACAGTCTGGAATCCAGGGTACCTCAAGACACAATAGACCAGGGATGATTTAACTTGGTTTCTTTGGGCAATTAATTACAGCTCCAGTTCAGGGGACCAATACAATATTGAAAAATAAAGATTTGCTTAAGGATGTTTTCAACAGTCTGGAATCCAGGGTACCTCAAGACAGGATAGACCAGGAATGATTTAACTTGGTTTCTTTGGACAATTAATTACAGCTTCAGTTTGGGGGACCAATACAATATTGGAAAATAAGGATTTGCTTAAGGATGTTTTCAACAGTCTGGAATCCAGGGTACCACAAGACAGGATAGACCAGGGATGATTTACTACTGGTGGAGCCAGCAGCCTATGCAAACTAGGATAGGAAGGGACTGGGTAGTTGTTTTGTAGTGTACTGTACTGTACTTTTGTACTGTTTTGTACTGTAGTGTAGCAAACTTGTTATGTAGGAGTTCTAACCCCAGACATGGCAACTGTGTGTGTGTGTGTGTGTGTGTGTGTGTGTGTGTGTGTGTGTTTGGTGGTGAATGATTTTGAGACTATTCACACTCACTACACCTCTCGTTGCCCTACTTTAGCATGCCTGCTGATGTCAGTCACCTTGAAATAACCCTTTGGCCATGTCTTAGCCTTATAAGCTATGTGGTGCTTGCGATAAGTGTGTAATACTGTAGTATAGAAAACTAGTTAGGTAGGAGATCTAATCACAGACATGGCAACTGTTAAACTGTGTATGTGTGGAGGTGATTGATGTTGAGGCTATTCACACTCACTACACCTCCCATTGTCCTACTTTAGCACACCTGCTGATGTCAGTCACCTTGAAATAACCCTTTGTCCAAGTCTCAGCCTTATAAGTACGTGGTGCTCACAATAAGTGTGCAATGCTGCAGTGTAGCAAACTAGTTAGGTATGAGTTCTAATCCCAGACTTGGCAACTGTTAAACTGGGTGTGGAAATGGATGGATTTGAGGCCATTCACACTCACTACATGTCACATTGCCCTACTTTAGCATGCCTGCTGGTGTCAGTCACCTTGAAATAACCCGTTGGCCAAGTCCCAGCCCTATAAGCTACATGGCACTCGAAATAAGTATGTAATATGGCAGTGTAGCAAACTAATTAGGTAAGAGTTTGAATCCCAGCAACTGTTAAGTGTGTGTTGAGGTGAATGATTTTGAGGCCATTCACACTAAGCCTCCCATTGCAAAACTTTAGCATGCCTGCTTTTGTCAGTTACCTTGAAATAACCCTTTGGCCAAATCTCAGCCCTGCAAGCTATGTGGGGCTTCCGATAACTGTGTAATGCTGTAGTGTAGCAAACTAGTTAGGTAGGAGTAGTTAGGTAGGAGTTCTAACCTTGGTCCTGGCAACTGTGATAATGTATGTGTTTGTGTGTGAGAGAGTGTGTGTGTCTTTGCTGACACCTGATTTTGTGGACATTCACACTTACTACACTTCCCTTGCCCCTCCTTTAGCACTGCTGCTGATGTCACTCATCTTCAAAGATACCTTTGGACAGCTCTCCAACATATAAGCTCCGTGATGCTTGCAATATTTGTGTAATACCATAATGTAGCAAACTAATTAGGTAGGGCTTCTAATCCAGGTCCTAGCAACAGTAATACTATGTATGTTTGTGTGAGAGAGTGTGCGTGGTTTTGTTAACACCTGATTTTGTGGACATTCACACTTACTACACTCCCCTTACCTCACCTTTAGCATTGCTGCTGATGTCACTCACCTTCAAAGAAACCTTTGGACAGTTCTCCAACATGAAAGCTCCATGGCGGTTGGGGTAATTGCATAGTATCATAGTGTAGTAAATTAGTTAGGTAGGAGTTCTAATCCTGGTCCTGGCAACAGTGATAATGTGTGAGAGAGTGTATGTGTCTTTGTTGACACCTGATTTTGTGGACATTCACACTTACTGCACTTCCCTTACCCCTCCTTTAGCACTACTGCTGATGTCACTCACCTTCAAAGATACCTTTGGACAGCTATCCAAAATATAAACTCTGTGGCACTTGTGATACCTGCATAACAACATAGTGTAGCAAACTAGTTAGGTAGGAGTTCTAATCCTGGTCCTAGCAACAGTGATTATGTTTGTGTGAGAGAGTGTGTGTCTTTGTTGCCACCTGATTTTGTGGACATTCACACTTACTACACTTCCCTTACCCCTCCTTTAGTACTGCTGCTGATGTTACTCATCTTCAAAGATACCTTTGGACACCTCTCCAACATTTAAGCTCTGTGGAGCTTGCGATAAATGAGTAACACTGTAATAGCAATACATAACTAGGTAGGGGTTTGAATTCAGTACTGGCAAGTGTGTGTTTGTGTGTGTGTCATCAGTGTCCTGTGTGGGTGTTGGAGTGATTGTGTAATAACAGGATCCATTGCGATGTGGGTTTTGCTACATTATTATATTAAGGACCTATATGTCCCAATGTCCACATTATAAGGCCAACTGTTGTCAAACACTGTAGAGATTGTTGTAGACAACCCACAGTCATAAATGTCTACTGCCATGTGCAATGACTATGTGACAGTATGGATTAGTGAACAATATACGCAACCATTATAATACCCAAAGACCACTTTCCACCCACGGATCATACACAAACATGCGTGGCTCTTTCTCTCTTCCTTTCTTTCTTTCTCTCTGTCACTCTCTCTGGTAGATGTGGAAAAATGCATCTGTTTTACATAGGCAGCAGCTTGACTTTTGTAGGTAATGCTCATGCTCAGCTGATGGCCTGTGCATGAATTGGAGTCCCCCACTGGCTAATTACATGTGGAACAGCTGTGGTATCATTTCTATAGCCAATTGCATGGAAACACATTCCTATAACTAAGCACTTCATGTGGGTGTTGGCCCTTTTCCTTCACTATGAGCAGGACTTCATGTAGGTGTCTGACAAACAGCATCACAGAGGGTAGTAGGAAATACCTCTTACAACAAACACTGTGGAGACAGGCCAACAAACTGGAGGGGGATGTTCCAGACATGGGGACAGAATGTATGTATTGCTGTTCTACATTTGAAGTAATGTTAGTTTAACAGGGTTTGTGTGGATATGGCTGTTCTGCATGATTTAAAGTCTGCTATGACAGTGGTATGTGGTTGAGAAAACTCTCACCTGTAGGGCTGTCTGCAGACTGGCCAGAATTTGGAGTCTTACATGTGGTGTGTTACACATTTTCTGTCTTTATAAATGCAGGAGCATACTCTGATGATTGCAGTCAGTAAATGGTAGTATCCATGTGTGTTACTGACTTCATATCCCTCAGACGAGATATGCCACAATAAACCCCATTACACGAGCTATTTTCTCAGTTTATCACAGCAATATGTCAATATTGGCCCTGTGTTTGTTCCTCTGTCCCCCAAGTCTGTCATCCTTTGTCCTTATGTCATGCAGTGAGAGGTGGATATGTACAGTATATCATTATTTACTGACATCATTCCTGATATCAAGCCAGTGATATATCAGACTGCCAGACATGTTATGTATAGGTGGCCTTATATTTGAGGACCAAACCTGGACATTCTGTTGTAGACTGTACAGTAGTGAGGTCTGTGTACTTATGGTGATTGCTGGCAGAGTGTAAGTATTGTGTAGCAGTGTATTGTGAATATCTTATTTGGCCTATGTACAGACTGGGATAGATGTCAGTGTTATTGGTCCTGTTCTATCTGATGTTGCATGCTGCTCCAGTTTCTGGTACCCTATCAGCTTATACGTTTGTAGGGCCAGACTGAGACATATCCCATACCACAGTCAGGCATCAGACTACACTGTGAATTAGGCCAGCATATGTAGAGTTAGTGTGTGACTGGCAAATACGATGATGAGTTTTGTTCACACAGTCCATATACTGCACTATTAATTAGGCTTACCGTAATGTGACTGTGACTGTGTTGAGATTGGTTGTGGGTATGCACTTTCACACTGGTGTCTGTTACTCCATGCTGTTACATGCCTGTAGTGCCTGCTATAGTTGCAATTACATTTGTATTCCCCCATAGGTAAATTGAGTTAGTGTTGTGGCAGTGTGCCTGTAGTTTAGAAAGTGCTTGGTGACATGCCTAGCAGCTCAGTGTATTCACCATAGTGTGATGTTATGTCCAGATATTTGTCAGATGTACTGTTGCCTGGCCACCATATATGTTGTGTATTTCTGATAAAGCAGTGGGATGCTGTGAAGATGTATGTCACTAAATAGTGGGAAGTATGTGGGCTTGGGACCTCTGCTCCTCCAATTAATATGTGTTAGGACAGACAGGAGGGTGTAAATGGATCAACTATGTGAGCTTATCTACTCCCATATTTATGCTGTATCCCCATTTTCATGGCTTTAAACATCCTCTTTGTTAGGCTTGGTCCACATTTCTTGCACTAAGGAGTTCTGTGTATACCTCTCGACTGACCAGATTGTTTCAGACTGCCCACATTTATTGCTCATATTTCTGATGCATTCCACAGGATCATTACAGTGATTTGTGTGGTACTTCACTGTGATGATTTTATGATGTCTGTCAGTAACAGATGGTGTACATGTCAATTTCAGAAGAGCCTTCCTTCACAACATGTATGTTGACACAACCCCTGTTACTGTAGCAACATTCTACATTTATAACTGTGGTACTTACATTACGTTCCCTTGCACTAAGAGGTTGAGAGTTATGGTGCTGAGGTATGACTCCACTACATGCTATGGGCATATGATATATATATATATATATATATATATATATATATATATATATATATATATATATATATATATATATATATCCATATCCTTGTTATGTGTAAACATGAGTGTTGTATATACCTTCTCAGATGTTGTTGTTTGTCTTTCGGCTTTTCCCGGTAAGAGGTCGCCACAGCGGAACTCCGGTCCGCTAATGATCGGCAGTAGATTTTTACGAAACGCCGAGGTGCCAGCTCGATGCCCAATCTTCAATGAAGGCATGCCCATTTACGCACGCATGTCTTTGGAACGCTACCCAACCTGGGGAGGACATGCAGGCTCCACACAGAAGGCACTCCCAAGCCCAGCCGAGAATCGAACGGGAGAACCTCTTGCTGTGATGTAACAATGCTACTGCCGTACCACCGCCTTCTCAGATGTATCCCACCATATTTATCTGATATGTGTATATTTAGATATAAAAACATGACTGATTCAACACTATTTTCACTAACAAGTAGTAAATCATTGTAGTAGTCAAAGCAGTTGTTCACTACTATTCAGTTTGTATACTGAATGATATATTTGAAAAAGCAACAGATGTTTTTACAGCTCAGGTGGCTTAGTGGTTAAGTGCTGTGAATATAGTCTAGGTGGTCCTGGGTTCAGGATCTGCAAGGTCTGTTTGTTTTGTTGCTAGGCAGAACAAGGACTGTTTGATACAGAGAGGTTAAGGCAGTTTTGAGCAGCTTTAAGCGGGTTTGCTCTGGTTTGCCCAACATGTCCACCTCCTTTCATACCTGCATTCACTTTGACAGACTATACAAAATGGCACTGATCTGGCAAGTGCTCAGCAACTTATATGCACATGTTGTCGGGCTACAGTGGCTGACAAGGTACAGTACACACAATGATTTGTTTGACATGCAATAGGAGAACAAAATATTTTTACAAGCTAGAAATCACGTCATCATTTAACAAAAAATTAATTCAAGTCCAAGTCGCTGTATATCTCAGAATAGATCTGTAAATTCTACCCAATCTGGTCACATAAAAACTTTGACTGGGATTAGCAACAGGGACAGTCTCTGGGAATTCTTTTACAATTGGAACTTTGGGGATTACATCCAGATTACTTGAAGAAGATGCACTGTCCTCTGGAGTTTGAACAAGTGTAGCATCACTCAGAGAAACAAGAGTCTCTGGCACAGGCAATCTGCTGCGTCACTGGTTTGGAGACTTGTAATATGTGCCTTTGATTCCTTCTGAAATCCATTCCATCAGATTGTACAATGTAAAATCTTGGATCTTTGCAAACATTTTTGACAATTCCCACTCAGTCATATCCTTTAGATGTTTGCATTCTCATGATCTCACCTTGTCTTAAGGGTCTGAGAGGTTTGCTGGATTTATCGTAGTACAACTTTTGTGACTGGTGTTTTTTTCAAAAGCTGAATCTTGACCATTCTGTTGTTCTTTGCATTTGGAATCAGTAATTGTTTACTGATGGGAAGAGTTGTTCTAGTCTGCCTGGACTTCAATCTCTGAGCAGGTGAACGAAGCAAGTTATCTCAAAGAATGTTTCTGAGATTAAGTAGGTTAAGAAAAACATTGGTACCATCTTTTCTGGATTTCTCCATCAACTACTTTGCACTTTGAACTGCACACTCATCAAATCCATTAGCCTGTGGATACTCAAATCTACTAGCAACATGGACAGATTCCCAATACTCAGCAAAATTCTTGAACTGCTGATTTGTAAACTCTGCACCATTGTCAGATACAACTTTGTGTAGACTACCATGAAAAATGTGTCTTCAGTTTCATAATGACAGTGCTGGACATTAAGTTAAGAGGAAGGTCAATTTCAAACCAATTTCAATAAGAGTTTACTAACACTAAGCCATGTTGACCATTCCATTTGAAAATATCAGTAGCAACTGTAGACCATGGTAGTTCAGGAATCTGGTTTAGTTGAAGTGGTTCTTTTTGTTGGTGTGATTTAGTACTGTTGCAAATGGAAAATGCTAGAGTTTCCTTCTCTATATCTTTTGAAACAGAAGACCAAAATGCTATGCCTCCCGCCCTTCTTTTGGTTGTATCAGTACCTGGGTGACCACAGTGCAAACTTTTGATATATTGCTTTGGTAATGCTGTAGGAATTACCACTTTAGGACCTTTC
This sequence comes from Protopterus annectens, assembly GCF_019279795.1. Classification (NCBI taxonomy): domain Eukaryota; kingdom Metazoa; phylum Chordata; order Ceratodontiformes; family Protopteridae; genus Protopterus; species Protopterus annectens. The sequence continues at coordinate 1,095,597,713 of NC_056727.1, read as the reverse complement.
ATGATGGTTCCATCTTCCATCAGAAGCTCGTCTCTATAAAGAAAATACTTCGTATGTCATTTGGTAAACTGGTTTGTCATGCTAGTCATGTTTCATCTTCTGGAGAATTGGATCTGAAGCTGTATAATTTCTGAGTTCATCAAGACGTGATGAGGAAAAATGTCTGTCTTCCATGACTTCAAAGTCTACTTTCTCATTATCCTGCTGTTCTGTAGTTTGTCTGGGCACTCTTGACAAAGCATCAGCAAGGTAGAGAAATTTGCCTTTTGTATAGACAGTATTTAAATTGTACTTTTGCAAGTTTAACATCAAGCATTGCAAGCATGGTGGGGCTGTATGTATTGGCTTTTTCAGAATTGTCACTTGAGGTTGATGATCAGTCTCTGTTTGAAAAGGTTTACCATAAATATAATCATTGATCTTCGAACATGTGAGTACTACTGCCAAAAGCTCTTTTTCAATTTGTGCATATCGCATTTCAGTTTGGGTTAAAGTACTGGATGCATAGGCTACTGGTATGCCTTCTTGAGGACATGCTGCACCAAGACCATACTTTGAAGCATCACATGAAAGTGTTAAAGGTTTGTGAACATCATAATATCGCAGTGTGGGTGGAGTGGCAATTATCTGTTTCAGAACATCAAATGCTTTTTGATGTTGTTCCAACTAGGACCAGTTTATATTTTTGCATGTCATCTCATTCAGGTCTGGGATTAACTTTCCTAAATAGTTGACCATACCAAGAAAATGTTGTAAAGATGTGACATTTTCTGGAACTGACATCTCAAGAATTGCTGCATGTTTAGATGGATCTGGCTATAAGCCAGAAGTGGTAAATAGATGACCCACATAAGTAACTTCTTTCAGTTTGAATTTACATTTCTGAGGATTCAGTTTATGATTTACTTAACAAGCATGGTCTAGAACTTTCTTGAGAGTTCTATCATGTTCGACTTCACTGTTGCCCCTAACAATAATGTCGTCTACTATAATAGCACATGGATAACCTTAAAAAGTTTGTTCCATTGCATGTTGAAATGCTTCACTGGCAGAATTTATTCCAAATGGCATTCTCAAAAATCTGTATCTACCAAATAGTGTACTAGAAGTAGTTAATGAAGAGTTGTGATCCAGCGAAATTTGCCAAAATGCACTTTTTGTATCTAAGACAGAAAAAACAGTGGCATTTGGCATGAGAGCAGCTACGTCTTTTCTTATACACATCAGTTGATGAGGACATTTAAGCACTCTAAGTCCCTTGGATCAATACATGTTTAAATATCATCTGAGCTTTTCTTATGAGCTTTGACCATGGAGGATACCCAGTCAGTCGGTTATTTTACTGGGGTAAGGACACCTAAATTCACCATTTTGTCAAGTTCTTCTTTTAATTTGCTCTGCATTCCTACCGGAACCTTCCTTGCTGGTCTGACAATTGGGCTTACATCATGATTTAACTTCATGGAATATGTGACTGGAAGTTTGCCAAGCTCATCTGTGAAAATAGCATATTTATGAAAAATATTCTGTATAACTATCATTGTTGTTCAGACTTATGTGGTGGACCTCTTTATTAAATGAAATCAGTTCAATTTTCAAACTGTTTTTGAGACCTAATAATGACTGCACGTGTCTTTTGACTATGTAAAACTGCAAGTCATAGCTGCTCCCATTAGAATGGCATTTGAGAACTACAGCACAATCAGTTTGAATCTCTTCACCTCCATAAACAATTAGTTTTGCACACTTTGCTGAATCAAGTTTCTCACCAGCTCTTTCTTTAGCAAACATTTGTGCTGATATAACATTGCACTTGGATCCAGTGTCTACTTTAAGTGCTACAGGTTTCCCATTAATCTGAACAGTACAAAATATTTCACTATTTGCTGCCGACCAATAATCTATTATGTTTACTGTTCCATCAATCACAAAGACACCATCAACATAGAAAGTTTGCTCACAGCTCTCTATCTGATCCACTTACTTCTTCGTAAGCTGTCTTTTAATAAAAGCATGCATCACTTTAGACTAGCAAAGCCTTTTGAAATGATTCCAATGTTTTACATTTGTGACACTTCCTACCAAAAGCTAAGCACTTTTCTCATTTAGGTTCATGACTGCCTCCACAATTACAACAGCTAACAATAAGGGTGGGTGTTGTGGCCCTGTTCAGTTTATATTTCTTTTTCATCTTAGCTTTGGGATGTACACTATCAGCATTCACACTGACAGACACTGCATACACGTTTTTCTCATTCGTAAGAAAATGCATGCGAATATGCTTTTCTGAAAGCTCAAATATTTGACAAATCTCAATGACTTTGTTCAACATTAAATCATTGCTCAAAGCAAAACCTCTCACATCACCAAATCTGCAAGTTTTTGCTTTATTTCTTAAGTTGGTGATATATGCTACTACAGTTTCAACAGGCTTTTGATTTCTTGTGTAAAACAAGTGCCTTTCCATTGTAATATTTGTTTGAAAGTTACACATTTCTCTAAATTTACATTTTCAGCGCACAGGGTCTTCCCGCGTTTCAGCCTGTTTCACAATATGGTAGTTCTCCCCTTCCCCGGAATACACAGCAGATGCATACACAAATGAATGGTCCCTCTCAATGGCTTTCAAGCCAGCTAAATTAAGAAGTATGATTGCCTTTGTATGTGTGTCTTTCTAAAAAAATATAGCCTTTATGAAAATATCATATTCTTGCTCAAGCACTTGCCAATTCTTTATTATCAAACACCAGTGGTTCAGGTCTACAAAATCTATCTGCCATAACAACAAAATATGTTTAAATATATGCAGAGACCAGGTACTTGAAATTATGTTCAAATGTACAACAATCTCTATGAGGGGCCTCATTTTAACACTGCAAACATTGCGAACACTCTGGGCACTTCTGATACTTAAGTAAGTACATTGTGAAAAAATGTGGTCATTTTAGCCTTTTTGCACATTTTAGCCCTTCAGAAATTATTTCAAACACTTTTATATTTATTTGGAATATTTTATCAGTATGCCACAATTTAGGACATTTCGTTTATCTCAGTAATTATTATGAACGTTTTGAATGCTTCACCACTTAGTCAGCGACTGAAATAAATTTAAGTGAGTTTAAGTACCTTCAAGTAACCACTGACCTGTTTGTGAGTTGGCTTCTGTATATTCCTTCACTTCTAACTGCATGCCTTATTGTTTGTGAGTTGCTTCAACTTTGGATCCCATTTTTGGCACCATGTCACATGTCTCTTGTATTCAAATGAGACACTGAGCTACTATGATGGGTTCAAGTTGTTTATTGTACATAAACACAACAGGAGCTGTAAATGGAACCTATATTTAAGCTAACTGACTGACTCATTATTTCAAACACACTCACATGTACATCTCCATTCTTCCCTGCAGTCACTCTGACTGACTATACAAAATGGCACTGATCTTGCATGTGCTCAGTAAATTATATGCATGTGCTATGTCGATAAAGTGGCTGACTAGATGCAATACACACAATGGGGTTCCTATTAGAATGACGAAAAATCATTTTGTCTAATACGTTTTTGTCGACACATAAAGAGGGAACAGGCAAAACAGCGAAGCAGCTGTTCAGCGAATTCTTTCCCCTGGGAAAGAAGTCACTTGACTGCTTCGTTGCTTTGCCATGTTCTGCACTGTAGTGTGATCCCTTGTCCAGTATAGCTCCCGAGCGTGAATGTGCAACAGTTACTGACCTTAGAGTTAGGGTGCAGGTTAAGGTAAATGCATATGCATGAAAGTGCTTACTGTTTTTCTTTTGCATTAGATGTATGGTTGAGTTACATGTGTATGTGTATGTGTTTTCAGCTGTTTACTTTTGTTTTGGGGTGAGAATTAGGGTTAAGGTAAGTGTGTATGTGTTTGGAACTGTTTACGTAAATGTGCAAGAGTTACTGAACTTAGGGTTAGGATGCGGGTTAAAGGTAAGTGCATATGTTTTAAACTGTTTTTTTTTTTCCCGTTAGATGTATAATTGGGTTATGTGCATATGTGTATTCAGTTGTTTACTGTTTTTTTGGGGGGGTACAATTAGGGTTAGAGTATGTGTCTATGTGTTTGGAAGTGTTTAATTTTTTTTTTTTGGTTGGAACAATGATTTCTTTCCCTAGGATAGAAATCACTGTTCTGTGGTTTCAACATGAAAATGTGTCGATGAAACATCTTTCGCTGTTTTCGGCATTCGATGTTTCAATATAAACCCCACACATTGATCTACAGACCCTTCAACAGGGAGACAGGGACGACTCTGGATGTACACCAGGCCCTTCTTGTGGATCATTTGAGCTATGGTGGGTGCTGGTCCCGACTGGCATCCCACATTGATGGGCAGCTAACTAAGAACTGGTGGACACACACACACACACACACACACACACACACACACACACACACACACACACACACACACACACATGCAGATGGGTCACTGTAAGAGTCAGATGTGACTTAATATGACTGGGCAGAATACAGATTGAAGAGTTGTCATCCTATACCTACATAGGCAACCTACATTGCCAATCACCTGCATAAATTACAGCAGAGTGATGTCCTCTCAGCTTAGACTGACTCTTACTTTGTTTCAAAGAAATCAACATTGATGTGATTTGCAGATACTTCATCATCTAAGACTGAACATTTTAATATTCATGAACTGCTGTGCATTGATTGGTTTGGATATAAATAATACATGACTCAGAAACAAAGACAGATTTTGGTCAAATGGGGCCCTAGGTAGGTAATGGACCAATTCCCTCAGCCACTCCATTGTCCCATTGCTTGTCTCATTCTCTCACCACAATTTCCATAATCACTGTTCAAAACTTTCAGTGGGTGTAGTATTTTCTTTACTTTTACAGTGATTATGAAGATGTGGATTTAATTTAAAACTTATTTAAAATATTATAGTGCAAACACTGAAGGCCATTTGCTAAATAATACAATACAAAACAGTTACACATTGAAAACAATCATGACATGAGCAACAGTAAACATCTCTTGAAAACAGACCTAGCATGAACAATAGTAAACATCTCTTCCCTTGAAGCTCACATTCATTGAAAGGATATTGAAAAATCACATTCAGTGAAAATACATCTGACAAGTGGCAGATTAAGTGTATCTTGGTCCCCGGGCTATGTTCAAACCATGGGTCTACTGCATCCATTTTTAGGACCTTGCAAAAATGATTGTGTTCTTTGGTTCAACTTCCTGGATATTTCAATTATATTTCTTGTTTAATACATCAACATTTGTTAGAGTTCATTTTAAATTTGTAGTGTTGACCATTTTTTCCAGTAATCAGGCAAACTATGTATTTACCAGTAATGCAAAAAATACCCATATCAGAAAATGTCAACCATACTAGGCCATTGAAACTACTGTCATTATAATCCACCAATATCTGTCCTCTGCAATTACAGTGAGATTGAATGAACAAGAACATGGACTTTCATATAAGTCCAAAATCACTGTGTTTCTGAGTTTTCTCTTTTCTCCAAAGAATGACAATCTTATAGTTGGTTTGTGTACATAAGTTCATGGGGAGTGGGTGCTTGATCTCTACACTGGGCTGCAGGGCTTGCAAAAAAAAAAAAAAAAAAAAAAAACAATAGGGGAGAACAGTAATGTTAATCATTCACTGTTTCCTGTATTTTCATATTTTTCCATACTTCCAGGGTTCCCATTTGCAAGACTAAGAACTGCAATATGGAGCTACAAAAGATCCGTGCAATATGTACCCATGAATAAAGGAAAGTGAGTTTTCTGTGTGTTAAGAATTTATTGATGTGTGTTTTAGTTGCTAATTATCCGGGATGAGGACTGTAAAAATGTTTTTTTTTTTTTTTGGAGATAAAGGATTCAGGGAAGAAAAGTAAGAAGGTTGCTGAAATTTTGAAAAATGCTGACTTAAGAATAAAAGGAAAGCAGTCATATCATAAACAAGGGTCACTATGAACAAAGCTTGATTATGTTTTACATAAAAAATATTGAAAATAAAAATGGATGAAATTACTTCTTGTCAGACAATAAGGGATTATGATCTGGTTTCTGATCATAACAAAGATGTTATATATTCAAGGAATGTATGTCAAAAACTCAACTCAAGAGCAGAGCAAAGAAAAAAAAAACAGAGACAAATATCCCTTTCAAGTATATATGATGGTCTAGCTATGATCAGAGAAACCAGATTATAATTCTTTGCAGAACATAGAGCTTTACCAACTGCATGTAATACAGATGACAGAGAGTGAGACAAAAACAAACTAGGAGAGCTAAGTGATCTACAGTTTTAAAAAACATATCACACAATGTAATTGCACTAGCCTTTGAAACATATGGAGTTTAATGTGTTTTAATGTACTACTACACAGGGAGAAAACTGTAGCAGCACAAAGTGTTTCATCGTTTTAAACGCTGCAATATACTTTAGTACTGTCTCAGAGGCAGTGGCCATAAGTGAAGGTCCTCTCATTGTACAATATGTTTAAAAGCTATAATTCACTTTGTGCTGCCATAAAACAATAAAAGGGCATTAATGTGGACCAAATTAATTGTATACTCAAGATACAAGATTAGTTAAGGATAATTAAAGTAAATTATAACCTTTTGAAACACTTACAATTATATGAGGTGTTTAGTTATTCAAATAAGAATCTCTTATAGGTCTTGGGTAAGGTGGTATTTGACTTATAATATCAACGTGATAAAAAATAAGTTACAATGTTTTGGTTAAGAGAAAAAATAAACAAGACTAAGAGTACTGGACATATGTAGGGAAAGTCTCAATCTTATTAAAAACATAAATGTAAATATTTTAGAAAACAAAAAGGCCTGCATAACAGAAATGATGGTAGGAAGTATTGGTGTAGAAATAGAGATTTATTGTCAAAACAGAAAACATAAGAGGTTTGCCTTCAGTACTGAGATTAATTCAGAAATAAGCATTTAGAAAAAGAATGGAAGAAAAGGGTGTTCGATTTTGATACAAATAAAAATGATTTTAATGCAAGTGGAATGCTATTTTGGTAAAGCTTCACAGAGATAGATAACAGGTAGATAATAAACCTCATTAAGAAATTCCCTGATGTCCTGGCCAAATGTTCCTAGTAGTATGAATATGGCCTAAGGTCTTAAAAGAGGTTACTAGTCTAGTGGGATTAACTCAGTCAATAAAAAAGATAAAAAAAAAAATACCATTTGTTTTTTTCACTGTGGAATCAGAATAATTTAGCACTCTCACTTAATTTTTCACAGATGTTATATATGCATACTGACAAAACTTACTGTCTTGGCCTTTTATGGTATGCACATATTTATACCCATTTTTCTTATTATTACTGTCTGCTTTCAGGCTTTTAGCTTTAAAGGTTTTTTATATATGATTTCCTCTCCTGTCTCTTTGCATTTTTGGTTGTCTGTTTTCTCTTAGAACTTCTACATAATCTTCCAAATGTATTAATACATTTCTTTCATTCTATACAAGTTTCCTTGACATGCTAGTGTACTTTCTATGGGAACTGTCCTCCGTGATACCAACAAAATAACCCATTAATTTGTTACTTTGCCTTATTTTTGTATCATTCATATTTCTAACTTATAAAGTAATGACATTCTATTTTTCTATCTTCTGAGGTTTTTTTTTTGGCTGGGGGATAGCTCTAACAACTCTACTGATTTGGAAAATACAACATCAAATTACTTGGGTTAAGTTCGTCTCTTAACTCATACTAAACTGCAATTTTGGATCATTTTTGCCTGCATCTTGTTATCAATATTATAGAACTCACAGTCCATTGCTACTACCATTTATCTTAAAAATACAAGTATACTGCTTTAATATATTATTTTTTTGAATAGAACCATTTTAAATTATGCATCATTCCTGATCAAACGTGTTTGTTTAAGCCTTCCTATGCCTATGCTGATTTTCCATTCATACTTGGCATAAACCTGTATAATTGATAAACTGATAAACATGCAGAAGCAATGCCTTAAATCCTTTAGTTGTGGTTGTGTTCAATGAAATTGATGATTGTTAAAACTTGTGATCCAATTTTCACATTTTGACTCTATGTAAAACACATTAAAGTGCCCATAAGGGTAAAGCTCTATGCTGTCACCAAAAAGAAGATCTGTCCTCTACATAGATTGGTTTTGCTTTAACACTGTTTGGTCTGATCATGCTGCAGTTCATAATTCATTCATCATCACCAAATCCTTTCATCATCACCATGATCAACTGACTTTTTCCCAGTTTTTTTGTACATGGGGTCAGGATGTTGTGTCAAATATCACCATCTGTCTCAGTTCATTACCGCTCTACTACCCCCTTTAACACTCATACATGACTGGCGCAGGTCTTCTGTCACACAATCCATCTCTTTGCTGGGTACCCTTGTGTCTTCTTACCTTCTTCCTGTCTGTCCTAAGTCGTCTTCACTTCCATAAACATGTACCCAGATCACTGTAATCTGTTCCCTTTGACATTCTCACTGCAATTGCAGCTACTTTGACATTTGCTCTGATGTATTAATTTCTTCATCTGTCCCACAGTGAGCATCCTACCACCCATCTCATACACATCATATCCATCACCTCTCACTTCCTCAACTACTCAAACTTTACTGCCTAGGTTTCTATGCCATATTATGGGTTGTACCACGGTTTTGTACACTTTACTTTTTAGATTCTTAGGCATTCTTCTGTCATATACTACACTTGACACTCTGTGCCAGTTGGCTGCAGCCCCTCTGATTCTAGCCATGATATCCTCATTCAGACATCTGTTCTAATCAATCACCCTCACAGTTTCTTGAAGCTTTTAACCTGTTCCACTATTTTCCCTTCTAAATCAGTTGTCAGCTTCTTCTGATTTTCCCCATTTGCTACCATGACAACTCTCTTAACTGTACTTAGTTTCATCCGATGCACCTTCAATTTTGAATTTTGTTCCCTTATAATTTGAAATTCATAATTACTTAATTAGATTAAAACTAAGTATACATTTTGGCTATTACTAAGGACTGCTACATCTATTCACTGATAATGCATATCTTTTCTTTCTTTGCTCAAACAGTAACAATAACATTTTATTTATTACATTAAACTTGTTTAATATACCACAAAAAAATTATTTTTTTCTGGTAGATGCCCATGTGTTCTTTTCAGTGATATGTGAGCACATGTTCCTTTGGACTCACTGTGTTTAGCCTTAAGTGAATTTCTACATGTCACAGGCAATATTTAACTAGTACTACAATCCCCCCTGACTGTCTAAAAGTCATTGCAGGTCAGAACTTGGATTAGACTGCAGCTTTTTGGCTCAAATAACAGCTGCTACTTCAGTTCATGTCACAGGCAATATTTAACTAATACTACGAGTCTCCATGACTATCTGAAAGACATTGCAGGTCAGAACTTGGATTAGTCTGTTACTTTTTGGCTCAAATAACAGCTGCTAATTCAGTTAATGTCACAGCCAATATATAACTAGTACTATAAGCCCCTAACTGTCTGACAGACATTGCAGGCTGGACCTTGGATTAGACTGTGGCTTTTCAGCTCAAATCAAAGCTGCTACTTCAGTTAATGTATGTTTTGAGTTAAATCTTCTACCGTTAAGTGTAAAATGTGTCCTATATACATCCACAGCACATCACTGAAATGCTTCTAGTTTCCCCAAACCCGCTATACTTTTAGTTATTTTTTTTCTCTCTGTATCTTCCTGCAATGTCCTTCCTAAAGCATCTTAGTGCACAAGCAATAGTTCCCTCACTTAGCTGTCTGAAGCATGGTATTATCCAATATCTCAGTCTCCCTCCCTGCAAACATCTGCTGTATTTCCTCTACTTTATACAGAAAAGATTCTTAGCTCTGAATCTTACCACCTTCAGTTTGTAAAACTCCAACCTTTGCAGGCTGGATCACTGATTGCAATTTTTTTGGCAGCGAACTGACTCCTGGCTCTATTCTCCCTTACTTTGCTCTTTCCCACTCCACTCCCATACCCTACACCCATTCCCACCAACCCCTGAATACTCTAAATTTATACTCTAACCTCCCTGCATATGCTCTTCCCCTTATTCCATTTATGTATTAACAATATATCCCTTCCCTTGAGCTCTAATCCTTCCCTTACTGTGCACTACACACTGTAACTCAGTCACCTCCCTTTTCCTTTTTCCTTTATAGCACATATTTATTTTTCCTATCTCCGCCTATACTCAGTTCTGAGTTTCATCACTTATTCTTTCTTGCCACCCTCCTCTTACCTGTTGCTCCTCCCAGTTTTCTTCTTGACCTCCTTACAAAATATCACAGCAACCAATAACTCCAGTCTTCTCAACTCAATAATTTACCTGTATAAAATAAAAGCATGCTAGTGTATTTCCTCTTAACTCCCATTCTGCTCCTTCTCTCTGAGTTAACTTCTTATCACACTAACCTACAATACCACCACCATCACTCACTCTTAGCCAAGTAACAACATCCTACAATATTATCCTGCACTTCCCAATCTCCCCCTCTCTACAATACATCCTATATTCAGTTTCACAAATTAAAACATTTCAGTCCTTCTCTCTCTTCCCCAAAACACAAGTTCAAGCCCACTACTTACTACTTAAATTTTTCTAAACCTAAGTTACACCTATGACACTCCTACCAGATGGGACATCCACTCCAATCCTGGTCCTTTTCCTTCTTCCAACTGCACCACCTCAACCTCACCTATTGGGTACCAACTCCCCACCTCTCCTACTAAACACCGGTCTATTTACTCCATAAACCTGCAAAGTCCCTTAAACAAAATAACTGAATTATATGCTTGGGTTGCCATTCACTCTCCCCACATCTTAACTTTCACAGAAACCTGGCTCAAACCACATATCCTTAATTCAGAAATTCTACTCCCAGCTATAACATTTTCAGGCAAGACAGACTTTCCCAAAAAGGGAGTGGTATCGCTATCATGCATTCAGAACAGCTTAACCTCTGTTCCCTCTCACTACCACATCCTGATTTCTCCCCTGCAGAACTCATCATTCTCAACTGTCACCTTAACCCTCACAAAGAATTACCATATTATCTATATATATACCTCCTGGCAACAATATTCCAATTTTTTAATCTATTTTATCCTGGATCTCCCAACATATATCATATGAGACAAAAATACTAGGTGATGTCAGTATTGATTGGAATAAACTCTTCCCACACTCACCTAGCCTTAGTATTAACCTTTTTGGTTTCAATCAACTTCTTTCTACTCCAACTGTTTAAACAACAACTCCAGCTCTATTCTTTATTGGATCTTAACTTCCAACCCTAATCAGTGCCATAATCCTACCACCTTACCTGACTCGTTAGATGATCACCTCACTATCTCAGTTCTATGACTACCTTCTCAATCCCCAAAAACCCACCTTTATAGGGACTGCCGTAACCTGTCCAATTCAATGCAGAAACTTTCAACAACCAGCTATCCCTTGTCAATTAGTCTCACCTGTATAACATTCCTCTAAATAATGATGTCCTTGAGTTTAACAATATTTTCCTAAACATACTAAATGCCCTAGCACCCATCAGGAAAATTAGGACCAAATAAAATGCTGCACCCTGGCTCTCCAAAGACACCCTTATGACTATAAAACTTAGAGACATTACATGGAAACAAAGAATAAAGTCAAAGTCTTCTTTTCTCCACCTTCAATTCAAAGAACTAAGAAACTTTACTAAAAAAATCACTATCTGTGACAAGAAACATTTTTATCAAAAAGCACAGTCTATCCACACTTTAAACCTCCCCCCAAAATTTGGTATACTATTAACAATATTCTCCATCAGTGGAACCCTTCTACCCCCAACTACTTCCCTAATAAAACTTCTCTTGAAACCACCACTCTACTAAATAATTACTTCATAGACTCAATCCGCATATTAACTCCTCCAGACAATAACAAATCACAACCCCTCACTCCATCCACCACCTACCCCCACACAGCCTTCTCCCTGAAACCTGTTTCCACTGCCTATATAAAATCCCTTTTGCAAAAACTTGCACCATGTTCTCTCTCCTTTGACAAACTACCTCCCAATTTCTCAAACTTACAGCCAGTTCTATTGCATATTCCCTCTCAATCCTTATCAACCATTCTATCAAAGAATCTTCTGTCCCTGAAATCTGGAAATCCTTTTATAAAATTCCACTTCACAAAGGAGGTAACTCGACCGACCCTTCCATTTTCTGACCAATAGCCATCCTCATCCCTCTCTCAAAAATTCTAGAGAAATGCATTCATAGACAACTTCTTAATTATGTACTTCGGAAAAACCTCCTCACCCCCTCTCAACATGGATTTAGGCCCCATCACAGTACTTCTACAGCCCTTCTATCCTTCACCCAGACTACAGCAGAGGCCAGAGATAACAACAAACTGGTGTCATGTCTATTCTTTGACCTCTCCAGAGCATTCTACATCATTTCCTTCCCTAAGCTCCTTAATATACTAACTGCACTCAATCTCTTCATATCTACTACTTTCTGGTTCTCTAGTTATCTTAACAACAGAATACAATATGTTAGATGGCTGAACTCCTACTCAACTTTCTTACTTATCCCAATAGGTGTCCCTGAAGGAGATATTTTAGGCCTCCTTCTCTTTAATATTTTTACTAACAATCTATGCTCTTCCTGCTGTACCTTATCTCTGATCCAATACACTGATGATTCTACTCTTATTACCGTCTCTGACAACCATACTGAACTTCACTCCATCACACAGACTTCCTTTAACTCCATTCAACACTGATTAATCAATAACCAAATCATACTTAACCCAAAGAAAACTTAGCTTCTTCTTTCCTTACAAAATCTATGTCCAACCTTAAAACTTCCTTCAGTCTCTCTTCCGTAGATAACACCATCAATTATGCTGACTCCCATACCAAACGTCTAGGTATTACAATTGATGATCAACTGAAATTTGACCATTATATTCAACAAACCAAGAAAAAGACTAATCAAAAACTCAGTCTACTGCACAGAAACAAAAGAGTTGTAACCTTCTCCTCTAGGACTTAACTTGCTCAAGCCTACCTCCTCCCATGCCTACTTTATGCTTCCCCTATATTTACCCACCTCAAAGTAAATCTTTTAACCAAATTGAAAAAACTTATAACCAGCTAGCCAGATTTGCCTGCAACTTCCCTTCCAAATCCCATCACTGCTTAGCCTTTAAACAACTACAGAGTCTTGGATTTCCTCAACTACTCCAACTTTCTCAGCTACAGATGGCACACTGTCTACTTTACAAACCTGCAGACTGTATTTCCCTGTCCAGCCTCATATCCCTATACATACCTTTATAATCTCTCCATAGTACTGACCAACTGCTACTTGACACCTACAGGCCTAAACAAATAATAGGCAGATTACTTTATAAATGCACCATATCTCAAAACTGGACAAACTCCCAACTGATATATGTTTTATTCAATCTTCTATCCATTTCAAAAGAGAACTGAATAACTACCTTGCTAACTCTCCCTCCTGCACCTGCCATGACCCTACTTAACATTTAATCCCAAATCATTAGACCAAAATATTTCTCCTGTCCTCACTATAATATAACTGAATAATAATCTAATACTGGGGTTACCTTAGCTATACTAATGAGCGATATTATTCTAATGTCTTATCTTTACTCTTCATCTACCACTATACTTCCCACCCCCCTTTCTCTTCTCATAACTGTTTTCTTTCACCCTCTTTGACTCTCCTAAAAATGTACACTCCATCTCTTTATTTCAACCCTTTTATTTAATACTTCTTCTTCCTTACTACCAACTTGGCTTTAGACATTGAGATGGCTTAGGGTTTGTTTCTTTCTGGTAATTTCTCTCTTATTCTGCAGGTCCTATAGTAAATCCACATTTTACTCCATGTTTCTACATTTTTTTTCCTGAAATTTATCCTTTGTCAATTTCCATAATGGCATGTAATGCACATAGTTATGCATTAATTTGTCAATTATTATTATGGCATGTAATGTATGTACTTATGTATTAATGTTTCACATTACTTGTACTGTAACTTCATTATTGTCATATTTTGCTTGTATGGAGATTTTCTCCTCAGGTCTCCACTGAAAAAGGGCCACCAGCCCAGTTAGACTAATGCAGTTAACAAAAGACAAATAAATAAATAAATAAATAAATAAATAAATAAATAAATAAAACTATTGAAATGTATTCATCAGTTCATTCCCATCTCCCTAAGACTGGGGATATTGCAGTACTGCATTTATAATACCATATATTACAGAGCTATATTTAATTTATTACATTTCTACTGATATACTGCAACATTTAATTCAAATGTATTCTAACATTTGTGCAGTATACTGATTTGAAGAAGACCTTTTCATTCAGTACCCCATTTTACATTCAAATTATTACTCACCAGTCAATAAGCCCATCCACCTTCTGTCTTGACCTCTCAACTTATAGGTGCTATCTTTTAATCAGTGGTGGTGGGGGCAGAGTGTCATAAGTGCTATTATCATCCATGGGGTCAAGGGATTTTATGCTGGTCTATAGTCCCCCTTTATGTGCCTAGCAGATGGTACAACTGGTCAGGCTTAGGAAACCACTGTATTATCTGCAACATCCCATCCCTAAGGGGCATGCACTTGGACTGTCTACCTCCCCCCCAGTCTGACAACTAACCTCCCTGAGTTCCAGCAGTTGCTAGACTTCAACTGGACAGACATTAGCATGTACACTCCCCACAGGATAGGAACATCCCATCCTCACTGCCAGCTCCATCAAGCACCTGAGTGGTTAATCAAACCTTATTCAAGTCAGATTTTATCCCTTTATGCCACCAGGATAGATAATATTGTAGCAATCATCCCCTTGCTGAGTCCAAGATTGCAGCAGCAGTGACTAAATAAGAGCCTTCTGTTGAGAGCCCAGCTGTCCATTCCCCAGATAGGAATTGCACAGAGATGGAGAAAATGGAACATTAAAGTTATACATGGAGTAATTTCACCATCAGATCCTTAAACTACCGGATGAATATAAACAAATTCCAGCATGATCTAGCTGAGCAGACCTCAGATGCACTGATACAACCAGTAATACCTGACTCTAACAGGCAACTAGAGCTATAGATGTCAACTGTCCTTAATATCTTGAACCTGTCTATGAACTTGTTACATAATACAGTTGATGGGGCAACTAAAGCTGCTAGATCAGGCATCACCATGAGATGCTAGGCCTGGCTCCATTTTCTATTTTTTTCCTGCAGAGGACTTCAGTGTGTTATTCATGAGTGTCCATTTCTATGACTCATAGCTCTTTGAATCTATCATAAAGGAGAAGCTGAAAAAGGTGAGCAAGAGGACAAAACATTGTACACTGTGGGAGCCAAGTTCATGGTTCTTTTAAAATAAAATAACTGTCTCATAAAAAAGTTGATTAATTAGAAAACAGGCTAAGATGAAGTAATATTAGAATTTATTGTATACCTGAAGAGTATGAGGGAGACAGCACAATACATTTATTAACAACCTAGCTACACAAAACATTAAATCTACCAGAAACTGAACTGAAAGGGCACATAGATCCCTGAGAGCAGCTTAAAAGATAAAAAACCTCACCATTTCAATTATAGTTAAGTTTATGTCCAGCTTAGAAAAAAATCAAATATTAAAAAGAGCATAGTCCAGCCTACCTATTAAAATAGGTGAACATGTAGACAGATTTGGCAATTATTTTGCAGTAAAGTAATGAATAAAAGAAAATCCTGTTTACTACTGAACAAGGAAATTAAAAATAAACAATATTGACGCCACTTTGGGTGTTTCATGCAAAGATCAAATTATTTCTTTCTTAAGAAACCAAAGTCTTTAACATGCTGGAGGAGACATCCACTTTTGTTAACAGCAATAAGATCCTTAATAAGACTGAAGAAATGGAGTGGAATAGTATACCCTTCAAGAGACAGAGTGAGCTGAATTCCTGGAAAACTGTTTTTAAAATTAAAAAGTTTAAAAACAAGTGACTTTTATTTTCTAAGCAAAAACACAACAGTAGAGCAAAGCAATGAAGGGGTCCAAGATGCTCATATAAAATCCCATAGACCAAATAGCTCCCAAAAAAAAAAAAAAAAAAGTAGTCCTCTGTCCAATGGTAAAATAAAAATTTTTAATATAATATAAAAGGTTAGGCTTTGCGCTTTAGCTTCTTCAGACAGACCTCAACAAGTAAACCATAAAGCTATATTAACCCATATTAAAACACCATCTGTTGCGTCAAAACATACATAATAAAACACATCATCAAAAACATATGTATGAAATGTAAACATCACAATATTTAATACTAGACAATATGCACATGCATTCAATGTGTAAAAACATAATAAAATTTAAAAAATAAATAAGTATGTAAACAAGTTATAATGTCCACCCTATTGAACACAAACCCTAGTTCATTTATGGTGTCTGAGTCTCCTCAATTTCAGTAATGGACGTAGGGGGACCTTACCATTGAGTCCTGGTGGCATATCGGATCTAAACTTAATGATCCAGTGTGTCTCTCTAGCCTCCGTGTAGTTCTCAATGTCTCCCCTTCTATGAGTTTTAAAGATCTGTTCTAAGATCCTAAATCTAAAATGATGGTCTGTACCACTGTCATGTACATGTTTAGCAAATGACCCTTCCTAATATAATAGATATGTTCAAATCCTGTCTCTAAGACATTTGCCTATATAAAATGCTGAGCAGGCTACACAAGATGCAATATACACTACATTCTTGGACATGTGTAATCACCTAACCCCAAGGGATGCACAAAAACTGGATCTGTAAAAATATAAGAACAAAAATTGCATCTATTGCATGGTACTGTAAAGTGCTTATGAACTACCAAGTCATGATGTATGGTCTTTGGGTAACATAGGAGATTCTTAAGATTCTTCTTGTTCCGATATATGAACCTAGGTCTGTCCCCACTAATCTCTTTGATTTTAGGGTCCACTGATAAGACATGCCAGTGTTTGATAAAGATGTCTTTAATAAAACCTATGTCTTTGGTATAATACACAGGAAAAACAACCTGTTGATTCTGCCCATGCAAACTGACAGTTGCATGGTCATCCCATCAGCCCCATCAGAGAAGTAGGGCTTAGCTCTAGTATCTCTAAGGACTGAAATGTCATCCATGCCTTCTCTGAAATCAATCGTGCTGTAACTACGTTCTCTCAACCTGTTCTCCAATTCCTTTAAATCCATTCTGTATGCTGAATCACCAGGTGTATATCTAGACACACGCATCGCTTGTCCACGAACAATGTTCTTGTAGACGAAGCCAGGGTGCATGCTATGACGGTGTAGGAGAATATTCCTATGACAGGGTTTGCGATACAAACCCGTGTTCACCATCCCACCTGCTAACTTCTCAACATATACATCCAAGAATGGAATACGTGTGTCAGAGCACTCCACAGTGAAATTCAAAAAATCTATTGCTGCATTCATCTCTCCAAGAAAGTGTTCCAGTTGTGCAGACGTACCCTTCCAAACAAGGAACAGGTCATCTACAAAACGCCTGTAAAACGGTACATAGTCCTTGTAAAACTCATTTTGAAACAGGTGTCTATATTCCCATTCAGCCATGACAAGGTTGGCGTAGCTATTGGCACATGAAGTGCCCATAGCCACGCCATCCCGCTGAAGGAAGATCTGTTCCTGAAAACAGAATACGTTTGACTCCAGAACAATCTCTAATAAGTGAAGAATCAAGTCAATATCAATGTTAGTTACTGACTCTGATCTCCTCAAATAATTATTAATCATATCAATGCCCTCCACATTGGGTATAACTGTAAAGAGTGATTGAACGTCCATTGTTACCAGAAGAGTTCCCTCTAAACATGTGCAAGAACTAGTGTATTGATAAAGGTCTAACAAAAATTGTTTAGTGTCCTTGAGAATATGGCAGTTGGCTTCTACCACTGGTCTCAGTTTACTCTTACATAGATGGAGAGTGGTTCAGTGGACCACCCTCTGCCAGCCACAATTGTGCATCCCTTGGGGTTAGGTGATTACACCATACGTGCACGTGGTAACTGTATGTCCAAGAATGTAGTGTATATTGCATCTTGTGTAGCCTGCTCAGCATTTTATATAGGCAAAACGAATCGCTGTCTTAGAGACAGGATTCGTGAACATGTCTATTATATTAGGAAGGGTCATTTGCACAACGCACTCGCTAAACATGTGCATGACAGTGGTACAGACCATCATTTTAGATTTAGGATCTTAGAACAGATCTTTAAAACTCATAGAAGGGGAGACATTGAGAACTACACGGAGGCTAGAGAGACACACTGGATCATTAAGTTTAGATCCGATATGCCACCAGGACTCAATGGTAAGGTCCCCCTACGTCCATTACTGAAATTGAGGAGACTCAAACACCATAAATGAACTAGGGTTTGTGTTCAATAGGGTGGATATCATAACTTGTTTACATATTTATTTATTTTTTAAATTGTATTATGTTTTTACACATTGAATGCATGTGCATATTGTCTAGTATTAATTATTGTGATATTTATATTTCATACATATGTTTTTGATGATGTGTTTTATTATGTATGTCTTGACGCAACAGATGGTGTTTTAATATGGGTTAATATAGCTTTAAGCAACATTTGTTAGTTTGGCGCCTTTTTGTATATTTAAGAGCTGTAGATTGCTGGTTTACTTGTATTGAGGTCTGAAGAAGCTACTTTATATTGCAATAAAACTTCGTTTTTACCATTGGACAGCGTTGGACTACTTTGTTTTTTAAGGATTTGGAGCTATTTGGTCTATGGGATTTTATATGAGCGTCTTGGACCCCTTCATTGCTTTGCTCTACTGTTGTGTTTTTGCTTATTTGACTTTTGCTGTTTACAATAGAGCATTAACTCCGTACGGACATTTTTGTTATTTGGTTTTACTCTTGAGCTCAGTTGGTCCGTTTGGAGGCATGATTGAAGGGGCACAGCAACAGATTGAGTTGCCATACACTCTGCATAGCAACCAGGAAGTTCCTGTGATGTCACGTCCTGCATCCGATCGCTTGGTGGATTGTTTGCGAGTTGATATGAATCCTTTAGAGGCTTTTGGTGAACAGGAGGATCTACAGGAGGCATCTAATAGTGTGACCTATAATAGAGAAGGACTGCGCCTAGCGACTGAGAAACTGGAATCAGATTTAATTAAACTGAAACGTATGCAGACGCAGAGGCAACACTTTGAGGTCTGCATTCAGCGTCGACTTATTCCTAGAGGACTGAGAGTGCTCAAGATGCGAGCTGCTATTTGAATGGCAGCAGTTGAACATCGAGGTAAGCCTCAATTATATGAGGTTAAGGAACAAATTTTTTAATCCGATAGAGGAAGCTTTGAGGCAGGATATACAGAGTCAACGGCTAGATATTTATACTAAGTATCCTGCCTCAGCTGTTGACAATGCTTGTAACTTATTGTTGGACAATGTTATACAATATGAGAGACGCCTTCTCAACCAGAAAAGGGTGAAACTTCAGAGGGACAGTAACGATTTCAGACTGGGCCACATTTTTACTTGGCCCAGGGGTAGTGTGACTTCTAGTCGTAATTTTGCATCTACAGAGACTGTTAATGGACAGAACAATGTTACTTCCCTAGGGAATGTTACTGGTTTAGACAATGTTATAAGATCTGACATTGAAGTTGTAGATATTGTTGACAATGCAGCCACTGGAGAGATGGTAGATATTGTTGATAATACAGCCACTGGAAAGATGGCTGTTATTAATAATGATGCTGTTATACCACCTGTACAAGCTATTGTTAATGATGGGACACAGACCATTCACCCTGAACCTGTGGTTCGGAGGAAGACCACCAGCACAACACTAGTTACAACTGGTAATCATATCAGTGCTAGTGTCAATAATGAGTCGACTCCATCAAATTCTGTACAATCTTTTAATAGCAAGCACCCTTTCCCCATCAGGTCACTCACCAGGGAGGTGAGAACGCGTTCCATCAGCAGGCGCGCCAGAACGAAATTATCTCCGGACAGACAGCCCAATCGGAACATCAAGAAGATGTGGGAAGGGAAGCAATTGATATAGTATTTAATCTATCTAGTTATGAGTTGAGCTGTGATGAATTACAAGTTTTGTCAAAATATAGTAGATATGAGGAAACACTGAGAGACTTTAAATTATTTGTTAGGAATTTGTCGTTGAAAATTGAATTTAATGGAATGGAAGTTACATCTAGCCACTCCTATAGGAAACCTAGCACATTTGTACCACCAGTACACCCCTTAGTTGCGGCTTATAGTAAATTAGTGGAGGATGATTTGTATAAGATGAAGGGACAATATGGTCCTCGTAATAGGAATAAATATAATCTTACCTTCAAACAAAGAGAAGCCCTGAATATGTTGTGTAACAACAGGGACATCATTATACGTCCAGCAGATAAAGGGGGAGGGATTGTTATTTTCGATATTGTCAGATACCAACTTGACATGATGAATATGCTAGGAGAAGAGAGGTTTTATGAATCCATTCCAGAGGACAGAGTTGATCTTATTATTCACAGGGTGCAGGCGACATTGACTGACTTGTTTATGAACAAAGTGATTGACCAAGCCTTATTTGAGTTCTTGTATGTTAGACATCCATTGATACCAGTCATACAGGGTCTACCTAAGATTCATAAGGACCCCATTTTTCCACCTATGAGACCAATTGTGGCTGGCAGAGGGTGGTCCACTGAACCACTCTCCATCTATGTAGAGAGTAAACTGAGACCATATTCTCAAGGACACTAAACAATTTTTGTTAGACCTTTATCAATACACTAGTTCTTGCACATGTTTAGAGGGAACTCTTCTGGTAACAATGGACGTTCAATCACTCTTTACAGTTATACCCAATGTGGAGGGCATTGATATGATTAATACTTATTTGAGGAGATCAGAGTCAGTAAATAACATTGATATTGACTTGATTCTTCACTTATTAGAGATTGTTCTGAACAGATCTTCCTTCAGCTGGATGTGCGTGGGCTATGGCCATAAATGCCTGCCAGCTACAACCTTGTCATGGCTGAATGGGAATATAGACACCTGTTTCAAAATGAGTTTTACAAGGACTATGTACCGTTTTACAGTTTTTGTAGATCTCCGTTCCTCCTTCCTGAAGGGTACGTCTGCACAACTGGAACACTTTCTTGGAGAGATGAATGCAGCAATAGATTTTTTGAATTTCACTGTGGAGTATTCTGACACACGTATTCCATTCTTGGATGTATATGTTGAGAAATTAGCAGGTGGGATGGTGAATACGGGTTTGTATCTAGCATGTACCCTGGCTTTGTCTACAAGAACATTGTTCGTGGACAAGCGATGCGTGTGTCTAGATATACACCTGGTGATTCAGCATACAGAATGGATTTAAAGGAATTGGAGAACAGGTTGAGAGAACGTAGTTACAGCACGATTGACTTCAGAGAAGGCATGGATGACATTTCAGCCCTTAGAGATACTAGAGCTAAGCCCTACTTCTCTGATGGGGCTGATGGGCATTATTTAGCCAGGACTGATGATGACCATGCAACTGTCAGTTTGCATGGGCAGAATCAACAGGTTGTTTTTCCTGTGTATTATACCAAAGACATAGGTTTTATTAAAGACATCTTTATCAAACACTGGCATGTCTTATCAGTGGACCCTAAAATCAAAGAGATTAGTGGGGACAGACCTAGGTTCGTATATCGGAACAAGAAGAATCTTAAGAATCTTCTATGTTACCCAAAGACCATACATCATGACTTGGTAGTTCATAAGCACTTTACAGTACCATGCAATAGATGCAATTTTTGTTCTTATATCTTTACAGATCCAGTTTTTGTGCATCCCTTGGGGTTAGGTGATTACACCATACGTGCACGTGGCAACTGTATGTCCAAGAATGTAGTGTATATTGCATCTTGTGTAGCCTGCTCAGCATTTTATATAGGCAAAACGAATCGCTGTCTTAGAGACAGGATTCGTGAACATGTCTATTATATCAGGAAGGGTCATTTGCACAACGCACTCGCTAAACATGTACATGACAGTGGTACAGACCATCATTTTAGATTTAGGATCTTAGAACAGATCTTTAAAACTCATAGAAGGGGAGACATTGAGAATTACACGGAGGCTAGAGAGACACACTCAGGACTCAATGGTAAGGTCGTCCATTACTGAAATTGAGGAGACGGTTTGTGTTCAATAGGGTGGATATCATAACTTGTTTACATATTTATTTATTTTTTAAATTTTATTATGTTTTTATACATTGAATGCATGTGCATATTGTCTAGTATTAATTATTGTGATATTTATATTTCATACATATGTTTTTGATGATGCGTTTTATTATGTATGTCTTGGCGCAACAGATGGTTTTAATATTTTGTATATTTAAGAGCTGTAGATTGCTGGTTTACTTGTATTGAGGTCTGAAGAAGCTACTCAGCGAAAGCGCTAACCTTTTTATATTGCAATAAAACTTCGTTTTTACCATTGGACAGCGTTGGACTACTTTGTTTTTTAAGGATTTGGAGCTATTTGGTCTATGGGATTTTATATGAGCATCTTGGACTGTTGTGTTTTTGCTTATTTGACTTTGGTTTGACTTTTATTTTCTGATTGCAGAACTTTTATTTTCTGAAACAATAGATTTCCACTTTAAGTAAAAGGTTTGTATTGGAACTAAAGCTTCAGAACATATGTAAGTACATATTTATATTTTAAGCTGAAACAATTTTCATGATGTGGAATATAAATGGTTAGTTTTACTGTTTTACTATATTTACAGTGAAAGACTTAATATAGTTCATTTAATTAAACTTATAAGTGGATTTCTAAACGTTGAGCAAATACTTCCTGTAAGAGAATGTCATTAAATTATAAACAATAAAATGACAACTTTAAGACTATATAAGTTAAGAATGCTATTTTATTTGTACATCTTTGTTTAATATGTGTATTGCTGGGTTTACTGAATGTCAGATCTAAGTAGTAATCTAATTAGTAGTGTTAAACTGCTGGTGATTTTTTTTCTTTCCTGTGTAAAACATTCCTTTTGAACGTCATTTATGAAGCAAGTAACACCAGAAAAAGCTAGAGAACATCTGTGTCAGAATGCTAGCTTTTTCCCTCCTTGAGCTATTCTGAAGAAAATCGAGGTCAAACTTCATCCCTGATGCCTGTGAAAACAGAAATGAACTTTTTTCTTTCTTTTTTTTTAAGTATATATTTGAGAAATCTACTCAAAATAATATATCGCTGTTCTTTTTCTTAGAAGTGAATAACTATAAAACAAAATCTATAGTAATGCTTTATATTGAACCATTGCTCATATACAATTTGCTGACATTTTGCTCAATGTTAATAGCTTATGTTGTTATTTTCACTTGCTGTAATCAAATTCTGATGCCAGAA
Source organism: Protopterus annectens (assembly GCF_019279795.1). Lineage (NCBI taxonomy): Eukaryota > Metazoa > Chordata > Ceratodontiformes > Protopteridae > Protopterus > Protopterus annectens. The sequence continues at coordinate 1,095,574,129 of NC_056727.1, read as the reverse complement.
TGTGAAGCTTAGATAAACACAGCAAATCACAATCACTAAAAACACACATTCAAATTAAACAAGCAGAAATTCTTTTATATATAGTCAAGATTGCTTATAATACTATAATTAATAAGAGTAAACATCTTATGAATAATATGCAAATGCACTAGGAATGAAATATTTTAAATGTAAGACTAAAGAAAGAGCATCATCAATAAGTTAAGAAATATATCAGAGACTATAATGTTTAATAGAGAACATATGATTAAACAGCTATTTGACGGGAGATTTTAGAAATACAAGGTATATAGAATAAGGTAGAATATTAGTGGGAAAATAAGACAGAAAAATATATTTCAATAACACACTGCTTTTAATAAATATGTGTATTACATATACCTGCGTATGTCAAAAATGTGAAGGTATAAGATTTCATATAATTTACATAGAAAATCATATAAAAATTTGAAAATAATCAGAAAGCTGAACTTTGAAGATTGGTTATGTGAACTTTGAAGCATTTCCATGCTGTTTGTTTTTAGATTCACTAAGACTATGTGAAATAACTCATTTCATATGCCAAAGCTAAAACTTGAGTATTATATTGTTGAATCTGTACATCATTGTTGATAGAAAGTAAAGTAAATTTTTCAATATGTTTGAACCTGTGAAGAGGGAATGAGATTTGAATTAAGCATAGTTTAACTTTCAAATACAATATAGACTGCAAACATATATATACATATATATATATATATATATATATATATATATATATATATATATATATAGTTTACTATCAAAATGTCGAAAGGTAAAATAAAATGTGTACGTATTAGCGAAGTGTTTCACTGAAAGTACACATTTCCATATGTACCTAATATCGAAAACAGCTGTGAATTGTCAAAAATGTCACTCGTGACATTTTCGACAATTCACAGCACTCCCACCCTTCCCTTAACTCCCTACCTAACTAGCCTAAACTCACATTTATGCAGGGGGTCAAGCCACCCTGCGACCCCCACACCCCCCTAACTTAATATTCCAACTCTAAGATTGCACTACAGTGAGGAAAGGGATGTATTTCCCTAACCGCACTGTACCGCGATCCCCTTACATGAGCGAACATTATAATTGCGAATGCACAGTCCATTCACAATAATAACGTTCGCTCACATAACCTGCCGAACGATGAAGTATTCGAACATATGTTGCTCGAATACTTCATAGCCGTGCAATTGCACAGCGAAATTGTGATAGTAAACCTATATATATATATATATATATATATATATATATATATATATATATATATATATATATATATTTATATATATATATATATATATATATATATATATATATATATATTTTTTTTTTTTTTTCAGCCAAACGATTCCAACCTGTCCAGAATAAATGTAATGCTCAAACAACAGATGCCCAATGGAGAAGGTAGCTGGAATAAAGGCTGGACAATGACTTAAATAAAAATCCTCTGTTTTATTACAAAATGGTGAGCGTTTTCACAATGGTGACCATTGCTTCATCAGACAATTCATTCAAGTTACAAAGGCACATATATACTTCATTTAAAAAAAAACTAACCAATCCTATCACTTAAAAAATGAATTCCCCTAATTACATCTCATTCAACTAAAAATAATTAATTAGTAAAAGCCTAAAAAGTTAAGGGCATATGTACTTATATATCTTAAAATACATACTAGTAATACATGAGTGCATGTGTTAATACAGCTTAACCCCACTATAATGAAAATGCTACATGAATCTATCATTTTTTCTTTCATTATTTTTATCTTAACTTTCTAGATTTTAGTACTGGTTTCAAGGGAACACTATCATTTAGGCCTAAACCTCTATGTGCCCCCAGTCTCAGAATCCAACTCACTTCCATATTCTCTGTGGTGTTAACTATGTCTCCCATTTTAATGTTAATATTTTGAACATGTATAACATGAAACAAAAATGTATGTTCATTACCCTTAGCAAGGGTATGCTTAGCTAGGGCACTGTACTCTTGACCGCAAATGTTGGCATAAATGCATAAAAAAGGCTTCTAAATCTGCTAACAAACCAAGGCAATCCGCGTTTGGGTCCAAGTACACTTAATATGAACACAGAAGCTGTTACCATTACCAATAATGAAGCAGAGGTATCTAACATGAAAATACATGTTGGAAATGATCTCTACAGGTTTAAATGGCTTCAAAGTCAACAGTTTCACTTTGAAGCATGTCTCAGCCTGAATTTAATACCGATAGGACTTAGAGTCCTCAATATGCCAACTTATGGGAACACTTATCCCAACTTACTAGCACAATGGCAACAAATTCATTTGAACACCAGTAAAACATATTTACAACTGCTACTTGATTTCTTTAAACCAATGGAGCAGGAATTAAATGAGAAAATATGCCAACAACAACAGGAACTGTCATCAATGCATGGGGAAGCAGAAACTGAACTTTTCATGCATGAGCTTATTGATAAAATATTGCGATATGAGACCAGACTACTGGAAAAAAAGAAAAAGAGATTAGTTAGGGATCTAACGGATTTTACAGATCAACATGTTTTTACTTGGCTGAAGCCTGCAGAGTCAATGGAGCCATCGATTACCAATCGCAATTCGCAATTTGCGAGAACAACCAATGGGAAACCTGAGATTCAGCAGATGACCTATCGGTAGTGGAAGGGGCGGGCTGCCTTCTTTGAGTGACAGGAGAGGATGAGGGAGGAGTATCGAGCACGGTCTGAAGAGACATCCAATGCCCTTACTGAAGCATTATAAACTACGAATCAGCAACAAGGAGGGAGTGTTCTCTCACCAACTGAGGTAACTTTGGTTTATTCAACACCGATGGAGGTTCCTTCCACTTTGGCGGCTAATGACAAGCCATTAAATACTTCCACCACAGTGCCTGTAGTGAGACAGAAAATCAACTTGGAAATGGGACAACATCAGCTTTTTCCAGTTTTACCTCTACCATTTCGAGCAGGGAGGAAGAAATCAATGGAACAGGACATTTACAGAGGCCAGAAATGGAAAGAAGTACCAGGTCAGTTGCAGACTCATACCCTAAAGAAAATGTGGGGGTATTTTCAGGAGACTTAGTGTGGAACATTTCTAACTATGAATTGACTGTAGCTGAACGTTCTTTGCTAAACAAAGGTCTGAGTTTCACTCCTTCAGTAAAAATGGATATTAGTGATGTTTTGTTGTCTTTACGGATTTTCACTAGAAATGTAGCACTTAAACAGCAGTTTGCAAATGTGAATGTGACTAGGAATATTCAATTTAGGAAAAATAGTACCTTTGTACCTGTGTTACTACATAATATAGCAACCTTCCTTAAAGCTTGTGAAAATGCTGTGTATAGTATTGACATAATTGTTTCATGGAAGAACAAGGTTATAATTTGACATTAAATGAACACACTGCATTACATGAACTGCAAATGAATGATAAAATAGTCATACGACCTGCTGACAAAGGGGGACCAGTAATGGTACTTAACTCTGACGTTTATTACACTGCTATGCATGATATGTTATTGGATTCAAATGTACATGAAACAGTATTAACGACAGTTGTTTTTGATATGAGTGAACACATCAGAAGTAATTTGCATGAATGCATGTGTATGGGATTATTAAGAAAATAACTTTTTCAATATTTTATTGTTGAAAACCCACTTATTCCTCAAATCCATGTATGGGATTATTAAGAAAATAACTTTTTCAATATTTTATTGTTGAAAACCCACTTATTCCTCAAATCCATGGCCTACTCAAGATTCATAAGGACCCGTTCAACCTGAAGTTAAGACCAATAGTAGTAGGGGCAGGGTGGCTAATGGAACCCATTTTGATTTATTTAGACAAATAATTGAAATCTGTACTTGCAGAATTTACTTATGTCCTGAGAGACACTGAACATTTTTAGTGGACTTGTATGGGGCACTGAAAGATAAGGGAATGCTGGCTACGGGGGTGTTAGCTACATTAGATGTGATATCCCTATTTACATGTATACCAAATGACCAAGGGATCAACATGGTAAAATCAGTGTTGATGAGACATGGAAAATGTTCTAATACTAAGATAGACTTTCTATGCATGTTGTTAGAACTGGTGCTTGAACATAATATCTTTATGTTCAATGGCATCTGTTATAAGCAACTATCAGGAGTTGCTATGGGCACCAGTTGCGCCAACACTTATGCAAACTTGGTGATGGTGAATTGGGAGAATGAATATTTAATGCAGAATTCTAAGATAGCCTTCTATAGGCACTTTGTAGATGATCTTTTTATTTTTTGGAAGGGTACTGAGGAACAATTGAGCTCCTTGCACTCATATCTCACTACTAGTGATTTTTTAAAATTTACAGTGAATTATTTTGATAAAAGTTTAGATTTCCTGGATTTTACCATCTATAAAGAAGGTAATAAATGGCTAACTAAGCTGGACAGAAAACAGTGCCATAGGGTATCTTATCTTTTTTGCATGGGTACATCATGCATAATCAAACTATTTTTCCCAATATTATCAAGGGGCAAGCAATGAGAATATCACACCTATGCTATCAGAATGAAGTATATGAAAATGAATTGAGTAATCTAAGAAAAGGTTTCCTAAGTAGAGGATACAATGAATGAGAAATTAATAAAATGTATCACAAGGTGTGTAAGGAAAGAGAAGGCTAGGCAGAACTTTACTACTCGGATAGAGAATACGATGGAAGGACGGATACTAAAGGTAGTACACCCAAATATACTCCTATGGTCTTGCCGTATACTAAAGATGTGAAAAAATTTGAAGCCATCATTTATCAGAATTGGCATATGTTGCTGGTTGATGAGAATACTACCAATGTTGTTGGCATAGAACCACATTTTGCATTTAAAAATAAGAGAAATTTAAAACACCAATTGTGTTATCCAAGAACAGTTAGTGAGAAAGAAAATACAGTGAAAGGCACTCACAAATGTGGACACTGTGCCTACTCTATTTATAAACATCCAGGGACAGGGCATCTATGGGAACTCAGGGACTCAGCTGACTGTAACACCAGTAATGGGGTATATGTGGCTCATTGTGTAACATGTTTTCAATTCTATGTTGGCAAGACCAACCGTCACCTTAGGGAATGGATTAGGGACCACATATACTGTACCAGAAAAGGTCAAGAGTACAGTGCCCTAGCTAAGCATACTCTTGCTAAGGGTAATGAACATACCTTTTTATTTCTGGTTCTACATGTTCAAAATATTAACATTAGAATGGGGACCATAGTTAACACCACAGAGAATATGGAAGTGAGTTGGATTCTGAGATTGGGGCACATAGAGGCTTAGGCCTAAATGATAGTGCTCCCTTGAAACCAGTACTAAAATCTAGAAAGTTAAGATAAAAATAAAGAAAGAAAGAAATGATAGTTTCATTATAGTGAGGTTAAGCTGTATAATACACGATTTATGTATTACTAGTATGTATTTTAAGATATATATGTACATATGCCCTTAATTTTTTAGGCTTTTACTAATTAATTATTTTTAGTTGAATGAGATGTAATTAGGGCAATTAATTTTTAGAGTGATAGGATTGGTTAGTTTGTTTTGAAATGAAGTATATATGTGCCTTTGCAACTTGAATGAATTGTCTGATGAAGCAATGGTTACCACTACAAAGCGCTCACTATTTTGTAATAAAACTGGATTTTTATTTAAGTCATTGTCCTGCCATTATTCCAGCTACCTTCTCCATTGGGCATCTGTTGTTTGAGCATTGTACATATACATATATATATATATATATATATATAATTCATAAGGACCCATTCAACCTGAAGTTAAGACCAATAGTAGTAGGGGCAGGGTGGCTAATGGAACCCATTTCGATTTATTTAGACAAATAATTGAAATCTGTACTTGCAGAATTTACTTATGTCCTGAGAGACACTGAACATTTTTAGTGGACTTGTATGGGGCACTGAAAGATAAGGGAATGCTGGCTACGGGGGTGTTAGCTACATTAGATGTGATATTCCTATTTACATGTATACCAAATGACCAAGGGATCAACATGGTAAAATCAGTGTTGATGAGACATGGAAAATGTTCTAATACTAAGATAGACTTTCTATGCATGTTGTTAGAACTGGTGCTTGAACATAATATCTTTATGTTCAATGGCATCTGTTATAAGCAACTATCAGGAGTTGCTATGGGCACCAGTTGCGCCAACACTTATGCAAACTTGGTGATGGTGAATTGGGAGAATGAATATTTAATGCAGAATTCTAAGATAGCCTTCTATAGGCACTTTGTAGATGATCTTTTTTATTTTTTGGAAGGGTACTGAGGAACAATTGAGCTCCTTGCACTCATATCTCACTACTAGTGATTTTTTTTAAATTTACAGTGAATTATTTTGATAAAAGTTTAGATTTCCTGGATGTTACCATCTATAAAGAAGGCAATAAATGGCTAACTAAGCTGGACAGAAAACAGTGCCATAGGGTATCTTATCTTTTTTGCATGGGTACATCATGCATAATCAAACTATTTTTCCTAATATTATCAAGGGGCAAGCAATGAGAATATCACACCTATGCTATCAGAATGAAGTATATGAAAATGAAATGAGTAATCTAAGAAAAGGTTTCCTAAGTAGAGGATACAATGAATGAGAAATTAATAAAATGTATCACAAAGTGTGTAAGGAAAGAGAAGGCTAGGCAGAACCATACTACTCGGATAGAGAATACGATGGAAGGACGGATACTAAAGGTAGTACACCCAAATATACTCCTATGGTCTTGCCGTATACTAAAGATGTGAAAAAATTTGAAGCCATCATTTATCAGAATTGGCATATGTTGATGAGAATACTACCAATGTTGTTGGCATAGAACCACATTTTGCATTTAAAAATAAGAGAAATTTAAAACACCATTTGTGTTATCCAAGAACAGTTAGTGAGAAAGAAAATACAGTGAAAGGCACCCACAAATGTGGACACTGTGCCTACTCTATTTATAAACATCCAGGAACAGGGCATCTATGGGAACTCAGGGACTCAGCTGACTGTAACACCAGTAATGGGGTATATGTAGCTCATTGTGTAACATGTTTTCAATTCTATGTTGGCAAGACCAACCGTCACCTTAGGGAATGGATTAGGGACCACATATACTGTACCAGAAAAGGTCAAGAGTACAGTGCCCTAGCTAAGCATACTCTTGCTAAGGGTAATGAACATACCTTTTTATTTCTGGTTCTACATGTTCAAAATATTAACATTAGAATGGGGGACCATAGTTAACACCACAGAGAATATGGAAGTGAGTTGGATTCTGAGATTGGGGGCACATAGAGGCTTAGGCCTAAATGATAGTGCTCCCTTGAAACCAGTACTAAAATCTAGAAAGTTAAGATAAAAATAAAGAAAGAAAGAAATGATAGTTTCATTATAGTGAGGTTAAGCTGTATTAGCACACGCATTTATGTATTACTAGTATGTATTTTAAGATATATATGTACATATGCCCTTAATTTTTTAGGCTTTTACTAATTAATTATTTTTAGTTGAATGAGATGTAATTAGGGCAATTAATTTTTAGAGTGATAGGATTGGTTAGTTTGTTTTGAAATGAAGTATATATGTGCCTTTGCAACTTGAATGAATTGTCTGATGAAGCAATGGTTACCATTGCGAAAGCGCTCACTATTTTGTAATAAAACAGGGGATTTTTATTTAAGTCATTGTCCTGTCTTTATTCCAGCTACCTTCTCCATTGGGCATCTGTTGTTTGAGCATTGTATATATACATATATATATATATATATATATATATATATATATATATATATATATATATATATATATATATATATATATATATATATATATACACATACACACAAACACACACACCTATGTTGCTTGATCGAAATTACACTATCTCAAACAAGCAACATCGAGATCCATTAAAGCAAAAGTGAACTAGATAGAAAGTACACTTTCATAAAAGCCAGTTCTCCGAACAGGCAAAAAACAAAAAAAAAACTTCTTTAAACAGTTATGCGGGGGGGAGCCCCCCTTCATCCCCCCATGTGGGGGTCTGTGCCCCACACCCCCTACTTAAATATACTAACTCCAGGATCTCACTACAGTGGGGAAAATTGTATATTTCCTTATCCTCACTGTAATGTGCTTCGGAGAACCTGCTTTTGCGAAAGTGCACTTTCACTTCAATAGGTTTGATCTTCTGGTTGTTGAAAAAGTGAGTTTTTGTCAATCAGAAGTAGACACATATATATTTATATATATATATATATATATATATATATATATATATATATATATATATATATATATATATATATATATGGGTCTACTTTGATTCACTGAAAATGCATTGCACTGAATTTCAAAACACTCACACCAAATTTGCTGAAAGCTGAAATCACTGAAAACTCATTTCACTGAATAACATTTCATTGAATGTAAGTACTGTTGGGCAAATAAAATGCATGTGCCCTTTCCCCACTGTAGTGCAATCTTGGAATTAGTATATATACTTAGGGGGTTCTGGGGGCACTGTGATTTGAGCTTTCAGCAATTTTTTTGAGGATGAATTGAAATTCAGTGAAATGAGTTTTCAGTAAATCAAAGTAGATACATATATATATATATATATATATATATATATATATATATATATATATATATATATATATATATATATATATATATATATATATATATATATATATATATATATATATATAGAGAGAGAGAGAGAGAGAGAGATCTATTTCAGATAATCAAAATACCGCTTACCTGACTTTTTAAATGTCGAGATAAAAGTGGCAAATATTCACTTAAATAAACACTTGCATCGCATATGAAAAATTACAGGTAAATAATCCTTCAGTGGCACCACAATGAAACACAAAAACTGAACCATATTAAACCCACCCATATGGGGGGCCGTACTCCCCACATCCCCTCTAACTAAATATACAAACTCTGAGATTGCACTACAGTGGAGAAGGAGCAAAGTTCACCATGGTGGCGAAGTGGTTACTTACCTGTAGTTTTTCATCGGTGATGTAAATGTTTAAGTAGATTTTCGGCACTTTTGTCTCAATGTTTTAAAAGTTGGGTAAGTGGTATTTTGATTATCTAAAGTAGACAGACCCATATCTATATATATATATATATATATATATATATATATATATATATATATATTTATAATATATTTGACTCTATAGAAATAGCTAGGCATTCTCTTCGACCTCAGTAATGAACATATATTTATGAAGTAGTTTAATAAGCTAAAGGATTTTTTAAATAGTCTGATAGTTGTCATGTTAAGAGTGTTACACAAGTTTGAGAAATAGACACTTGTACTTTGAAAAATAATTCAGAGCTTTTGTTAAATCTATAAAATGTGTGTATCTTTTAGTATGATAAATATATATGTGCACTAATTTCCCTTTTTCTATTATAGTTTAGTATGATGAGATTACCTGTTTTTTGTAAGTTTACAGATGCCTTTATCTCTTCAGGTCCCACTCTGTTATATGTATCATTAATGAGATATCTAAAACTAAATAGAGTAGACATTATATTCTGCAAGAGACTCAACTGATATTTAAATATACACAATAGTTACATAACTCAGGTTATGAAATTTCATTGTTTGTTTCTTTTAAAAATAAGAGTAGAGGAACTCCTATACTTTGGAGAAAAATGACTCTAATGCCTAAGGTCATTGAATCTATTCATTGTCCCAAAGGAATGTATATATTTCTAATAATTAAATATAATGGCAAACTCTATACACTAACTAATTTTTTACTGGATTCCTGAAATAGGTGCAAGATTGGGTAAAGATCATTTAAACTTAATGCAAATTCATTAGAAGGGCAGTTTATTTTTACCAGGGGATTTTAACTGCATATCTATATAGAAGATACAAGTGAAAAGAAAAAAGGTAAAATACTAGCATCAGCTAAAGCACTAAACAGATGGATTAGTAATAATAATTTATTTGATTTACTAGTAAAAGCAGAAGATAAGTCATTGTTCTTCACTCACTATTCTTATGTGCATGGGATGCAAACTAGAATTAATAGAGTGTATGCCTCTATAGATTTTCTTAATAAAGTGAATTATTTTAAAACTATTCCTTGATCTTTATCTAATCATAATGCATAAAGTATTAATATATTAAGGGAGATAACGAAAGTTCAGACTATTTATAGAATCCCAGTATATATGAAAAAATCAAAAGAATTTAAGAGTTACCTTAAGGAACAAATTGAGAATTTTTATATTTCGTTGATAATGATCAGGTTAGTAAAGTCATATTAAGGGACTCCTTAAAAATGCATATTAAAGATAGGATGAGGGTTAAAAGATAGCAATATAATGACAGAGTGGGATTAATAGTTGTTAGAGATATAAGATGAAATGCACAAAGCAAGGTTTGAACAATAAACAAAGGTATTAGATAATACTGAAGTTATTAAAAATAATGACAAAATATCAAACAATTTTAACACATAAAGTTGAGATAACATTAGAAAAAATAAAATTGCACAGTTATGCAATGACTTCAAAGAATCTACACAGAATATCTAATAGAAGTAAGATGTTAGGCAAAAAGGCACAAGTCAATAATATCCAAAATCCTCACACTAATAAGATTATTTCAGATATAGAGGAAATGCTTAATATTTTTTAAAAAAGTTATGAAGATCTTAATAAAGATAAAAACAATAATCCTGATGCCTACAAAAATGACAAATATTTAAAGAAAAATGTTACTAATAAACTTAATGACCAACAAATATTTCTGCTGAATAAGCCTATTACCCTGATGGAAGTTAAATAAAGTTTTAAAAAAGAGAAAAATGTTGAAGATTCGGGGTTAGATAGTTAAGTATGGAATTATATAATCTGCTTCTGTTAAATATTTTAGAATTACTGAGTGATGTTTTCAGTATAACTCAAAGTGACAAAATAATTCCTCCTAATGGAATTTTTCTAGAATCTCACATATACTTTAACAAGGAAAGGATAATAAGTTAGTTTCATCATATAGACCTATTTCATTATTAAATGTAGAATATAAAATATTTACGTCCTTTTGGGTGACAAGATCAAAAGATATAGTAGATTAATTAATAAAGGTCAAAGAGGATTTATAGTCAATAGATTAATGTATGATAATATAAAAATGATAGTAAATATCTTAAATTTAGCAAAAAGAATGAACAACAAATTGGCCCTAATTAGCTTAGATATCAAGAGAGCTTTGAATTTCTAGATTGGAACTTCTTGTTTAAAACTTTGGAATGTTTGCATTTCCAGAACAGTTTATTAGTATATTTTAAAAAATGTATAGAGACTTCAAAGCATATGGTAAAATTGGATCTTATATTTCTCAAGGATTCACTTTAAACAAAGGCACAAAGCAAGGTTGTCCCTTGTTCCCTCTACAATATGCATTTGGTATCTAACCCCTAGCTGATAGTATAAGAAGTAATTAAAAAAAATCGATGTATTATCAATTAACAGAGACTGTCAATCTAAAATGCAGCTTTTTGCAGATGATATTTTATTAACTATAGGACATTTGAATTATTCAATCAAAGAAATAGATGATGAAATTGAAAAGTTTCAAGAAGTACAATTGCTAAAATTTAATAATAATAAAACTGAAACTTTACTGTTAGATCAATTACTAAATATAATTAGAAAAGAAAAGAACTAAAATATTTAGGAATAAAAATCTATGAAGATGTGAGTAAGATTATTAATAATAATTTTGAAAAAAATAATAAACAAGTGTTACTTTTTAAAAATGGATTTTTTTTTTTTTACTTTTGAAGGTAGGCTAGTACTTATTAAAATTATTATATCACACAAGATTATATATGTATTGTATTCAGTAGCTTTAATACCTGACAAAAAAAATTACAGAAAAATGAGTGCATTTGCTACATTCATACCTATGTCAATCTACTCGTAAATATTTTCCACCAGCCATCATTCAGTCCTTCGGTGCCCTGGGCTTGATAGCAGCAGCAATATTCCTGGTGCCAAATGCCAAATTTTATATGCAGAATATTCAGTGGATACTCATGATTCAGTGATCAATAATGGAGAATGACATAAACATAACTTTTAAATTAACATCCACATACAAGAAAACATATGTTATGCTGCATGGACTAATATACCAATGTAGTGAGAATTCCATTCCCTCCATCTCTTCTTTACTTTTAGAGATGTGAGTAGGAGAACAGTGATATGATGTTGACTGAGATATGGGAGCTTGAGTTGGGGTATACTTCACCACAAGACTGCAGTAATGGGAAATGTGGGTAGCCCAGGGTAGAATTTTATTTGAGGTCTCTGCCACTGCCTTGGGGTGGGTGTGTCATTGTTCAGGACAGACAGACCAAGGAATATAGTCTCTCCAAGAGGTCAACTTACATGTTACCATAGTGGAGAACTGTGTGGCCTTCCCAGCATTATAGGCTTTTCAGGACCTTCTTCTTGTGATGTGCTTTTAGTGATATTTTCAGGTTTTGAGATGGCTATCCAGACTAGGATAGATGCTTCACTCCTGGGCTTTTCTTATCTAGCTGTGGCAATATGAAGCTGGGTGAAGGCACAGAAGCAGATGTTTTTAAAGGAGAGATGTGAGTCTGAAGCTATTTGGTTTCAGAAAATGTTTAGATCACATAACATGTAGGTTTCATAGTTAATGTAGGAATGTGACCAAGATAGGGTGTCCTCTGGGGTTTTGATATTATTGCCTGGGGCATGTAGAGATCAGTAATATAAAAGCTTTTATGAGGGTTATGTTTTAGGAGGGTGACATGTATTTCAGCATTATTGAATTGTGGGTCTTGGTGGGAATAAAGTGATAGTCAGAATGTATTAAGGTACAGGATGGCAACTCTTCCAGCTCTTTTACACATTGCAGCTCTATTAATACTATAGTCAGGGAGGAGGAAGTTTTAGTTTTTGATACATGGTTTTAACTAAGCTTCTGCTATACAAAGACTGTCTGGGTTATAAAGAGCTAACCAATGGTGAAGGCTGGTGACCTTTTCCATACACATTGAATATTGATTTAAAAAGTGAGATGGAATTATTTGTTTTAGAGATGTGAGTAGGGAAAGATAATGTAAAGTCAACAAAAATGAGGGGCCTGGATTGGGGTGTGTATTACCACAAGACTGCAGTGTAGAGAAGTGTGGGCAGTCTAGGGCAGAATTCTGATGTTTAGTTTAGACATGATATATGGGAATGTTGAAGTGTGTGTTAGGAGTTTTGGTTTGTAAAAGTGTAGTAATATTACATTATAGAGGTTGATGACTGGGGGCATGGTCAAGATGCTGACAGCCTAGCCGCATAACATCACTGCTCTGATACTTTATTTATATTTCTGACAGGAAATTATATTTGTAAGATATCCTAAACAGTTTTTTTGAAATTAATCTTTTATTTAATACTACATTGAAGGATTTTAGCTGGAAAATTTTAGATATTTTACTTTTTTCCTGTCAAATATTTATCAGAAAGGCTTTTACCTATAAAACCTGAAATGAGTCACTCAAAGATTATCTCACAGGATTTATATCTAAAAGAAGAATTTCAATATGTTATTACCAATATTTAAGAACTTTCATTAAAAAGGGACAAGATGGATAACAAATCAGACAACTTTAAAGAAAAATGTCCAGAACAGATGGAACAAATATATGAGATCCTAAAAGAGCAGAAATCCCAGATATCTGGAGTTGAAGATGCTATAAATGACACAAAAGGTAGGATATCTGAAGAAGAACATAATACTGAATTCTTATTAAGACAGAATCCCTTACTTTTAAATAAAATTGATGACCTAGAAAACAAATCTAGGAGCAATATTATCTTAATTTTTGATCAACCTAAAAAAATAGGAGAAAACTTGGTTAACTTTCTTAGAACCTGGTTGCCTAAAACTTTGAATTTATATGAAGCTGTGTTGTATAGACTTGAAAGAGCACATAGATCTTTGGTTGCTTTTTCATCAAAATGTAATCATCCACCAAGATCGGTAATTGCTAAATTCTTTACATCTCAGGACAAGGAACTATTTCTTAAAACTGCTTGGTCTAAATCTCCTATTAAGACTGAAGACAGTATAATAAGGTTTGATAATGACTATTCCTCTGCTGTGATGTCTAAAATATTTTTTTTACCAATAATAAAAGAACTTAAGATAAGACAGATTAAACGTCATCTACTTTTTCCTGCTAGAGTTAAAATATTTCTTTCTGAAAAAATCAAATACTTTGAAGACTTATACTCTGCTATGTCATTCCTAAAAACAAACCAAAAAAATACTGGAACAAACTGAGGAAATTGATTGGAGCAACAGTTCCTTGAAGAGACAAGCTTAAAAAAATAGAAATGAGAAGAAAAAGAAACTAAAAAATAAATCCTGGGGATTTAATAAAATCTGTGTGGGCATAGTGTAAGGCCTACATGGAAGATACAGTGGATGTGCATGCAGAACCCCCTGGGCAGCTCACCTTGCATAATAATTAAGGCACGTTACTGAGGGAGAGCCATGTAACACAGTTATTGAATCAATGTAGGGAGTGTGCTACTGTGTCTGAAGATGAGTAACACACCCCCTGTACTGTCAATCTGCCAGATATCACTGTAGGCAACTGAAAAAAAGTGAAATTAAACCTTTTTTAATTGTATTTTTTTACTTTTTTATGTGTTTGCATGGTGTGGCATGGTGCTAAGCAATGGACAAGTGCTATATATCTAAAAATAGAAACTGGATGCATTTAATTATAATTGGAAAGGTCAAGTTTAAGCATAGCTGAGTGTGTTTGCGTGGCACGTCGTGGTGCTCAGCGGTGCTTAAGCATAGTGGAGAGTTATATATAAAAGTATAGCAGCAATCTACATGTCCACATAGCTGAATGGTTAGAGTGACAGCCTTATGTGCAGTAGGTGCAGGGTTCAAATACACAGGTTTGTTATCTTGAAAATACACATATATGAGAATTATTCCAAATTCTGCTTAACGATTTTGTTTATTACACAGACAGGTTATTAAATTTATTTTGCAAATATACATTTATGAGAAACACTATTAAATCCCTAATTGAATTTTGAATTAATACACAGACAGATTAGTAAGCATTTATTTTGCAAATACACATTACGAGAAGTATACTTAAACCCTTGATTCAATATTCTATGTATGGACAGACACGTTATTAGGCATTTATTTTGCCAATACACAATATGAAAATTATTTTGAAATCCCACTTTAGTGTGCCCAGCTAAGCTCCGCTAAGTACAGGTAAGCCTTGCCAACCACTGCTTAAACCAGGAATGTTTTAGCAGTGCTTGTCTGGTTTGCACATTGCAAAGCAGTGCGAAGCACTACTAAGCAATGCCTTTTTAAGCACTGGTCAGTTCAGCTAAGCTGGTTTGTACACCACTAAGCATTGCTGAGCATTGCTAGTTTAAGCACTGCTCAGTTGAGCTTAGTGGGTTTGCGCAGTGCTAAGCAAAGCTCTGCATTTTAAAAATGCACCAATAATGGTAAAGGGTGGAAAGACAGCCTTATTTCAGTGCAACAGGTGGGAATACAACCATAACCTGTTGGCATTTGAATTTGCGAGGAACTATGGCAGGAGTTGAGAGGGTGCATGCTTCCTGGGACAGCGTTGGGGCATTCTGGAGTCCAGGGTCATGATTGGACTCCTCATTGAATACCATGATGTCCAGCTGCTGCAGATCCAGTATCTGGAACTGGAGTACAACTCAGAGGCCTGGGCCAGGCTGGCACAAGATCTCACAAGTGCAACTGGTATCGCCCACACAGGTGAGCAGGTGCATCATCATTATGATGACCTGAAGCTTTGGAAGTTGGGATCTCTTGGCCACCTGGGTCCAAGATGCTTGAGACAGGAATGTCTCACAAGTTTGTAAGTATTATCATTCTTTTACCAAAACCTACTCTGAATGTGAGATAGACAGGTATGCATAATGGTGTGTTTCTCTCCCCACAGCTGCAGAGGAGAGAGCTCACAATGTACAGATCCATGATGGGTGCCTGGCCAGGTTGCGCTGTGAGTGTGGTGAGTACAGATGCAACTTGCAATCTATAGTTATATAAACAAGAAGGAGTAAGTTAGTAACTGCCACTAGGTATATTCAGTTTTGATTGTACTGCAATGAATGTGGTCAAAGACCTGGACTTAAATAAGTGAGTAATGCCAGATACAGTTCAATAAAGATGAAAGGATGAAGGCCAACAATGTTAAGGAAAGTTTCTACTGCATTAATTATGTTAAGAAAATAATGTTTCTACTGCATTAATAATGATAAGGAAATAAAGTTTCTACTGCATTAATAATGTGAAGGAAATAAAAGTTTCTACTGCTTTAAATGTGGAGTTACAGCTGTATTGCAACACCTGCATTATATGAACTGTTCTTCAATAATGACTGAAAATATATAGCAATCACTGCATGAAGTCGCCCCTAATAAAGCTGTGTTGTGCAATATGTGTAATTTTTTTGGGCTGCTGGTCATGAAATTGAGTATTACATATGCTGTTATTTAAAAACACAAAGATAATCAGTAAGTGACTGAAGGTTAGCTAATAAAGAGTGTTCTGCTAAACTGTAGACGTGGAGCTATACTACAAGATACAATGCATTATAGCATTTGTTCTGCACTAAGATCTGAAGAAATAATTGGAACACCCAATGTATATTGTGTATATCAGGATTGTCTTGTGTTAACCATTGCATTTCAGCTATATGCACTCCTGTTCTTAGGTATGCTGCTGTAGGCAAGTATGAAACTGTAATTGCTGTCGAATGCAAATATACCATCTGCAACTGTATATGGGTCAGGTAGCCAATCCAGCAGTCTGATATAGTTTGTACACATCACTGATATTCCCTCCCACTAGGGTTTTATTGTCCACACCTGTATTTCATTTATTAATAATCCACAGTTCACCTAATACCTCTGTCATGCATGGATCTCATGCATGTGTGTTCAAGTGTCACTGTTCTCTTGTATAACACTCTGCCTCTATTACCAGGTCATATTTTGTTACCAGGTGAGCTCTAAGCACATATCAGTAAATCAGTATGCAGCAGTGGCTCAGTAGCTCAGTTTGATAAATGATAGGTGTAATGTAGATTTTGTCACACACAGACAGGGGTTCAAATCCAGTGGCAAGTATTACTAAATATTATAGAAACAGTTATGTATTGTTAACAGATGTTCTCCCCAAATGAATTACAGGCAAACAAATGGCTGTAGTCACTGTTAGAATGTGTTAATAATTTGTGTCTTCAGATGTACCAGAGTGCTAACAACATTGCTCATCAATGTGATAAGATGTCAGAAAATAAAGGCAACAAGTACATTACTAATAAATGTTAATAAAATAAATAAAATGTGTAATCTTGGTATGGCTGTATGCCTGGTGTGTCTGTGAATATCTGCTGATAGTCTAACCCCATGCCTGCCAAGGATGGCATGATAGTCATAAACTTTCTGTACTATGCACAATACATGTCTCTTAAGTCTCACGTTGTCATGGACTGTGATCACTGTTACCTAATCCCTTGGTCACAGATCTACCATGGACATGAGTTATGTCAATAGCACAGTCACACTACATCAGTCCACAGTACACCTTGGTAGTCATATATGACCCCCTGACATGTAATAGTGCACTGTAGTAGTATATCTGTAGGTGTTACTGCTTGGCCCATGATGTCCCATACGAATAGCTTGAGAGGTATGTACATGCTACAGAAACTATAGGGCAATCGTAAACATAAAGTAAGGGAGACCTTTAGAGTATACAAGAGTAGTGTTGCAAACAATATTGCCTATACTAGTATTAATGGATTGTATTTCTCTCTCCCCTCACCTCTTATATACATCATTATTTATTATTGTTAACAACGGTTATGGATTACTATTAACATCTGTTGTTCTCAAAACATGATGTTGGGCCTTGTGTTTTATTATTGTTATGTATTACAGTGGTTGCATACTAACATACCTTGCTGAATTAACTGTGCTTGGCCATATGCCGTAACAGTTACTGGCATACTGTTACTATACTGACTATTATCTCACTGATTGTTGTGTTGCATATGCTATGCAATGTGGTGTTACTGAGTTATTTGCAACATTCCAGCATGCTGTTATAACTAACTAAATGTTCTGTTTGTTACTAACCTATACACTTTGGAATACCTCAACAACATAGCTCTACTGGGTAGGCCAGTTCATGGTGATTCACCTACCCTACCTCAGCTGGCTGTAGCACCAGGTCTCAGTATGTCTGAGACCCAACCTCGTGCTGCCCCCTCTGCTGGCCCTGCACCACCTACAGGTGGAACCACCTCAGGAGACTGGGCCCGAACCCCTCGGAGTGGGCTTGGAGGGGGGGTTGTCACCCAACAACTGCTACTGCGGATGGTGAGCAGGATCATGCACCATAGCTATGAGGATCACCTGGGCTGGATTGAGGGAAAACTGGCCTACCTGGAGGGGTATGGTGGCCCTAGTACCCAGCCCTCAGCACAGCCACCTTCGCGACAGTGAAGGAGAAGTGTTGACTTTCCATGAGTGTGGAGCTCAGTCTCACTGCTACCATCTGGGGGCACATGGCTCTCTGATTTATCAACACCCTCCCCATCCAAGGTGTTTACCCCATCTTGTGTCACACACTGCCCCTGTTTGCTGTTTTGTCTGTCCTGTCTGTTTGCAAATGCAACTTCTCCTACCCAACATACCTCCCCACATGTACCTATATCCCTTCCTCAACATTCCACTCTCTCCTTGAAAAAAATAGCATCTGTCCCAAAATAAAATATCGCCCCATGCATAGCTCTCCATTGCGCACCCACTTCCACTGGACACAATCAATCATTACATGAATTAACACAGCTATGTCACCCTCGCCCCTCTCTCTGGGGTTTAAGGCTACAAATTCCAAATTCACTACAAATTGTACAGCTGTTGCTGTAGTAGAAATGGAGACCTATGGTCCTTTCAGTATGTTTTCCCCCTGCTTGTCCCATTTCACCACTTTCCTAACACCCTTATTTTATTTTATTTTTTTAATTAGCGTGAGTTTAATCGGAGCTAAGTGACATGTAGTGCTGCAATAACCCATGCAAACCTGCTTAAAATTGCTTAAAACTCCCTTAATCTCCTTCTCTGTTTCTGACACTGTTAGGCTAGGCACATCTGCAAAATAATTACTCCTACCATGTCTCAAACCTGGGACCCTGTTAACTACAGAATTGTGCATTATGCCCACAAGACCACTCAGCTCTGAAGTAAAACAGGTGTTTCCATAAACATATCCTGATTGCCAATGACACAGTGCTTGTACATATAATGGGAAAATTGGAAATTTACTTGAGACTGTGATGCAGACACCAAACCAATACACAGCCAAATAAATAATGATGGATGGTTGTGAGGCCTGGGATAGCAGATATAGCTGTAAACTACACAGACCGTTGCAGAATGTCCACAGTTGTGCTGCCTACTTTTGGCACAGTTGTCACAAAACCTTGCCTGTGCACTAAAGTACTGACAAGCCAGTGCAGAGTGAGGTTAGAAAATCATGACAGATAGTTCAGTATCACATGTCATACCCATCCAACACACATGCTAATGCAACTCCTGTAGACTGTATGTGTGCACATATATCTTGCAACTACACCTACTGCAGGATTAATTCAGTAGTTAAATCCCTAGCATGCTGTACATTTTGTCACCCACAGTCCTGGGGTTGAATCCAGTGTGTTGCACTTCAATTACATGCTTGTGAATACAACAAATAATGACTGAGTCCTGCAATTTTAAACAACACAGGTTGCTGCTACTGGATTCACTGCTACCCATGTTTGCATGTCAAAGGCCTGTAGGTAGGGGACACACTGCTCAAATATGTATAGGCTACCTAAATGTTGCCTAACACTCTTTGATTGGCACTCTTACATAGCATATGTACCTTAAGCACATGCCTCACCTAGAATGTTATGGGTACCCTCACTCTGGCTCTGTTGTAACAACAGAGCTGACACTGCTCCCTCACTGACACATACAGCTTGCTGTCCTCCAATGTGTTCACCCCAGTATGACTCCTGGGGAAAATGCAACAGCTGCAGCCTGAAACATATGCAGCAGTATGTTCAGCTACCTGCTACAGACCTACCATACCTCACAACCCCCTAGAACAAAGGATCCACACTACACCCATACATGAAGGGGTAAGGGGGCAGGCGTCAAGCGACAAGGACATGTGTTACAGTCTGCCCCTACAAACGTGCACAACTGATAGACCAGTGTCTACTGCAGCAGTATGCATATTTTGATGTATACGACATATGACACTCACATCTGTCTTTCCCTTACTGACCTCAACCCACATTGTTTAACACTGAACTGCCACATAATCATAAAGTCATTTGACAATGGCAAAACATAACATGCAAAACTGTGGACATACCACATAAATCCCAACAGTGGACAGTATTAGTACCTACCCTCTGTGATGCTGTAGTCTCTGAATCTCAGTAATGTCCTTCTCAAAGTGTAAGAAAGGGGCCAAGGCCCACATGAAGGCCTTAAATATTGCCATGTCATTGGCTAATGAAATTGTAACCCAGATGCTCTGGATGCAATTAGTAATTCTGAGCCACAGATTGGTGCACAGGCAATCAGCTGTTAATGAGTATTACCTGCAAAAGGCAAGCAGCTGCCAATGATAAACAGTTCGGTGACTTACTTTACCAAGACAAACTGCAATTTCAGAAGCATTTTTCTTCAGGATTTCTGCACAAAAAGGAATACAGCACTCTACTAGGTATGTAATAGAAGTCCCCATTTAATGGGATGCAAATGGGAGGATGCAGTTATGAGGAATAGGGATTACAACAGTAGGCCTGTAGGGGTCTATATCATATGAGTGAATCGCACAAATTGTGAACGCTCATAATATTGAACGTACTGGACCTCTAAGTCCTTTTTCTGAGATTGTGATAGAGTGAAGAATGGGATATTTGCCCTTTCCTCACTGTAGTGCGATCTCGGAGTTGGAATATATATTTAGTGAGGGTGTGGGGGGCCGGTACGTTCAATATTATGAGCGTTCACAATTTGTGCGATTCGCTCATATGATATAGACCTGGCCTGTAGTACATCTCTGGGAATGCCATGTTGGTGATAGTCTGATGTATGTGGTCCTGTGATGTGTTCCCCTCTTCTTGTCTTTCAGAAAGAATGTATAGATGGAGGCACCCGTCATTTTCAGCTGTGGAAAATAATGTGATCCTGGATGGCTTCAGGCTGCATCACAACATACTGCTATCCAGGAGTCGCCAGAATCATGCCTGATATATGTGGTCCCTTTGCCATAACCATGTGGATGTCTGGCAAACAGCTGGACAATAATTGTTGGTTGTTCTTAGAATGTGGAGAATATGTCTGTCTCATGCCAGAACCCTCAAAAAACAATTTTTGCTACAGTAATATCTTCACTGTCTTCATACCCTTACTTTGTATGATCATTATGCACACTCTGTCTCTGAGGTTGGGCTTGTGTCCCCCATTACTAATGGCTATGACTTACAGTCCTGCTGTATGGGGTTTCCAGATATGGTAGCCATAGCTGTCAAGTGATGAGATATGAATGTCAATAAAACATTGACCCAGCCAGAGTACATCAGGGACAGTCAGAGACACTGGTACACTGTCTGAACTATTTCTGTATGACATTCACAGACTGAGAGTAGTTGAATGACAGTACATCATGTGATATTCCATCTGTGTCCACCATTACTCACTGTCACTATGTCTAACACAGAATCCAGTGGCATTTGTATAGGAGCTGACCATTGTTGGAAGGAATGAGAGGGTCATCGCTGTGATCTAAGTCACAGCAGGCAGAGTTGAAAGGCATGGCTGTAGCTTTTGGACAGCAGACTATCAGCAACATGCCATTCCCAGAGATGTACTAGAGGCCTACTAATGTACCATGTAGAGTGCTATAATCCTTTTGTGCATAAATCCTGAAGAAAAATGTTTCAGAAATCACAGTCTGGCTTGGTAAAGCAAATTACAGGCCTGTTTGCAGGCTGGAGATGCTGCATTTTGCCCAGGAGGCATACTGGGAAGTATGAACACATTGGAGGACAGCAAGTTGTATGTGTCAGTGAGGGAGCAGTGTTAGCTCTGCTGTTACAGCAGACCCAGGGTAAAGGGCAACCATTATAGTATAATTGAGGCATGTGCTTAAGGTACATATGTTATGTAATAGTGCCATTCAGAGAGTGGTAGAAGACATTTAGAAAGCTTATACATATTTGTGTGGTGTGTCCCTACCGGCAGGCCTTTAATGTGCTAAGATGATTAGCAGTGAATGCAGTAGCAGCAACCTGTTCTGTTTAAATTTGCAGGACTCATTATTTGTTGTATTGTTGTTATGAGTACATGTCACACATTGTAAAACAAAAAGT
Organism: Protopterus annectens; assembly: GCF_019279795.1. Lineage (NCBI taxonomy): Eukaryota > Metazoa > Chordata > Ceratodontiformes > Protopteridae > Protopterus > Protopterus annectens. The sequence continues at coordinate 1,095,551,504 of NC_056727.1, read as the reverse complement.
GCTGCCACAAGACCTTGCTCCAGCAAAAAAAAGGCTCTCAGTACAGTAGCGTAGTGCTGAGAATTTTGTATCAAGCGTTTTAGCCTTGCTAAAAAAAAAAAAGCTTTAGCTTCAAAATCAAATAAAAAGCAATAAAATAAAAATTAAATAAATCATCAGGAAAAAGTCATAAATATATTTAAATTTTTAAAGCAATAAAACATATTAACAACATATTTTATATATATATAATATATATATGTAATATAATGTATATATATATTTATAAATATGTTTTATTTTTAAATATATATTTATATTATTTATATTATGATTTGGTTTTATTTTTATTCTAATGCTAAAAAAATGCTAAAATCTTTCTAACGCTTTAAACAAATCTGCTTGCGACTAATCTTTTTTGTTAAAAAGCACACTTTCGCGCTGCTCAAAGTGTAACTGGTTAACGGCTTTTGCAACTTTTTGTTTTGGACTTACATGTCACACATAACAACATCATACACTAGAAAAATACCACTTAGATCCAATATAGACATACTGAATACTATTAAACACATACTATTTATCACTAAAAGTCTACTTACATCAGGAGACATATACCCAAACCCAGGCCTGCAAAACTCTCTTCTCTCAACCAGGCAAATCTCTGACCTGATTCTTAATATCAACATCAGAAGTATCGCTAACAAGCTTCCAGACCTACATACATTTATAACACACTACTCCCCAGATATACTAACTATTACTGAAACATGGCTGAAACCTAGCACCCAAATGAAGAAATCCCCCCACCAGCATATAACATCCTAAGACTAGATAGAGTAGGAAGGAAGGGAGGTGGAGTTGCTATCCTCTTCAAAAATGTACTGAATACCAAACCTCTACAACCCCCATAGCTAAATTTCAAAATTCCAAAACCCTAAGTTCAAACCTAAACATAAATGACACAAAAAGTATCAATATTATCTGCTGTTACATTCCCCCAGGTAAAAACTCTCCCATCATTGAAGAAATCTTACAATGAGCCACAGATAATCTTCCTCAAGAAACCATCATACTAGGTGACTCAAATACTGACTGAATAGCCTGCATCTTTAACTATGCCACTAACCATATTAATCTCACCAGTTTTTCCCAACTCATTCAAGAACCCACTAGAGTCGACAAAAAAAACATAAACAATCTATTTTAGACTGGACTCTAGTCAACTCTTCCAAACAAAACTACCAAACAGGCTGCCTTCCAGATTGTCTCAGTGACCATCTCTCCACCTTCCTCCTCCAGAAACATACCAACATAGCCAAACCCATCATTTTTAGACAAGTTAGACACGATCATAAACTAAATACACAAGAATTTAACATTAGTCTAAAACATGGTAACTGGAAACCATTGCAAACCCTAGGCATAGACCAGGCCGTTGAATACTTTAAAAGTATTCTCATCAATGTCCTTGACAGATTCACACCCATTAGGAAAATCAGAGCCAAGGCAAACTATTTACCATGGCTAAGTAGGGAAACTAGAGCCCTACTAAAATCTAGGGACAACGCTTGGAAAATCTGGAAGAAGGATAATATTAGCCTAGCCAAACAAAACTATCTACAGCTTAGAAATCAGGTCAAGAGACTAACCAAACTAGACAAACAGAATGACTTCCTTGATATCCAAAATAGACACTCAAAAGATCCCCAAATGTTTTGGCATGCTATCAACTCTCTCCTAAAACCAGGCAAAATTATCACATCCACTCCTACCTCCACCAAGGACAATAAGGGCCTAGCCTCCTAATTTAATCACCACTTCACTGAATCTATCCTAAATTTATCCTCCCAACTATCCAAAAACAACCATACATAAAACCCAACCAAGTGCCCTAAGAGTATTCAACACTTCTTTCTCACCCATACGGACCACCACAATTAAAAAACTCCTCCTAAAACTGAAACCTACCACCCCTGCTGCCAACAATCTACCAGCCAAATTCCTAAAAATAGCTGCCGAATCCTTATCCTATCCTATTTCTATTCTTATCAACTGCTCCATACAAGAATCTTACATCCCACAACTATGGAAGGTATCATATATTATTCCACTTCATTAAGGTGGAAATTCTTATGAATACTCAAATTATTGCCCCATTGCCATTCTATCTCCCTTATCCAAAATACTCAAGAAATGTATACATTCTCAAGTGACGCAATTCCTAAACTCACATAATCTCTTCTCCCACACACAGCACGGTTTCAGGCAACACCATAGCACAATAACTGCTTTTCTGTCCTTTACCAATCTAGTCAACCAACATAGAAATAATAACAGCTTTGTAGCAGCAATATTTTAGACCTCTCGAAAACATTTGACATGGTCTCACATTCCTTACTACTTGACACCTTGGCCCCTCTATCCTTTGCCCCATCCACTATAGCCTGGTTTAAACATTATCTGTTTGAAAGGCATCAATCTGTCCAATGGCAAGGTGCACTATCACCTTTGCTCCCAACTACCATAGGCATACCACAAGGATCAATACTAGGCCCACTCCTTTCCTCCATATTTACCAATAATCTCCATATCATCACACAGTACACTTTGCTTATATAATATGCAGATAATTCAATACTCATTTGCTCAGCAACATCAATCATCACTCTACAACAACTCACTCAGGAATCTTTTACCTCTGTCAAAACATGGATCACTCAAATCCAACTTATCCTAAACCCTAATAAAACTAAATTGCTACTTTTCACCCCCAACAAAACCATGCCTACCACTCTATCCTTCACTATCTCCTCCAAAAATTGTACTATTATCTCTCCCTCTAACCACACCAAACTCCTAGGCATTGAAATTGACAAAAAACTACTTTTCGACATCCATATTTCATAAACAATCAAAAAGGTCAATAGAAAACTGGGAACACTATATAGACAATGAAAATCTCTCACAAAACAAGCTCAAATTACCCTTTCCCAACCTCACCTACTGTCCACTCTAACATGTGTCGCTCCCATCCTCACCCATGTCAGAAAACTTGACCTTGCCAGACTCGAGTCCTGTTATAATAAAATCACCAAGTTTGCTAATAACTCCACCTTCAGAACTCACCACTGCCATGCTCTAAGGGATATACAATGGTTAGAACAACCCCAACTTCTAAACTATTATGAGCTAGTCATTGCCTACAATGTTGCAAGACATCCTGAAAAAAACCCAGCACTAGGCCAACTCCTCACCCATTATAATACAAATCATCCTCTACGCTCATCCGACAAATCTCTACTCTGTATTTCAAAGACTAACAATACCGCAGGAAATGCTCTGTTCTTGCACACCATTGCTAGAATTTGGAATAAACTCCCTTCTCCTCTGATTTCTACCCCTACTCTTACCCACTTTAAAAACTCACTTAGATCACACTTAATGGAAAAATGGCCATGCCCTTACTTCACATAATTCCTTCTGTTTCACTCACTCCATAAACTCACTGCCCATCTCAACCACTGTAAAATTTCCTTACAGTCTTACTGAAACTTTAACTGCTGATAACATTGTAGACATATCACATGAATATTTATATTTAAATATGTTTTATTCTCTCTCTTTGTATTTCTGTATTTGCTTATACAGTATTTCTTCATATTGTTTTTTTCTCATGGTGTTATTTTTTTTTCACATAGGGTTTTTTCAAAATTGTTAATTAATTTGGGTTATTTGTTACTTGCTGTGGAGCTTTTCTACCTGGGCCTACACCGAAAATTGACCTGTGTCCAGTCGGACCATCCTGGTAAACAAATGTAAAACAAATAAAATAAAAATAAAAATAAATATTCACAGGCATCACTGAAGTGCAACACACTGGATTTCAACCCAGGACTGCAGATGGCAAAATGTACAGCATGCTAGGAATTTAGCAAACTGAGCTACTGAGTCAATACTGCAGTAGGGGTATTTGCAAGATATATGTGCATGCATACAGTCTGTCACACAGGATTCACATAAACATGTGTGTTCGGATGGGTATGACGTGTGACACTGAACTGTCTGTCATGATTTTCTAACCTCAGTCTGTACTGACTTGCCAGTACTTCAGCACACAGAATAGGTTTTGTGAAAACTGTGCCAAAAGTAGGTGGCACAACTGTTGACATTCTGCAACAATCTTAGTAGTTGACACCTCTACCTGCTATCCCAGGCCTCACATCCATCCATCATTATTTATTTGGCTGTGTACTGGTTTGGTGTCTGCATCACAGTGCCAAGTACACTGTCAATTTTCATATTATATGTACAAGCAGTGTGTCACTGGAAAATCAGAATATGTTTATTGAAACACCTGTTTTATGTCAGAGCTGAGTGATCTAGTGGGCTAATGCACTATGCTGTAGTTCACAGGGGCCCGGATTCAAGACTTGGCAGGAATGATTATTATGCAGATGTGCCTAACAGTGTCAGAGACAGGAAAAGGTGATTAAGGCAGTTTTAAGCAGGTTTTAATGGGTTTGTGCAGTGTGCCACAGTGCATAGCTCCACTTAAACCTGTGCTAATTTTAAAAAAGAAAAGAAAAATGGGTGATAGGAAAATGGTGAAATGGGGGCAAGCAGGGGGAAAAACATACTGAAAGGTAAGTAGGGATGTGCAGGACAGGTGTAGGAAAGGACCATAGCTCTCCATTTCTTTTACAGCCACAGCTGTGCAGCTTGTAGAGAATTTAGAATTTAGAGCCTCACACTCCAGAGCGAGGTCTGAGGGCAACATAAGTGTGTGCGTTAATTATTGTAATCATTTATTGTGTCCAGTGGATGTGGGTGTGAAATGGAGAGCTATGTATGGGGTGATATTTTTTGTGGGATACATGCCCTTTTTTATAAGGAGAGAGTAGAATGTTGGGAAAGTGATATAGGTTTGTGTGGGTGGTAAGTTGGGTAGGAGAGGTTGCATTTGCAAACAGACAAGACAGACAAGACAGCAAACAGGGGTGGTGTGTGACACATGAGGGGGTAAACACCTTGGACGGGGAGGGTGTTGTTAAATCAGAGAGCCATGTGTCCCCAGATGGCAGCAGTGAGACTGAGCTCCCCACCCATGGAAAGTCAACGCTGCTCCTTCACTGACCGGAAGGTAGCTATGCTGGGGGCTGGCCACTGGGGCCAACTTGCCCCTTCAGGATGGCCAGTCTGCCCTCAATCTGGTGCAGGCGATCCTCATACCCATGATGCATGATCCTGCACACCATCACTGGTAGCTGTTCTTGGGTGACAAACCCCCTCCACACCCACTCCCATGGGAACCCCTGAGGTGGCTCCACCCATAGGAAGTGCAGGGCAGCAGAGGGGATACCACCAGCTTGGGTCCCAGAAGTGCTGGGACAGGGTGCCACTGCCATCTGAGGTTTGTAGGCAGATCACCAGGAACCAGCCTACCCAGTTGAGGTATGTTATTGAGGTATTTCAAAATGTATAGGTTAATAATGAACAGAGCATTTAGTTAGTTATAACAGCATGCCAGAGGTTTCTGAATGAACAGAAATAAAAGTGCTTAATTTTACTGTGAATCCTGGATTAGTAAAACAGTGTGGGTTGAACATCTCTCCCTCTGTGTCCTATTTCTACAATCGTTCATGTTGTTTTTTGTACCATGCCAGAATGTTGCAAATAACTCAGTAACATAACATTGCATAACACATGGAATACCACAATAAGTGAGATAACAGTCAGTATAGTAACAGCATGCCAGTAACAGTTACGACATAAGGTCAACAATATAGGCAATTCAACAAGGTATGTTAGTATGCAACCATTATAATATATAACAATAATAAAACACAAGATCCAACATAATGTTTTGAGAACAACATATGTTAATAGTAAACCATAACCGATGTATAACAATAATAAAATATGATGCAGATAAGGGGTGGGGGAGAAAGAAATACAGTCCATTAATATTAGTATAGGCTATATTGTTTGCAACAGTACTCTTATATACTCTGCAGGTCTGCCCGTACTTTATGTATACAAGTGCCCTATAGCTTCTGTAGCACATACATACCTCTCAAGCTATTTGCATGGGACAGTATGGGCCAAGCTGTAACACTTACAGGTACACAACTACAGTGGACTATTACATGTCAGGGGGACATATATGACTACCAAGGTGTACTGTGGATTGATGTAGTGTGACTCTGCTATTGACATAAATCATGCCAATGATAGATCTGGGACTGAGGGATTAGGCAACAGTGATCACAGTCCATGAAAGTGTGACACTTAAGAGACATATATCGTGCATAGTACAGAGAGTTTACAACTATCATGCCATCCTTGGCAGGCATTGGGTTCATAGGTTCATAGGTAGGTACTAGGCTATCGGCCCAAGGACCTACGTAAGCCTAGTCAGCAAGGTACCATAGCTTACACCACCCAAGAAAGTTATTTTCCTGTGCCACTGTCCAACAGAGACACAGAAGTGATCCACGGGGTGTATTTCCTATTTCCCACCCACTCATCAAGATTTTTCTTGAAGAGTGCTAATGAACTTTGCTTGACATAGATGGGTAGCTTGTTCCAGAGTATGGGAAGTCACTGGGACAGGAATCTATCCCTCCAGTGTATCCTGTTTATTGTGGTGACAAGGTTTAGGTCCCTAGAGCGTGCAGCTTGGAGGAATTGGGATTTCTTTAGGTGTAGTATGTCCAACATCTCTGGGTTTGACATAGCTTTATATATTAGGCAGAGATCACCTCGGAATAGGCGATATACTATGGAGTAAAGCTGGAGTTTTTTGAGGCGGTCAGTGTTGGGCATTTGTTTGAGGCCAGTAATCCTCTTTGTGAGGTACTTCTGTGGCCTTTCCAGCTGCTGCAGATGTCTTGAGGTTAGACTATAAGCAGATGTTCACAGACACACCAAGCATACAGCCATACCAGGATTACACATTTTATTTATTGCATTAACTTTTGTCAGTATTGTACTTGTTGCCTTTATTTTCTGACATCTTATCACATTGCTGAGCAATGCTGTTAACACTCTACTACATCTGAACACACAAATTATTAACCCATTCTAATGGCTACTACAGCCATTTATCTACCTGTAATTCCTGTGGGGAGAACATTTGTTAACAATACATAACTGATTCAATAATATTTATAATATTTAATAATATTTAACAGTACTTGTCACTGAATTCAAACCCTGGTCTCTGTGTGGCAAAATTTACATCACACCTAGCATTTATCAGACTGAACTACTGAGCCACTGCTGCATATTGATTGACTGATATGTGCCTAGAGCTCACCTGGTAATAAAATATGACCTGGTACTAGAGGCAGAGTGGTATACAAGACTGAACTGACACTTGAACACACATGCATGAGATTCGTGCATGACAGAGATAGTAGGTGAACTATGCATTAATACATGGAATGCAGGTATAGACAATATACCCCTAGTGGGTGGGAATATCTTTGATGTGTAAAAACCATATCGGAGTGCTGGGTTGCCTACCTAACCCATATACAATTGCAGATGGTATATTTACAGTCTACAGCTATTACAGTTTCATACTTGCCTGCAGCAGCATACCTAAGAGCAGGAATGCATATAGCTGAAATGCAATGGTTAACACAAGACAATCCTGATATACACAATACACCTTGGGCATTCCTATTATTGCTTCGGATCTTAGTGCAGAAAAAATATAATAATGCAAAATATATTTTAGTACAGCTCCACAGCTACAGTTTAGCAGAACACTCTTTATTAACTAACCTTTAGTCACTTAGTGGTACTCTTTATGTTTTTAGTTCACTGAAGGTGTAATACTTGACTTCATGAACAACAGCCCAAAATACACACTTATTCCAAAACACAGCTTTTTAGTGGTGACTTAATGCAGTGAGTGGTATATTTTTCCAGTCTTTATTGCAGAACAGTTCATAGAATGCAGGTGTTGCAATACAGCTGTAATTCCACAATTAATACAGTGGTAACTTTATTTCCTTAACATTCTCAGGTTTCATGCATTCATCTTTATTAAACTATACCTGGCATTACTCATTTATTGCAGTCCAGCTCTATGGCCACATTCATTGCAATGCAATCGAAACTATATATACTTAATGGCAGTTAATACATTACTCCTTATTTCTTATATGAGTATAGATTGCAAGGTACATCTGTACTCACCACACTCATGACACAACCATGCCAGGCACCCTGCATGGGCCTATAGAGTGTGAGCTCTCTCCTCTGCAGCTGTATGGAGAGAAGCACACCATTATGTCTACCTGTCTATTACACATTCAGATTAGGTGTTGGTAAAACAATGCAAACAGTACTTACAAATTTGTGGGGCATTCCCATCTTAAGCATCTTGGACCCAGGTGGCCAACAGATCCCCCTTACGATGCTTCAGGTCATCATAATTATGACACACCTGCTCACCTGTGCGGGGATACCAGCTGCACTTGTGAGATTGTGGGCAGCCCGTCCAAGGCCTCTGACTTGTACTCCAACCCCTGGTACTGGCCCTACAGCAGCCAGACATCATGGTATTTAATGAGGTGTCCAGCTGTGACCCTGGACTTCAGAATGACTCAACACTGTGCCTGGGAGTGGGCTCTCTAATCAACACCTGCCATAGTTCCTGCCAAGTTCAAACTTCAACTGGTTCTGCTGTATTCCCACTTGTTGCACTTAAGCCTGTTTTCATACACTTTACCACCACTGCACAATTTTTAAAAATGTGGTGCATTGCTTAGCACTGTGCAAACCCTACAAGCTTAGCTGGGCAGTGCTTAAACTGGCAATGCTTAACAATGCTTAGCGGTGTGTAAACCAGCTTAGCTGGGTTGAACAGTACTTAAATTGGCATTGCTTAGCAGTGCACCACTTAGAAATGCACAAACCAGCTGAGCACAGCTAAAACAGTCTTTATGTGCAGCAAAGCAGGATTTAAATTTAAAAATACATGTCATAAGTGTGTGTTTGCCACATAAATGCTTAATAACTTCTGTGCATACATACAATATGCAATCAAGGGTATAATACTTCTCATAATGTGTATTTGCAACATAAATGATTACTTCTCTGTGTATTCATACAAAATTCACAGTTTAATAGAACGTCTCATAAATGTGTATTTGTAAAATAAATATAATAACCTGTCTCTGTAATCATATAGAATGTAATTAGGATTTAACATTATTCTCATAATGTGTAGTTACAAAAAAAAATCTCTGTACTCAAACCCTGCATCTATGGCTGTCACTCTAACCTTTTGGTTACATGGCTGTGTTGACTGAGTCTATACTTTTACATATATCTCTCCACTATGTTTATGCACCAGTGAGCACTGTGGCATGGCACACAAACCCTCTCAGCTTTGCTTAAACTTGACCTTTCCTTTCATAATTTAATGTATCCATTTTCTATTTTTAGATGTCTGTCATGTGTCCATTGCTGTGTGCTGTGCCGGGCAAACACACACACACAAAAACATTTTATTACACATGCATACATTGATATCTGGTGCTTTGACAGTGCAAGGGGTGTGATACTCATCTCCAGATACAGTAACACACTCCGTGCACTGATTCAATAATCATGTTACATGGCTCCCACTCAGTAACGCAGCTTCATTAATATGCATGGTGCACTACCAAGGGGGTACCACATACATTGCTATGGTACCCTCCATGTAGGCTTTACACTATGCCTACATGGATTTTATTAAATCCCCAGGACTGTGTTTACTGTGACTTAGAAACTCTAGCTTAAGATCTAGAACCTAAAAAATTGCCATTTATACATCTTTCATAACCCCTTTGTTTCCAGAGATATGACCATTTGTTTAAATGTGAGGACATAATTTGATTCTGTCAAAAGGCTTAGGCTGTGCCCATTAGAAGTTGCACTGCAAACTTCCAGAGCTCCATTGGGGTGAATGAGATAAGTCAGAAAGTTGTGACAGGCTTTTGAATTTCAGATTTTGTACACTTTGGAAGTTGGAGAGTAGTGCAAAACCTGTTATTCTATCAATGTTCTGGGTTCGTAGGTGTAATGTTTAAGAACTGCCCCTATTTTTGTGACATTGTACTCTCATTGTGTGTGCCTTTGTCTGGGTTTCTTGCTTTGTAAGATTGAGATGTGTGCCAGTGTTATAAACTGCTGTTGTGTTTGCGTGTCTAGTTCTTTTGTATTCTTCATTTATGTGGAATGGGATTTTTCTGGATGTGATCTTTAAAGTAAATGTGTTTTTTTTCTTCTTTTCTTTCTCATTTAATTTGCTGTTGGTTGATGAAGCTGGAAGAGGGTTGAGAGAGACTGGGTTCAGCATTCTTATTTGCTCATTTGAATTTGTTGTATTGACTGTTATATGTTGCAAACAGGCAGAGGTATAATATTTTAAACAGAAGCTGAGATTCTCAGTTAAGTTAATTTGAGCTATATGAGCTCTTGCACTTACTGTGTTGATGTCTGGTTGACTGTTCTTTCTTTTGAAACAGTTGAAGCTCAATTTGGTTTCCTGCTGAAGCTGGCTGATGTGCTATGCTTTATAAAGTCTTTATGAGAGATGTATGAGTTACTTGTTAGAGGGGAAATATGTATTTTGCTTTCCTGTGTGAAATTTCAAAAGATTGCAGAATACTCTTGCAAGTAAAGGCTCCCTCCTCATTAAAATATAACTTAATATATAGCAAATTATAAGATTAATTAAAAATGTTCATTAATTATTTTTACCAGCACACATTCTTTACTCATTTAATACGTTTATGGTCTCAATTAAAACAGAGTATTCTGCTTTTAATATGTGAATAGAAGTACATATACTGTTTAAATGTTTTTTTTTTCACTTGTGGTTATAGATATTGTCTTCAGACTTTAAACTTACTGAAATATGTAGGGGTAAAATGGTGGCTTACTTAATTAAAATATGATTAATAATATACAGAAGTCACTTTTTTAAATACCCCAAATGAGATATTTTGTGTAAAGATGTCAGGTTTTGTTGGATAGGGCATGCCTATGGCCAGTTCAGAAGGCAGAATTTCACTTTTTTATCAAAATGAAAGTTTATTATTATTGCATTTGACTTGCTGATGACAAATTCTTATAACATATGAGGGTTTCAAATACTAAATAACTGTTTTATTCAGATACTGCAGAAAACATGGGAAGATTTTTGTTCTGAAATCTTAGGACAGTTGCTATATTTTTTTTTTAATTTTTTGCAGGGCACAGCTTCCCAAGAAGGGACTGCCCCTTACAAAGCAGGTCAGGTGGTAAGCCTATAAAATTGTGCCAGTAATGTAAACTTAATGGAAAGTTTACAGAGAGTGACAGAGCTTCAGCTTGTTCTGAAATGTCATTAGTTATGTTTCACGGTAATAATTATATTAATATGAAAGTAAAGGTTTAATAAGAAGAATAAGTCATATTGAAAATGTTATTTCAATTAGAAATGGAGTATACTTTGTTATAATGAAGGTTTTCTTTTATGATGAACTGATTTTTTTTCTATTATTCATTTATTCATCCTATTTAATAAAATATATAGCTATGTTAATCTTTCTACGGCATACTAATGACAAAGTAAAGAAAGTCTGAAAAACTATTTTTTCATTTTTGTTTTGCCAAACAAATATTACTATAAAGATATTAAAGCAGTAGAATCTATTTTTATAAAATATGTTTTTTTTTTTGGTTTATATGAGACAGTAAATGAAATTCAAAACGTGTAAAGTTCTTCTTTATGACAGATGGGATACATATTGAAAGAGTTACTTTAAAACACACTGTGACTTATATATTATTCTAACAAGCTGATGACACCTATTAGACTATATGAAAAGGTGCTGTTGTTAATGGTATATATATATATATATATATATATATATATATATATATATATATATATATGGAAATATACAATTACTTGATTATTTAAAAGTATTACAAGAACAAACAATTTGAGTGTTATATTTGATGCGTTGGATCTCACATTTGTTTATAAAAATATATTATTAGTTAATACTTTTAAGGATTCTACATGATTCACTTCAATAGTCATATAATAAGTATTCTTAATGGGAGATAAACTGTTTAGTGAAACACATACAACCATGTTTTCTTACTAAAATGAAACAGATTATTTGAATATGTTATTATGTGTTATGCATTTCAGGTTAGAATAGAATCAAATAACTATACCATATATTATAGTTTCTAGTTTAAATCTATAATAATTAATAAGCGAATACTAAAAGTTTAAAATATAATAATGTATAACCTGAATTTTATCTTATTTTTCCTTAATGATTGAGACTTTCCATTGATTCTATTTGTCAATAGTAGTAGAGTGGTGTTTGACTTATAGGTGGTGATTGGTAGGTGTGTTTGTGTAGGATTGCTATTAAAACTAGGATTATTATACTCAATGAGGGGAGAAAGGGATAATACATATTTATGTTTAAAATTTTATAACATATTTTTTTCTTTTTTTGGTGCTACTTTCATTAATAGTATGCATGTAGTTATAATTGTACAGATATTAGGTTTACATTTATAAATAAGCAGTTCAGTACTTGTGGAAGTGATACTTTGGTAATATCACACTTGCAAATTATTGAGCGTATTATTTATATATTCTTTATATTTACAACATGACTTACTTAAATTGTATATCCATTAATGTTAATGGATTGAATAAAGGATCTAAGAGGGGTAGCTTACATAAATTCTAAATATATTTAATTCCCAGATTATCTTTTTACAGGAAACACATTTAATACGCAATGATATAGACAGACTTACTACAAAGCATTTTTCTGTTCTGACCAGTTTTCATTATAAACAAAAGAAATACAGGTGGCTGTATTATGGAAGAATTCTATGCCAATACCTAAAAGATTAAATACACACAATGATGAAAAGGGAACATTTTGTTTAGTGACTCTAGAGATTAAAATGAAATTATATATTTTTTTTATTAATGATTATTGGAAACCTGAAAAGGGAGTACATGTCATTAAACATCAATTGGAAGAAATAATTGAAATTTCAAGGAGAAGCATTATTCTTACAGGAGATTTTTAACTGTATATTACATGATACAGATTCTAATACTATTAGTAAATGGAGGAACACCAAAACACCAAAACCACAAACTGAAAAAAACACACTCTCACAGATCCACTGGAACTGCAAATGTTTACTGGCATTCTGCTACCTCAGCTAAGTGCCTTCAATTGAATACATTTCATTACATTAGGCAGTATTTACATATAAATCATGTGTAATAATAAATCAATTAACACAAGTGCAAAATCTTAAAGTGCTCAAAGCTTCCATACAAATTCAACCCTTAGGTCTCAATGTTCTAAAATTTAATACAAACCTACTTTCTAGAGCCAATAATTTTTGAGTAAAATTACCCCAACTATCAAGGGAGGTTTAGCCAAGACAGAAAAAAAAAACAAACTCTCATCCTTCCCTTGATGCACCTGTTGGAAACGGTCATCAATTGGACTATCCAAACATATATCACCAAGATGTTATAAATGCAAACTTTTACCATTCTTTTCATCTGTCCCACATACCATTTGATAAGTATACAACCACATCTAATTAAATTGACTACCTCACAAGAACAGCACTTGAATCTAATACTGCCCGGTGTAATGAAATGGATTCCATTGAAGGCACTTAGCCAATGTACCAGAATTCCAGTAAACTTTTGCAGATCCAGTGGTTCCTTGATTGTGTGTTTTTTTTTAGTAAATGGAGGAAACCTGCTTCAGCAAAAGCATTTATAAAATTTATATATTTATTTAATATTAAAGATACTAATAAATTGTCAGTGTCAGACTCTCTTTTCTTTATACATTTCTTGCACAGACATGAAATACAATCTTGAATAGATAGAGAAAATTTCTTAAATGATATTGCTAATAGACTAGGTACAGTTAAAATAGTCTCCTGCCAATTATTTGAGCATAATATGATAACATTTGAAGATTTGCAGAATTTCAACGATAACATCTCCATTAAAATTAATTCTGTCAATATAACTAATATGAAAGAATTTAAGGAATTATTTAATAAAGAAATTCAGTCTTTTATTGAAATTAATCATACAAATGATACTTCTGAAATATGTGTATAGGATTCTTTGAAGGCATACCTATTTGGTAAAATTATGAGTTGGTATACTCTAAAGAGGAGAGAATGGGGCAAGGAATTGGGAGATTTACAAGGAAAAATTGACAATTTAAAATTAGACAGTCAGAAAGGGAATAATAGCGTATTAGAAGAGACAAATTGATTAAATAGTAAGTACCTAGATATTCTACATAATAAAACCCTGATTAATTTAGAAAATATTAAAATAACTAATTGTTCTATAAATCTTAAATTCATGCATATATAAGCTAATAGAACAAAAGTGATTATTAAATCTAATCATATTAGAGACCTATATTCTCCTAGTAAAAAAGAGTTACTGAAATAGAAGACATTTTTGATGTAATTAGATCTCATTTTAATAAAATTAGTTAATATAAGCCACCAATGGATATGCATGATATAATTAAAGCATTTATAAAAATATACTGAAAACGGACTATTGGAAGATCAAATGAAAATAATTGATAAACATATTTCAATGTCTGAACTCAAAACTCAAATTAATAAATTAAATCCCAATAAAACCCCTGGAAATGGAAATGACAGTATAATACCTGAACTATATAAATGATGTCTAAAGATGCATTGATTATTTTGCTGGAAGTATTTTCAAAGGTACTTATGTATTATCGCAACCAGATTTTGAAGGACTCATGACTGGCACACTTTTCGTCATACGAGTGCATTTCAGACTGAAAAGGAGTGTTCAAACTCCGGACTACTTTTGAAGCACAGTGGTTAAACAGCAGTAATGGGAAAAACCTCCAAATTCCTCTTCCTGTTTAGGCTCAACTGCGGTCCCTGTTTAGCAACTTCAACAGTCACACTCACGACTTTCAAATATTCTGAAATGTGTGCAATACTTTCTATTAAGGCTTCATTACTGGTTGACACTGACATTGATTTGCAAAATCCTTGTAGTCTTAGTGTATCTGCCTAAGTTTTAAAATATTTATAGCAATTCCACATCCAATAATTTGAAGCTCTGCGTTGTCATATAACTTGGTGTCGCGTAACAGAATGTGTACTTAAGAAAGTCAGTGTGGGGCTTGACTATGCACCATATCAGTTAGATCCAAAGGGGTTTCAGCAAAAAACAAATATTTGGTTGTAACTGGTGGACGGGCATAAACAACAAATAAAGAAGAAGTATCAGAGAAAGGTAACATAATTTGGAAGTATTACCAGCTTAACCTCTGCCTCAGTCTGCATATGAAAACAGCAGAAATGAGATTGCAGGGTCCTGGGAGAATGCAACTTTTGCAGAACCATAGAAATCCCAGAGCTGCATCTTCTCCAGACTAAATCAACCTGTTTGTGACCCACAAGTAAAAGCACACACTTCTGTGCTGCACACACTTCTGTGCCATACACACACTTCAGTACACAGTCTGACCACATTTCTTGCCCTGACAAATGAGCATAAAGCACCCGCTGTGAAAATGAACAATCTGGTTGTGATAATACATAAGTACCATATTTTCAATAGTTTAAGATCTAGCAAAGGTTTCACCTTCCTGGAAATACACTCCTATATCTCCAGTTTTAAAAGCTGACAAAGATTCAACACAATGCTCTTCATATAGACCAATTTCTTTATTAAATACAGATTATAAAATACTCATAGCTATTTATGCTTGTAGAATAAATCAGTTTTTTCCCATATGGGTAAATAATGATTAGACTTTTATATTAAATAAGAATACTTATGACAATATCAAAAGAAAACTAACAATAATAGATTTAGATTGTGCAAATAATGCAAAAGAAAAGCTAACTTTAGTTAGTATAAATATCAGTAGTGCATTTGACTCTGTTAAATGGGAATACCTTTTATTAGTACTGGAGGAATGTAACTTTTCAAATAACTGTGTATGGGTCTATATTAGAAGACCGAATGGTTAGGTGATGAAACACCTAAACATCAATATTCTAATACCAAAAGCAAAAAAATGGTGAATGGCCGATTTAACGCAGGGAAAGATTTCCCTTGGCCGTTCGCTGGAGTTTGCTATTTTCCTACTGTTGAGCAATCTCGGAGTTGGTATATTTAGTTGGGGGGTGTTGGGGGTGAAGTCCCCCACTTAATTTAGATGTAAAGTAATGTTGCTTGTGTTGTGGCCGAGGGACATGTTTCCCTGGGACATTTGACATTGTGTGGTTCGATATTAGAAGATCAATGTTTAGGTGTTTGATCACCTAAACAGTCGGTCTTCTAATATAGACCCTTGTGTACACCTTATTAAACTTCTCTATGAAAATTATTTTGCTCACATTGAAATAGGTTCATATACCTCTCAGTCAATTATAATCTCTAAAGGTACTAAATAGAGCTGTCCTTTCTCACCAATGCTCTTTACTATAATAATGAAACCTTTTTGCAAATTATATAAGATCAAATATAGACATCAAATGCATTCAAATAAATAATAATTTAATCTCCAAAATAAAAGTATTTGTGTTTTATGATATTATAATATATTTTTGATTCTGAATGATTAGAATTCCTGTCTTATGGCAGTATTTCTTGCAATAGAAATCTTCCAGAAGAAATCATGCTTACCTTTAATGAAAATAAAACTAAAATATTGCTAGTGAATTGTAATACTATTAGAATAGACAAAAAATATCCAATTACTTTGTAGAAGACAAAAAAAATACTTATTGATCACTTTAACAGATAATATTAAAAATGTAATAACTCCTAATTATAATAATAAATTCCATAAAACATATTCCTAATAAAGGGAATATGTTCTTTTTTACCAGGGAAGAGAGATTTTTTTTTTTAAATTAAAATTATTATTCTTCCTAAAATTAATATATAATACTATCTTTAGCTCTCCCTTCCCCAAAAGGTAGTATAAAAGAATACAATTCTTTGTTTCTGACATTTCTTTGGTTTCCCAATAAACCTAGGTTGGCTTTAAATCATCATATTAGAGATTAGGCATCAGATGGTATTGGAGTTCCAGGTTTAGAAATATATTCTTTATCATCAATTATTAAGATGATCATTTCTTGGTTAAACAATAATTATAATGCCAAATGGAAAGAGATTCAAGGAAACAATTGGTTTAAATCTAATCATTTGATAAACTACATGATTCTAAAATACTTTATAATTTTCACTGGTTACTAAAATACTATTTGACTGTATAATGCTTAAGTCATTGGCATAATATAAATTCTCTTTTACAGGCTGTTTTCAATGATAAATTTACGTTGACTTAATCTCAGTTTATTTAATGTATGTATTCCTGCATGTGTTACGAAAATAAAATACCCTCTTTTGTGGAGTATCTTAACAATACTAAGAAAAATTATCACCAAAAGCTGGAAAAAATTAGTCTACTCCTACTATGAGAGAATTTGTAAACATAGCAACTGAAGTATATCAACTTGAACTTTTCATTATCAAAACAACATTTAGAGTTACCTCTTCATGCAATATTTGGTTGAAATTGAAACAACTGCTGGATAAACAGACTTTAATAATTAAATCAATTACAGCTATTATTTGATATTTTTTTAGAATTGTTATTGCATAGTAGATACCTTTGTAAATAGTTGTTTTTGTTGATTTTTATATATTTGTTTTTCTTGTTGCTGTCTTAGCTATGTAACCATTTGTTTCTAATATTATATATTACTGTTTTGATGTAAAATCTTCAATAAAAATATTTAAGAAAAAAAGAAGTTGATGGCGATATGATATTTTTAGTAATGGGAAGTCCATTGGTGCAGGTAGTATAAAAGATGAATGGGTGGGTGTTATAATAGCTTGTAATGTCAGCTAAAGTAGAAAGGAGAAGGCTAAAACTAGGTTGGGGAGCATCACAGGAAGAAGGGTTAAGTAGTGAGAAGCAGGATGGAGTGGATAATATATGTTTGAATAAAAAGAGGGATTGTTTTAGAGCTTATATTGGATGGGAGAGGTGAGAAGGAACTTATATAAGTGCAGTTTGAGGTATGCACTGCTGTGAGTTTGTCAGAGTAGTTAAGAGAATAGCTGAAAATGATAATTTCACTAAATTGGGCAAATAGTTGATAAATAGTTTTGAGAGATAACCTTACATGGAAAATATGGTGGTGGGGTGTACTGGGAAGTAGAAGATTTGCATGGAAATAGTTTAGTATATGTTCAGGGGGTATAAGGCAGCTAGAAAGTAGATGCTGTAAGAAAGACCAAGAGTGGTATAAATATTATGGGAGAAATAATATAAGGGGAGAAGAGTGACTGAAGAGGGAAATGGATTAATGTGCTAAAGAAGATGCCGGTATGATAAAAGTTGGTCATTTAAAAGGCAGTGAATATCTTTATATTTTGGATGTAGATATTAGTATTGTCATAACCAGTTGTATTTTGTGGGAGTGAGTAAACTGGCATTGAAGACTGGATAGAGAACAGAGTGTATAAATGTAATACTTCATGAGGTAGCTGGGGTATAGTGTGTAGGAGAGGAGTGTAACCAGCCAGAGACATGCCCAGGTGGAAGCCTTGGTCAGGATGTACGTACATAGTAGCTCTCAGTGTAGAAGTCCCGTGAGGAGTTATGTACTACCAATATAAAGGAAAAAAAGGTTAAGAATATTATAAAATGGATAAATGGGAGGAGAATATGTAAAGTATAACATATGCCTCTGCTTTTATTAAGGTAAATGGTAGCTGTGAATGATATTCACAGCTATTTTTCTGCCAACAACAAAAAACATTTAGAGAATACATGGACATACCTTCATTTATGAGTCATAGTGCAATGTACAGGGAGTTCTACCAAGTACAATATCACTTGGTCACTACAGGTGGAAAGACAACCTCTTCTACTAGCTCATTGGTGCTCTGCTGAAAATAGCTACTTTAATGCAAGGACATAATCTCAATATAGGTTCCCCGGTATGTGTAAAAATGACAAAAGACAAGATATAAAATGTACAGAAGCAATTTCAGATTGCAGATACAAAAATACATTAATCATAGAGGCTGCATAATGCAAGTTGAAGTACTGGAATTTTTTAATGTTGCAAATGTGAAGTGGAATATTTCCCTTTTTAATTTGTGGGTGAGCTTAGAAACGTCTGAGTCAAACAAAACATGAAGATAGAAAGAATAACTTCTTTATCCTGAATACACCACAGTTGTGATCTAACCCAAAGAAGTTGATCATCAAAATAGGGCTTCAAGTACTTTTGTAGCATTTGTGAATTCTGTATCTCCTTTCCACTCTTTTTCTTTTTCCTTCTAGTCCATTTGGTCATGTCCTCATCTCTGCGTAGAATTGTCTTCCAGTATTTAATAAACTATATGATAATCTTTGTTGTGATCATTACACTTAGTTTCTGTGGTATATACTCAGCCACATATCCACGGAGTTTTGCATGTTGCAAGGAAAACAAGTTTGGTCACCATGCAGCAGATTTATACATCCAAAACCTAGCCAGAGTAACCACAGTGGTCCTATGGTCTGACTTGATATTGTCTTTTTGTGATAAATGAAGGGAATCCATCCACTGAAGTAGGTGCAAAAATGTTATGGATCCTAATTGTTTTTAAACTGTTAGCAATGTACATCGGATAGGATGATTGGAAGACATCAGTCAGATGAGTGCATAGCAAATAACTGATGAAGAAGCAGCTGTATTTTTCAATAAGATCTAAGTGAAAAATGCATAGCTGATTACAAGGCATGTGTGCACAGCAAATGCAGATATTCCGCTTCTTGTTTTATTCACTAAGTGATGCTTTAAAGCCACAAACTATAGAGCGCCTCCTTGACTGTGCTGTCACTATCTGTTTTCATGAGGTATATTTTTCAGTGTGCCCTTTAAAATTTTATTTTGACCACAAATGAATATCTGGCCATGGAAGAGATGGAAGCACATAATACATGTTTGTGCATCATATCACAGACATCTGCACTCATTGTATAGTCCATATGAACTGACATCCGAGGATCATGTCACAGACATCTGTACTCATTGTGTAGTATATATATATGAATTCACATATGAGGATCATTGTCTTAGTCCTGATAATACTTGTCTCAGCAAAAACAGTAAAGTTCGCAATGCAGACTTTCTACTTAATGCAAAAAATTTTCCAGAGGTATTATTAATGGTACTTCTTCATACACTTTAGATGGTTTTGATAAGTCTGCTGGTCTTCATGTTGCATAAAGAGGATCAGGATGTGATGCACACTTGTATATGTTCTTAAGCAATGTTTATTCTACACTAGTTTGGTAAGGCTCTAAAGCATTTCAGATTAGCTTTTCATAAGCCCTTCTCTCCTCACACCTCCCAGCAATCAGTCCCCTCCAGTGTATTTTCAGCCAAGTACTTTGATGATGGGGTCAAAGCCAAGCACAGCATCAGTCATTCAGATAGCCATCAAGGTGGTTTTTGGCTCTCATCTCCTAGCATTTCTATCTTCAATGCATACATACAAGGACCTACCTTCATCTCAATAACACAAGAGTCTAGTATCAACTCCCAACAAACTAGAAGCATACTCAGTCAAGAATGTACCCAATTTTCTTCCATGTTAGTGAACTACTCAAGACAGCCCTTTCTTTTTGTCACTCACAAGGATGAAGGGATATATTTTTTTCTTCTGTCGCTATTCAATCCCTTGTAAAATCGGAGTGTATTCCATTGAAATAAGATGCACAGCTGGCTTGTGATACATGCACATTACATGAATATGCTGACCACTAACTCTTGTATTTTATACTGCTCAGAGTACCGGTGTGTGTACCATGAGTTCTACTGCACTCGGCCAGTAGCACCACTAGAGGACATCAAGGCAGCAGTTTGATAGTATGTTCTCCCCTGAAATGCATGAACCAGCAGTAGCTGATAACTCTCACCTCTTTTTACTCTAGTAAGTGACATTCTACTACATCACAGATTACTTGGGTTATTGGGCTATATCCATCACAGATCATGAGTAATAGGTATATGCATATACATATATATATATCTATATATATCTATACATATATATATATATATATATATATATATATATATATATATATATATATATATATACGTGTGTGTGTGTGTGTGTGTGTGTGTGTGTGTGTGTATGTATTCATCTATACCATGCAGCTGACATTTTCTCTATTAACTTCTCATGCGCTTCCTCTCTTTAATCGTACCACTAAAACTAAATGCACAGACTATCAAGATCAACATGTATGAGAAAAGTTCACTTATATTCAACTGGGTCAATCAACAGTCTTCTTTATCACTGTTATCTAGTCTGCATCTATTTAATGAGTCAGTTAGTTAATGTATTGATATTTAATTACAAGGAAAGTCTGACTGGGTAGGTGCCCATTTTCGGGGCATGCCGAGGAAGAAAAGCTCCAAAGTATTCCAAAATACATTTTAATAGCAATAATTTTTCAGTCTTCAAAAATGAAAAAAAATACAGTTTAAATAATTATACCAAATTAGATATAATGTAACAACTTTGGTTAAAATAGATACAACTTATATGACAATAATTTAATATTTAGACAAAATTTAGCCAGTTTGGAGAAATTAAAGGTAAGTTAGTATAATACAATCAAGAATTGCAAATGTGAGAAAAAACAGGGCTATATCATATTTAGAGAAAAAAAGACAAGGGGAGAATGTGGCTGAAATAAGGAAGTGAGTGAATAAGTGGGAGTAAAGATGTGTAAGGTATGAATAGGTACGTGATCATATTTAGGGATGTAGTTTATCCGGGATTGAGCAAGAACAGAGACAGATTTTGGCAAGAAAGTCTTGGAGGGAGCTCTTGGCCTGATAGATATAGATAAGGAGGGGTCTAAATGAGTTCATTTCAATGCAATTGCAGTGAACACCAGATCATCAACCCTCATTCAGTGAAAATTGTTTCAGTGATTCACCGAATTTACCAAGGGCAAGTAAATACTTGCCTTACAGCACAATGGACTGACAGCTATGCAAATTGAACCAACCCAAGTGGTGAGCTTTGCCCCCCACACCCTCACCCCCTCTAACTATATACACCAACTCTGAGATCGCACTACAGTGGAGAAAAGAGCAACATTGTGCTGTAGGGCAAGTTTTTACTTGCCCTTGGTAAATTCAGCAAATCACTGAAATGATTTTCGCTGAATGAGGGTTGATGATCCAGTGTTCACTGCAATTGTATTGCAATGAACTACTATAGACCAGATAAGGCATTACAGACTTTGACAACATGGTATGTGTACAGTCCATGCTGAGCAGACTTGATAGGCTTGTGTACAGAGAGGAGTTTTTGGTCATTGGATCATAATGACAGAAGAGGAGCATAGGTATATGGAATGGTGTTTAGTGCTGGACAAACAGACGGATGCTGGATAATTTTATAGGTGGCAAGAATCTGTGTACATCTTAGTTGATGGGGTAATTCTAACTAATTTAGTTTTTTTACTGATATACAGTGGTGAGTTCTAAAAGAGGAACTTGCTGCCAATTTAGGTGGTGGTGCTGCGGTAGCGTTGTCGCCTCACAGTAAGATGGTGACCTGTTCGATTCTCAGCTAAAGCGTCTTCTGTGTGGAGACATGCGTGAATGGGCATACCTTCGTTGAAGGTTGTGTGTCAGGGCTGGCAACTCGGTACGTAAAAATCTACTGCCAATCATTAGCGGACCGGAGTTCCACTGTGGCAACCCCTAACTGGGAAAAGCTGAAAGATACAACATTATAGAACTGTTCAAGTTTTGTTTTTTATGATACTTGGAGGTTAATAATTCAGGGAGCACAGTTAAGTAGTGTTGGGAGGAGATACGTCCTAGCAAGTATAGTTTTACTTGCATTGGCGAGAAAATATTTGGCTCTATAAAGTATCCCTAGTTTTTAATGACTTTTTATGCAATTTTGTATATACAGGTCAAACTTAAGATTATCATCCCCGATGATTTGCTATGATACAGTGGTTGTATTTAAAAGACAGAGTATTTTAAATGATGATTGCATTTTGGGGTAACAGACACTATCTTTTTGGGTGGGAGGGGTTGAGCATGAGTTGTGAATTACAGTGTCATGTTTCATTGGCTGTTAGAGCTTCATTCATCAATATCTAGTGTGTTAAATGAGTCTTTTGCCTACACACTGTATAATTCAGTCACTCAAATCATAATTGCATTCCTCTCATCTGTGGTACTGAGTCTTGGACCTCTATAACAGCTTATAATTTTTCAAAGCTCTTGCTCATTTTCCACTACATTAACACATACCTCTCACCTGCTAGGATTTATGCAGACCACTATGATTCTGGCCATCAGATTGGTGAACCTGGGAATATTGAGGCAATGTTACAATTGCCTCATGTACACAGACAACCCTCTCCTCCTCCCACAAAACACAAATATAATATAGATGCAAGAGATGCAACTATACCAAACTGGAGGCTGAGCTCTCCACACAACATAGGACAAGCAACCAGGAGAGGAGAAGGAACACACACACACACTACAGACCCAGTCTCACATAGTACCATCACAACCATACACACACACAACACATAAACACACACACACACTTGATCAGCTCTGATCAAAAATCTACCAAAACAGACACCCAGACACCCAAACAACCACCCAAAACACTCCCCTCAACACATCACCATCACCTGCACAACACAGTCACAGCCAGTCAAACAGTCCCAAAAACAAAAGGCCAAACACAAACAAAATGCCAGACACACTAGTCATTAGTCACTCCATAGTCAGACACACCTGACTGAGTAAGGAGAAGGACTGGCAGTGAGTAAGGGCAGTAATCCGCCTGTCGGGCGCCAGAAAGGCCACTCACTCAGGTCTCTCACAGGCTCTCAACAGCAGGTCCTCATACGACTCAGTCATTGTCCACCTGGCGCATACGACCTGACTGAGACTGAAAGAGACATCGAGAGTATCAGATTATGTAGCCCAGGCAGAGATGCCCAGGCAGGTATGACCTATCCCCTGACCTGATCTCCTGATTCACCAATAATGATGCACTTTAACAATTGATATAAACTTAACAATTGGCTTATTGGCTGGGACACTGGTGTCTGTCTGCCTGGGATGACTGCCTGGCTGCCCCACGCTGCATGCGCGACGCTTGCAGCTGCAGGGTCGATGCACCTGTCACCCTGGATTCCGGGATATTGGCAAAGCCCTTTTTGCCACCCCCATAGTGCTCCTTTTAGCAAGGCTCAAAATCTAAACTACCAAAAGGAAAAACACAAAAAAAAAAAAACTAAATGGTAATGCTGCTCTGCCAGAAGTCTGAATCTCAAAATGCTGGAGACTCCTTGCTCCTCAGTATAGAGAGAATCGATGTCTGTGTGCCACAGAAGACCCCTGTGGACCCCATAGGCAGAGCACCCCAGCCTCATATCAGGTTTTACCCTTATCATGCTCCGCCCCAAAAAAGAAAGGAGGAATATTCAGAAAGGAGGGGTAATCATCAATAAGGACCAGACCTCCCATTGCATTGGATCCATCGGCAATTAATCATAGGCAAGACCATCCAGGTGCAATTAACATGTTACAGGCCACCTCACAAACATAGGAACCCCTCACAGCCACATTGGACAAACTTAGAGGCCACTCCTCAAAAAACAAAACCACCATAATGTATCACCAAACACTATCATAATATAGTGACTAACTACCTCCCTACCCTACTATATACTAGCCTACTCAAGCCAAAACACCCTAGCCCAAAAGTTCCTGGAATTCATAAACAAAAACCTGCATGGAGAAACATAACATACCACATACAACAATGATAAATCAGTGATATAGCTCATCATCATCAGTGTAGCACAATGTTCAACAATCAGATCACCCCCTCACTGAGGAGAAACTGGAGGTCCTCATCCCACCCCCTCCTGAAATAAAAATTCCCAGAAGAACTAAAAAAAAAGACCAACTTAAAGAAAGAAAAAACTGAACACTGGTCTCCCAAGACTAGTGAGAGACAAACAGTACCCCCGACACATGCGCGAAAACATACACATGCCGCCTGCTCACTTACAAAATGCCACCTACTGCACCCTGCAGGCAAAAGACTCTAAAAGAAAATCCCAAGCAAAACTCTGACTGACTGCAAGGAAACAAACTCTACAACAACAAACAGCCATAAAACAAGATAGAGCAAAACAACACTTAAAGAGTAAGACACCCTAAAAAAATAAAAAAAAAAACTAACTTTGACTAGCACCAAAAAAAAGAAAAAAAAAAAAAAAGAAAAAAAAATTAAATAAGGAAAAAAAAAGAATTGCAAATAAAAGATATAAAGAAATCATTAGGAAACCAAGAAGAGTTCAATGAAAGACCTCAGAAAAAACAGCAGAGATTACTGATGAACTGGCTGACGGGACATTGCCTGACATCTGCAGATATAGTGGGAGCACAAAGTCCAAGCAAACTCCCCCCAAAAAAAGCATAAACAGATATCTCCCAAACTGCCCTCCAAACCCCAAAAGAGCACAACCAACTCTAAACTCGATGCTCCAAACCAGCCATGGTGTCCTGATTAAAAAACTGCACAGCCCATTTGTTACTTTAACCAATCGAACTGAAACGATGCCTGGAGGGTGCCACTTTAATCACCTGGTCCCCTCACACCAGGAGTGACTGCACCGACCCCCTGTGGACCCCTCCGGAAAATTTGCCAAATTCACCCGACCTAAAATTACCACAAATCTTAATGCACACCGCCTTATCTGCAAATAAATGAAGATGAGGATTGGATCCCTCAAAGCATAGACTTTGTCAATTTGCAGACTTTGGATCAACCCAGTTTTGCTTTGTCAAAGGCGGATCATGCAGATTATGATGAGGAATGGGCAGAAACAGTTACAGCAGGCCATCAGCTGATCAATTGATTCGATACAACACCACACCAGCCTCCGGAGCTGGCATAGATCACCACACAACCCCCATATCATACAATTTCTCTGGCTTAAAATATTACCCCATACATCACAAGATGGGTTGCAACAGCTGAAATGGACAGAACCCAGGCTGTCAGAGTTGCTGGCGCACAGTCACTCTCAAAGCCTCCACAAAGTGGGTGCATGCCCAGAGGGCTAGGGTCAAAAGGCTCAGAAAGTGGCATCTACTGGCCAAAGTACAAAAAAACAGGAGGGTTATACAAAGTTTATAGATGACAGCAAACATGAACGATAAAGTTCAGAAGCGACTAACAGAGACAGATAATGATATCCTAGAACAGAAGCGGAAAACTGGTGCCAGAGCCATGGCGGAGAAGGGTCTCACAGAATGCCAATAATGGGCAAATGAACTGAAGGTTAAAAGACAGAAATCAAAAAGGGGCCCTGGTGACCTCCACTGAAAACAGAAGACCATTAGGCTAGGGGGGACCCAGTTTAGTCTCACCTCACAGATTATCCTAAGAGGCTAAAGTAGTTAGGAACTCATCCAGCCAAGTCTCATGCATTGTCTCCCATTCTCATCACTCATCAGACCCAGCATTGATTCAATCCCTCATTCGGAATGCAGCTCTCCCCTAGGACAAAGGTTCACACCTCGAACCCTGACTTGCAGCAGCTGGAGGCAGCAAAAGTCTTCCTCACCAGGATAAAGGGTCTCAAAAATCTGTCCTATCAGGCCCGACTGAAAGACAAAGGCATCTATTCACCAGATTTGATGAGGCCATTTACCTCAAGGTGACCTTTGCCTAACATACAAGAAAACCAGCTCTATTCAGTCGCCACAAAATTTGAAAAAAAAAAATCTAGATCCATCAATTTTCAGCGGCGCTGGACATAGATTTCTCACAAGGCTATTAATATGATTCAGGGGAATCACGAAAACTTTGATAAAAGACTAATATGCTGTGGAACATGGGAGAGTAATAAACTACCGTGGGATTGGCTGAATGGATTTGGGAAGAAATATATGACATATTAATACTCTGCAGATAGATCGCAGATATACCACAGGGTAAGCTCAGGCACAGCAAAATAGGCGGGCAGATTCCCAATAAGGGTATAGACTAGTGGCATGAAGCCACAGGCAGATAGCCTTGCACCTCTTTGACTTACTGATGCTCCTTATAAAATCAAGTCTGTTTATCTGTACATATAACTTATTAAATAAATAAGCTAAGCCTTTGCAAAGACTTCCTAATGCTAACTATATAAGTTCTAGTACAAAAAATACCAACAACTTGTGAAAAATAAAAAGTGCTCCTTTTTCTGACCTCTGCTATGATTTTCAAGGACAGGTGTTATGATTATTAATGCTCAGGCATTGAGGGGTATACATTAACATTTGTCTGTATATGGCCCGTACTGTCCCCATTTCCTATTGGATTATAAAAGAGAATCATCTGCTGCAATTTAGAATAAGCTCCTCTTTTTTACAGAAAACTGCAAGACTATTTGCTTTCCCCTCAAATCAGTTCAAATGGCCTTATGTTAGTAAATTGCATGCATTTATTCATCTGTACTATATCTGATAGAACACTTGACCAAGGTGGTTATCAATTGCAACTCTGTTGTCATCAACTAAACGTTGTGCTATAGATTAAAAGATATTTACATGAAAAATGAAACTTAAAATAACTGGGGAATTACAAAATGTACAGCACTGATCATTGGTAAAACATTAAAATGTGTAGCAAAAAAAAAAAAAGAATGTTGAGGAAAAGCTGTAAAAAATAAGCTGTCATGGCTGAGGAAGAAAACTGTAAGGAATATGATATGAGTTAGTTGCAAAGGCCATTGCTATAAAGGAAGAAGAAGTAAGATAGTTAGTTCTACAATACAGAAATATAGAACAGCATCTAAGGTTGTGTATTCAAGGAAGTAGCTGCACAAATGAGTAGGCTGCAAGAAGGGAAGTGTTGTTTAATTGCATTATATCAGGATGAGGCAAACTGGGAAAACAATACTGGAAAGGCAAACTTTAATAAAGCAAGGATGCTCAGCTTTAAAAAGGAAATGAGAAAGAGAGAGAGATAAATACTAATTAATGCAATATGTCATTTCAGGGACATTAGACTGCTTGCTGTTTGCTGTCTGTGGTCTACAAATGGTATGTCACAGCATTTTCTTTTTCATATTATTTCACAGCTTATCCAAACCTAAATATATATGGTCTGAATGTGTTTCCGTTACAGGTCACTGTAGCATCAATTCCAAGGTGACTGAGAACGTAATGCAGCCAATTTCTTTTTCCAGACTATTTAATTTCCTTACCTCTTTTTCAGATAAAACTTTGCACCCAACCATTTGTTTATTTGCTGCTTATTGCAATGTATTCATTCTGCACCCTGCATGACAATAAGTATTTATTTTGTTACTTTAACTGTCTGCTTCTCTGGTATACATATACTCAATATTGAGAAAATAAAGCAGAATATTGGAATTCACTGCAACTAGCAAAATGGAGACACTGTGTCAGCATTTTACTTATTCTTTAATTTTTAGGAACAGTCCAGGAGGCAATATGTTCACAGTGTGATCCAGGAATAAGCTGCAGGGATGTGCATCGAGTGCTCCTGCACTATTCCTGCACGGATGCAGCTCCTGTATGCAAATTACCACATTTGCAGGTGAAAACTATACAAATGAGGTGAATTTGCAATCCAGGAAGCTGGCAGCTGGCCGTGCAGGACTAATGTAATCTGCTGAAATGTACTCGGTTAGTAACTTAGTGCATTTCTGCAAACTACAAAATGGAGCTATGACAGCTTCAAATAAAGGGTATATATAATGTATAAAGCATGCCAGTGGCCAAATATATGGCCATTGGCATGGAAAACAGTTTCAAAAAATAAAAAAAATAACTTTTATCTTTTTTTAGCTGATTTTGGCTGCCTAAGCATAGGGCAGTGGCACGCAAATGGGATTGGGCTGAAAATATAAAAAATAACCTGAAATAAGCATTCTAACCAAAATCACTATTTTGCCATTATACTCAATGGCAGGCAGAAGACAACTTGGCCAGTGAATAGTGGTTGCTAAGGGGGGAGGCTCAGTGCGGGACCTGTAACTATGTATTAGCAGGCAATCCTATGCAAATGAGGTGAGTGATACTGAATCCCAGATTTCCCCTCAATGCTAGTCAGCACCCAACAGTGTAAGTGCAGGAATAGCTTGGTTCAAGCCTAAGAGTTAGCTGACATCATAGTGGGGTGTGTCAGGCATACTGTAAGCGGATTGGAGCCCTGTGGCAAGGGTTTTCCCTTAGCTTAGCAGAGCTAAGCAAGGGGGTGCATCTGAGGCTGCCTAGCACTCTTTACATTGCCTACGTGGGTGTGCGCGCTGCGCACCGGGTTTTAAAGGAAAAAAAAAAGTAAACCAGGAAATAGCAACTCTGTGCACATTTGAGGACTGAGTTTGCATGGTGCACTCCTGGGCTTAAACAGGAAGGCAATGGGAAGGGAAAACAGCAGTAGGAAGGTAATCAAGGAGAACTAGCATAGCTGGCAGGTGAAATGTATCAGAATCAGCCAATTACCCAGGCAGCAGCTCAGCCCAGCCGAGAACATTACTATAAACTATGCAAACACCTTTCCCTCTGTTTTTTCCCACATATTCTACACCACCTATGTATACAAGTGGGGAAATTTTAACAAACAAAAACAACAAAATGATAGGGGCTGCAGCAGCTATCATACATTGACATGTGGAAGAGGCTCAGGGTGGTGAGGATGAGAATGCTGTTAACCAACCCACAGTGAGGAGATGGAGAAGAGTGTACAGACCCAGGGTAACCTACCAGGGGCTATATGAGCTGGAGATAGTGGAGCACTATAGGGTGGACAGGGACCTTCTACAGCAAATTGTTGAGCTGTGCCGGCCATGCCTGACACACAGAACTATCAGAGGGGAACCCATCCCAGTGGATACCAAGGTATGTGCAGGCCTAAGAATGCTAGTCACAGGTACCTTCCAAAGGCAAACTGGGGATATCATGGGGATCTCACAGGCATCAGCATCCAGGGTACTCCACCAGTTCCTGGATGACATGTCAGCTCATGCCTGTGAGCATGTATATTTCCCCAACACCAGTGAGGCGCTGGCCAGCAATATGCGTCTCTTCCACCAACTAGCAGAATACCCTGAGCTAGTGGGTGCTATAGACTGCACGTAACTATGCATGAAAGTACCACCTGGTGAGCAGGGTAGGGACTAAATCAACCGCAAGGGCATCCCCTGCATCAACTGCCAGGTCATGTGCGATGCCCAGGGCATTATAATTAATGTGTGTGCTGGCTGCCCTGAAAGCTATCATGATTCCCACATCTCGAATCTGATGCAGCTGTACCAGAGATTTGCCAGTGGGGACATCCCTTAAGGTCACTTAGTGCGGGATGCTGGTTACGCAGTGGAGCCATGGCTGATGACACCCATCAGAAATGCGCTCACACCCGAACAAGAACTCCATAATGAGGCACATACACAGACCAGAATTATAATAGAGCATGTGTTTGGGATGCTCAAGTCATGGTTCTGGTGCCTGAAAACATCCAGTGGAGCCTTGAAGTACTCACTAGCTACATGTACTCAAATTGTCATCATATGTGCCATGCTACACAATATGATCCTGTGGAAACAGCTTCAGCAGGAACAGCATGGGGCAGGGCCACATGCCCCCCCCCCACCACTGCCAAGGCCTGCACAGGCACAGAGTGACTCAGAGGAGGAACAACCTGAGCCTGCCCCAGTAGGCAGAAGGAGGTGTGCCCAGTATGCCCTGGCCTTGGCAAAGAGGCAACTCAAAGCACATACACTGACACAGTAGGGACCCAGGGAATGACACCTCTCTCTGACTTGCACATACAGTAAAAGGGATGCCAAACATGACACTACCTGTGCTCAACCATGAATAGGGAGTGTACTATGTGCATCCAACATAGGCAGTCCTCCAACACCATCCTCAATACTGGCACACCCACAAGGTAGGTCACTCTTCTTACCAATTGCCGAATGGAGTAGTATGTGTTGTTACTTGTATCTATGGTATGGATGTGAGCATGCAAGGGAATCGGGTGGCTGAATGGGATGCCAGCAGATAGTAGACACCTGTAGTGGCAGCATGAGATCTGTAACAAATACTGCTGTCACCACAGTAGCCAGTACTACACATGGTCACAAAACCTGCTGCAGGAAATGTGCTGGGCCACATGTGTGTCTATATGACACACACATGCCAGTCAGGGAGGTTCACATACACAAGATCAGTCTCAGCCAGCAGGACAGGTGTAGACAAACACAAACAAAGGCCGTGCTAAGGCCTCTGAATGATGGCTATGGATAACCTCCCACCAGACCTACACAGACAGAATACATCAGGTCAGGCAGTGGGATGTTAGTTCTGAAGGGTAAGAAGTCAAAAACTGATATGTAGGTCAATCAAACCTAAGACCTGTAGTACACTGATAAGCCTCTAGTTAGCATGATAGGTTAGAATACAGAATGAAATGGAGTACCTGACATACCAGTACAGTCATAGCAAATGTGTACAAGTGTCAGGTGTGCCCCACCACAATCCTATGTAGAAATGTATTAACAGTCAGGTGTGCCACCCCCAATCCTATGTAGAAATGTAGTAACAGTCTGGTGTGCCCCCCCAATCCAATGTAGACACATAGTAACAGTCAGGTGTGCACCCCAATCCTATGTAGAAATGTAGTAACAATCAGGTGTGCCCCCCATATCTATGTAGACATGTAGTAACAGTCAGATGTGCCTCCCAATCCTATGTAGAAATGTAATAACAGTCTGGTGTGCCCCCCCCAATATGATGTAGACATGTAGTAACTGTCAGATGTGCCCCCCAATCCCATGTAGAAATGTAGTAACATGTATGTGTAGGTATAATACCAGTGGAGCACAGATTACCTGAGGTGGCCAAGGTAGCAGGATAGATTGTAACATTTGTACAATATGCAGGTATGCGTGTGTTAGGTTGGTGTGTGTTTCATATTGTGTGAGAGTGGTCAGTATGTATGCATGGCGGGGTTTGTCCTGGTGGCCATTGCCCAGTACTGCTGATGACAGGGGCAAGTTCTCACAACTGCAGGGCCAAACACAATGCTCCCCAGTATAACACATTCTAGCAGTAAGCCATTGTAAATGTATGGAGGAAATATGCGTCACTATCTGAAAGATGGACATGGCATGACTGTTGGGCCAGATATATAAGCAGTACACAGGGGAAAGTACTCCAGACAGACAGTGTATAATGTGTAACCGTTAAATGGACACACTCTTGGAATTGTACATACAGGTTTGCAGCACATTATCTGGGCTTGTAGTAGGGAAAACCGATGTTGTCTGGCCAAACACTCGCAGACCACAAAGCTCATAGGAATGATGTATTGAGAAACAGCTGATGTCCCTGCACAAGCCAGCATAAGTGGAATTCCCCATGCATATCTGTGAGTCAGATTCAAGTAGTGTCCATAGCACACATGCACCCAGCTCACCCAACCACCACCCATAGGTACCTCTCCGGTCTTATTCCTGCTGTTGAGAATGGGTACAATATGACCCCCACCTGTATATGGCAATAGCAAAAGAATGCAGCATGCATTGCAGGTGTCCCATGCAGGTGTGTCCCTAGCTGTAAGTAGCAACCTGCCAGCATCCACACCACTTGATCAATACTGACAGAAAGTATTGGCATGAACACCTAGCACACCTACCCTGTCATCCCAAGGGAATATACTGTATTGCAGTCTGGGACTGTAGGACTGACATAATGCAACGGCCTGCTACAGCTGGCCTGCATCACTACCAAATGGCCTAAAATCCTCTGCCAAAGGGCTGTGTCTCACCCATACTGCCAGTGTATGTTATGTCATGGACTCCTGAATAACAACATAACACAGTCCACAGAACCCATATGCAAGGCCATGTGGACAAACCACAGTAAAATGTCCACCAAGTCCCACTGCATGAACTGTGGATGAACACCAATATACTGCTGTGATGAGGTGATAACTACAGGTAAAGTTTCAGAGAATGTTTGCCAATACAGTAATGCGCAGGTATCACATGCACCACAGGGGTATGTGAAGGTGTCTGATATCAGACTGCATGCTACAGTAGGCTAATGGGAGTTGCAGTGAGTGAGAATATGGTCGAAAGCATCATACTCCACACACACACAGGCACAGGGTTCCAGTACTGACATGCATGTATGCATTGCTTCATAGGTGTGTAGTGGTTGACTGTGCCAGAAGGCTGTACAAGGCTAGGTGAAGGGTATACCTTGGCATCAGGCCACATGACAGTGGTCTGCAGTGTGGCTCAGGGGTGTAGTGTCTGGATTGGCCCACACAGGTGGGTATTGTATTCACCATCTAGTCACCTGGGTTACTATTGTGTGTAGCCAGTGCTGTGCAATGCTTGCCATGTATGTGTTCTATAGTCCATGACATGGACGGTGACTGGGATGTGCACACATCCCACATGCATGTTCAGTGACATGTAGAACTGTACCAGGGGTGTCTGGCCCATGTTGTGTACACAGATTGTTATCATCAGATGTGCCAGTCCTGGCTTCATGTGGCGGAACTGGTAATGGACACCAGGTTGACCCTGCACCTACATTGATAGCATGATACAGGTATTCCCTGGTATCAGTGCCATCTGTCCATAAAGGGCATGTGTTTATGGCATGGTATGTCCTTTGTGGGTCACATTTGATGGCACCACAGTTGTTTCAGGTGTCCAGTGGGGAACATAGTGAAGGCGCACTGTCTGCAATTATGTGCCTATTGTAGTGATGGAACAGGGTGCCATGCCCTCTGCAGTCCACTGCAATCACACCATGGTTACTATCTGTGAGCAATATGCAGGGTACTACCAACAAAGCTGTTGTTGCCTAGGCAAGTGTTTTTGTGTATGAGACATGGGTTGAGAGTGTTCTCTGGGTAATACAAGGGTTGCTTAATTTGTTTGCCAAGCCTTGATGTCACATGTAGGGGTATGGGTTGACATGCCAGCCTCCCAGATAATTGATATCTGTTATCCTTGTAAGGTGGACATTGTGACATATAATAGTCCCACCATATAAGACATTTGCAAAAACCGCTCCACAATGAGTCCAGTTGTTACACACTCACAGCCACCTCCACACAGGATATGAATGACAAACACAGACACACACACAGTTGCCATGTCTGGGATTAGAACTCATATCTAACTAGTTTACCATGCTACAACATTACACAGTTATAGGACACACCATGAAGATTACTGGACTATTCCTTTCCCCAAAGGTGTATTTCAAGGTGAATGACATCAGCAGTCTTGCCAAAGAAGGGCAATGGAGGTTGTAGTGAGTGTGAATGGCTTCAAAAGCATTGCTCCCTACACAGACAAACACACACACTTTCCATGTCTGGGAATAGAACTCCTACCAGACTACTATATCACACTACAGCATTATGCTGTTCTAGGATGCAC
Organism: Protopterus annectens; assembly: GCF_019279795.1. NCBI lineage: Eukaryota > Metazoa > Chordata > Ceratodontiformes > Protopteridae > Protopterus > Protopterus annectens. Next base: position 1,095,516,864 of record NC_056727.1, on the reverse strand, counting down.
TGCGCTATACCTTCCCCAAAGGTGTATTTCAAAGTGACTGACATCAGCAGGCTTGCCATAGTAGGGCAATGGGGAGGGTGGTGTGTGTGCATGGGCCATAACCCATTCATCTAGAGGTAGACACACCACACTCAGGCACACACAGGTTTATATTCCACAGGTACGTGTATATAACTGCTAGATGACTACTGCCTTGTACAGTCATGTTGCACAGTTAGCACTAGCACTACAGAATCTATAATGCTGAGGGATTCCAGAGGCAAATGCCTATGGTGAGTGACATTTATACATCATGTGGTTGTAGGCATTTGGCTGTGTGTTGGGTGGGACAGGCCTCATGATGGAAGGCTATTTGTCACTGTCACTCTCTTCCACATATTTATGTATGTATACTTTTGGCATATTATAGTGTGCTGTCCTTGGATATATGTGTGTATCCCTATCCAATGTGTGTGCAAAGCATGACTGGTGCATAATGAGGAGTGTATGCAATAACCTCTGCAACTGTCAACTATGTATGGTCCACTGTTGTTGCCAGGCATGGGCTTCATTTCTTAAAGTGTGTGAGCATGCCCAGTATGACCTTTCAGTATTTTATTGTCTGACATTGCCCAGTATGACCTTTCAGTATTTTATTGTCTGACATTGCCTTCATTTCTCTAAGTGTGGGAGCATGCCCAATATGCCCTTCTGTATTGAATGTGTGGAGCCATTCCAGGTAGACTGTACTCCACTGCAGACTTTTGTGTTTTACACCTACAGCTAGCAAACTGTTTCTGCAGGATATCTGTAGATCAGTTGACAATATGGGGTCAAACTTGGTAAGGAATAGTGGGGTACTGTAGGTAATTGTGTCTGTGCTGCTTCTGCTACATGGTCCTGGGGTTAACAGAGATATTCAGACATGTGTACTGTTATATACTGTGATGTTTTATGTCATCAAGTACTGTCAGGTAGACATTTTTGCTTGCAGTGATGTCCTGGGGAACACAGGGTGAATGCAGCTGTGTCCAGTACTGTGGTCAAACGCCTACATATTCCTGCAAACTAATGCCATTCTGTATGTATATCTGTATATATCTATATAGATATATGGATATATATATATATATATATATATATATATATATATATATATATATATATATATATATATATATATCTACATATATCTATATAGATATATACAGATATGCATATCTATATACATATATATATATATATATATATATATATATACATACACATATACAACCTCAAATATATACACATACATATATATATATATATATATATATATATATATATATATATATATATATATGTATGCACATATAGTTATGGATATCTACATATATATCAACATAAATAGGAATATCTGATTAGATATCTATGCAAATATAGTTTTAGATATCTACATATATATCAACATAAACAGGTATATCTGTACACATAGGATGTGTATACACACACACACACACACACACACACACACATATATATATATATATATATATATATATATATATATATATATACAGAGATATCTAGAAATGGCCATATATATATGATGCACTATACAGATGTGTAGACATACATATGTATGAATATATATGCGTATGCACATGTCGACATATATCTACATATGTATATATCCATATTCCTATCATGTGTAAACATCACGGTTGTGTATACCTTTCTAGATGTATCTCACCAAATGTATCTGATATGTGAATATTTAGATATAACAACATATGTGATGCAACAGTAATATAAATAACAAGTACTACACAATTGTGGAAGTCAAAGCACTTGTACAATACTATTCAATATGTGCAGTGACAGATATTTTGGAAAAACAACTGTCTTCGCAGCTGTCATGGCATAGTGGTTAACTGTTGTGACTATAGTGAACAGGGTCCTGGGTTCAAGGGCTGTGTATTTTGTTGCTGTGCAGAACAAGGGCTGTTGGATTCAGAGTGGTTAAGGCAGTTTTGAGCAGCCTTAAGTGCATTTGCACAGGTTTGCGTGAAGCTAAGTGGTGATAAGATATGGTTAAACATACGGGCGTTTACACCATGTAGGCTTCGCTTATCAGTGCCCAAATCTGCTTAGCTGTTATATTGCAGCAATGCTGACACTTACTAAGCATGGCTCAGCCCTGGTAACCAGTGCTCACATTCCAGTCTGATAACATAGCAGGGTAATTACATCTGTAATAAGTGTATGTAATGCCATGTACAATGCATGTGTCTATGTGCTGTCATTACAGTAGCAAGGGGTGTGAGTGTCATGTCTGGGATACTCAAGTATATAAGTCCTGTACAGCCTGTTATCCATGTGAATGTGTTACATACAAGGATAGTAACCCAAGTTACATGCTGTCACACTGGCATGTAGTGTATCATGGCAGTACTACTATTGACAGTGCTTTCACAGGCAAGAGTAGATTGCTAAATGTAGCACTGACAACAAGCACACCTAAAGGCATAGCTGGACTCTGAAGCCTCACTGTCATGCTCCTGATGTGTGAGCTGTGTCACAGTATATATCCCCTACTGGATAATGATCTGACATGTGGAAAGTAACTGTAAACTACTGTCTGTACAGCACATGTCAGTGAGGGCTTCTAACATGTAGTAATGGCATACATATTGTTGTCAGACATCTATCTGTTGACACATTCATCCTACGACATAGCTGCTTGCCAAGATGATGTCTGTCAGCCCCTGTACAGATGTGCAGATGGCAGGTATCCAGCTTGGATACATACAGGCAACCTATGCTTGACTGACACTGACATGTCTGCCCAGCTGTGTTATAACTGGCACATATAGGAGACAACACCCTGTGTGCACCACATGCCATGGGTACCTCCACTACACTACCACAGTCAACAGAACATGCTTGGGTACAGGTCACCATCACAGACACTAACCATGTGTTGTAATACATGTTGCATACATGTCAACTGGATCACCTCAGTGACCATTTGCAGAAGGCACCCAGAAGATTGGCTGATGCATGTCACTCTCACCCTGAGGGTCACCACAGTGGTGTCTGTTGATAGATTGCCTGCTGGCACATGGCAGGTGGCATGATACCACTGTACACACATCCCCTACACTACCCATCTCTCCATGGACAATAGCCAGGTACACATCTATGACCACCTGCAACGATGCACCCCAGTACTGACATATGTGTACGTGTGCATTACTGAGGATAGCAGTGTCTGTGTGTTAGTACACCTGTAGTTGGGAATACCATGAGGGCCCTCACAACCACCACAACTCCCATTGCCATAGTAAGATGTAGCTGCTGCTGTATTGGACATTACATGTACCCTGTTACACTCCTCTCCCTAATGGCTACATGAGCCTTTCAGTACCAGCACAACAGTGTTGTGCAAATGGGTCAATAGGCATGGGATACCCATTGAGTTCAGGCAAGTGTGTGTATGTGTGCATGTCTGTATATCTGTAGGGAACAGCATTCTGAGGCCACATAATCCTATTACAATATGCATTGCCACACAGGAGTATGGATAGTGTTGTTGCTCCCCATAGGTGAGGCATGACAATGCAACACCCAACTATGCCTGTGGCATGTGCATTAGATGCATATCCCTGTAGTACCACTGTTGGGATGTACAGTGGGTTGTATCACAGTCATGGGCAATGTGTGATGGTGGGTATGTCAGAATGTCAATATGGGTTCCAGTGAGTACAATATCCACTGTGGGATGTGGGTGCTGTGTACACTGTCATTACACCATGGTACACCTTGTATATGTCCCATGTACCACTGTATGGTGACCACTGTCACCATCAACCATACAGGTAACTAATACCACAATCCAGCCCAGTTATAAATGTGCTGTGTGCAGCCTACCTCTAATACATTGGACACACTGACAAGTTAGCACCGAAAGGCAAGGTCTCTCGGATGTGTGTCTGCCTGGTATGTGTCTGTTAATGTGTATATGATGGTATGTCACACTATGTATTGTCCATATACAACCATTACATCCCCCATTACCATACTGTACATGTCTAGGGATGTTCTGCATGTAACATGTAACTTGGAACACACCTCACCCTAAACGCTGTGTGGTGTGTGCAATGAAAGCCACACACTTCAGTAACACTACATACTTAGGTAGGGGATTATTCCCAGTATTGCCAAGTAAGAGTGTGCATGTATGTGGATAGATCTACACCAGGTTGCTGATTATACATGTCCCAGCGGGTCACCTGTACATGTGGCACAGTCAATAACTATTATACAAACCTGTGACATATGTTCAACTGTACCCAGGATATGTCACAGCCATGGTGTCACCACAGTGCCATACCCCTTGTGGAATATGACTTCAGACTATCCTCCTGCTGACTCATGTACACCTACAACACAAATGGATAACATTATGGAGACCACAATCACTCAGTGTTACTAACAGCTATAATGCATCATGGCTGGACAGCTACACTATCTGACATGTATGCATTAAACATTACTCCTGACAACATGTTACACAGCAGTACATCGGTACACTGTAGTACAGTCACTGTGTGCATCAGAACCATATTAACCTGTCCCTGCATTGCTGCTATGGATGACAGGGATATGGCACATGTATCATCATATGCACAGGGTGTGTTTTTGGTTTGCTAGAGACCGAGGGTGGGCCATATGTTTGACACCATATGTGTGGGATAGGTGTGTAATTAGTTGAAATGGGTGTTATGATGTGGTGTGTATATGTATGGGGTTGCCCTAGGTGTGTTCATATAGTTTGTAGGTATGCATGCACACAGTTCTGCTATGTGCCTGACCTATACAGGTGTTTCTTGGATAGCTGCAGACCATACCTGGCAGGGTGTGTAGTTCACTACCTCCGGCCATGAACATGCGGACTGTGCCTGCCAGGGATTCCATGTGGACAGCCAGGTACAGGCCTCGAAGTGCTACTCTCCCCAGATGATGACAGATGTCTGCTGGAACCAGGTCCCTCCTGGGGCTGGCCAGGATCATGTGCACGTGGCCTTCTGTGGTGTGGTGTAAACTGCCACTACGGGAGTACCTTGGTGTCCTAGCACTTCCACATTGACCGCCAGCTGTTGGGTGCTGCTGGCCTACGTCCATGCAGCTATCACCGAGCTCCCACCATATATTCGAGCACGGACAATCCACGGTCGATGAGGCCCACCATCTCACACAACCATCTATCCATGACCTCGGTATAATCACGGATGACACCAGAAAGTTCATGGAAGTTGCTGCTTGCAGATGAGAGAGCAGCCCTCTGCAGCCTCAGGCCCTGTCTGGAGTATAGTTCCATACATGCCTGCACACCCATGACAGTCTGAAACATGCACCTGGTGGTACCAGTTGCAGTGCTTCTGCTAGGGGAATGATGACCAGCGGCCCTACCATGAGCAACCCGGTACATCTGCCTATGTGGTGCCCTGCTGGACATCCAGCTATGCCTGCTATGACCAGATACAATAGGCATAGATACCACACTCTCCTGTGCACTGCCACCAACCAACTGTCCCTCTGCTAAGGCCACTGGTGATGGGGTATGTATAGGCACTGTAACTATGTGCGAGGTTGGGGTAGCTAAGAGGGGATGTCAACTGATGGTGCAGTTTTGGCCTCTGACAACCCTGTCTGTGCCTCAACAGTACTATCATTATCTTTGGTGTCTGTATGGACACCAACATCAGACGTCATGCAGGAGGTACCCTGACCCACCTGTCACCTGTGGGGGAAAACAAGAATTGTACTTCAAGACCTGTACAGCATTGCATAACAGTACACACATACACACACACACACACACACACACACACACACACACACACACACACACACACACACACACTGACATTCCACCTTAATACCTAGCTATCCCTGATTTTACAGACAGCCCCACATTTATTCACATAAGTTCCCCATCATACATCACACTTGGTAACATACACTCATTAATACCACTCATTAATGTTTCATTCCTCTAAATGCCTAGACGAGTGATCACAACACAAGACCTGTTACTGCATTACCTCCTTGACTTGAGTGGAGTATGTTTTACATGGCTTCACTGCTGTCATTCAGTGTTCACCCTGGTTATGTCCGGACATTGTGAGCATGGCCCCTATATGTTAGGGGCTACTATGTTCACTCCATAATGTCATGCACTGGAGTGTCATATGTAACTATTGCTCAGTACATGCCAGATCTGCTGCTCAATAAACTTATAATGTGGATAACAGTAATATATGGATACACTCCCTGGTGTTGTCTAGTAATTCCCCAATTCTTCTATTGTGCTGCATACATCGGTAGTCATTCACCTTTCTGCTGATTGCAATATTAAGGGTATTCCTGGTGTCTACTTTCCCTCCCAATGCATGTTCCATGCTACAGACCTTATTATACTATCAGCTGTCCTGTGATTACATATAAGACAAGTATTCCTGGAGTGTCATGTGTCAATCCATGTCCATGTACTGCACAATCCCAAAGGGAAGTACTGCTGTATGAACAACCCCACAATCACACATGTGCATACATGGACACCCACACAAACACACACACATGCACAGACACACATCCTACATGCATCAACCCTCCCTCCACTCCACCAGATTGCACTTACAGACAAAATAACCCCCCCCCCACACACACACACACACATACACATACACACACACACACCTACAGGTGAGGTTGCACAAAGATAGTACACACAGTCCTCCAATTACCCATCTGTCAAAATGCATAACATATGGTACTCAACAGCATGCAGTGCAGCTATAGTCAATCCATGCTAGCAACAGTATACATGTGTGTGATGCATGGGGTGTGTTAGTAGGTGATGCCCCTTCCCCTGGAAAACACTGCACCCATGTACACAGTATTGATGTGCACCTGTTCTGCACCCAGTCATGTACTGTGCACCAAACCTCACAGATGTACAAACCATTGCTGAATGTGTATTACTGTGTCAGTTATGTCTGCTCTAATGCTCACAGCCCCTATGTGTTTGAGCAACACATACCTGGGATGATATGTGTACAGATGTCATTTGTGAATCCTGATGTCTGGTTTACAGATGTCAACATCAGCGGTGCATGTATGACCAATATGATGCTATTATACTGACAACCGTCAGTCCTTACCGTGGCTATGAGGAGTGTACACACCCTTATTGATATGATGCACTCTTCCTTGATCTGCTAGGGGACCACATCACTGCATATATTAACAGTATATGAGCCTGATATGTGACATATGTCCTGTACATTCACACGCAGTGTCTAAGAATTGTGTTAGGTGTGCAGATTGCTGACCGCGATGCATACACTCCATGGGTGTGTATGTGTGCACACCCTTATCATGCCGGTTTGTTGCACCTATTGTTATGTGTACTACAGCAGTCACTATTCCTGGCAGGGGTATACTAGCATGGGCCATCTGCATTTCCCAGTATAAGGTCAGTCAGCCCTACACATGTCCCCCATCTCTGCATGATTGCAAGGTCTACTTATGTGCACATCCCTTGGAGTTCACATACTGCCATCACTATTGCTGTAGAGTTAGGGTTACATCTTTCATCGTTCCTGAACCTGACTGTGTGCAGATACAGCCATTTTGAGCATCCTTAGGATCCCTGCTGCAGTGCACTGGTGTGTCATGATGACACACCCTCCCCACCTTCAGCCTTTTTGCAGATGTTTGACAAGTATGGCCTGCACATGTGTGTCAGTTTGCAGTGTCCCAAACACTGAACACCATGTGTAACAGCCTAGTCCCAGCTAATAATGTGGACCATAGTATTATGTTATGCCATAGTGTAGATCTGTAACAGTTGCCATTGTAATACTGGCATATAAACTGTTGTAGCACTGTATAAGGGTGATGTTTCACACATGTCCTTACTGTAGGCCATGTGTCCCACTATTATGTTCATCCCTGTGGACACATTTTGCAATGACAATATGTTAGTTATCTTGCAGGTGTCTGACATACCCTTCAGATACCCTACCATGGTCAGCACTGTGATGCAGTGCATTTAACAGCAACAATACGTGAACATGTATGGCATGCATTAGGGGTAGGTTTGTAAGATGTGTGCATGGAATATACCATAGCCATTACATGCCCGGTGTATTGGCAAGCATGAACATAACCATACTCACCAGCTACAGGCTGCTGCCTTGGTGGTATACCAGATGGACCTACATAAGAGTGTCAGAGATGTGATGTCAGTGGCCACAGCTGTGGCATTGCTACAGGGTGGGTGCAGCATTACAGTACATCAACAGTACAAGTCCACAATACTACTACCACTTATGCACATCTGTTTATTACTACTATGCAGCAATGGACTATGTATATATATATATATATATATATATATATATATATATATATATATATATATATGTGTATATATATAAATATATATATATCTATCTATATATATATATATATATATATATATATATATATATATATATATGACATCTCACATATGCATGATCTACCTGTACAGATGCAAATGCATAAGCAACAGTGGTCTACTAATGTGCCCTGTGGCCTTAGCTGCACGCTCCTCATCCAGTGTGTGGGTAGCACCCACCTCCACAATGTTCTCTACCAGTTTTTGGGTGTGCAGGTGGGCAGTTGCCACAAGGCTGGTGAGGAGCTCCTTAACACGTATCGAGGGGGATGGATGGCTGACCCTGCCATTGTGAGGTGATCCCCTGCACTGCAGCAGCACGCCGATGGGCTTTGCGAAGCAGGTTAGTACAATGTTGCCAGATCTGCTCGTAACTGCTGTTATGCAGACATACATCATTGACCTTGTGGACTCAGTTGTTCCACTGGATGGTCCGCTCCTGCTGTTCATGGGCTGTCCTGCCAAACAGAACTGGATAGTGCTGTATAAGGTGGTTCAAAATTACCTAATTTTCCACCGCTGAATACCCTGGTAAACAGCCATGGGACATCTTGCCTGAAAGACATAAAGATGGAAACAGGTCTGAGCAACTCATATAGCAAGGTTACCATAGTTCTTAATGCACATCTCTGTCACCCCCCCACCATATCAGTGACAACAAACTTTTCACACTACTCAATAGGTATGGCTACAGCTTAACTACCATTGGGACATACATTGTATTGTACCACACTTTGTGCTATGTGTTTGTAGCCATGTTCCCTGTGTGGACACTATAATTGCTGACCTGTTACAGACTATTTCACCTGCATGCCATTGTCAGGACCACTATGGTTCCATATATGCATGTGGTATGCTTGCTATGTGATTGTTGACATCTGTCATTCTGTGTTACTGGTGATATTTATATATGTATATATATATATATACATATATATATATATATATATATATATATATATATACACACACACACACATATGCATACCTATATATGGGGTGCATTCAGACATCAGGTCCACAATCTCTAACTCTCCTTCCTACACAGGTGCACTTTTCTGCCTTGCTACCACACAGACAGGTGCAACATTTAGACACAGTAGGGGGGTATATATAGGGCCAGATTGCATGTAAGCGTATTACACACCTATGGCATTTCAGCATGCTAGAGTATATGTTAACCTGAGTGTCCTGCAAGTGGTGAGCTCTGGAACCCACGTGTCCATTATGGCATTATTTCCACCACCAGCTATTGGCCACAGTAATATACATCCTTTCCATTACGCAACACAAACTATGTTGGCTTACATCTTGTCAGTCAGTGCTGCTCTGCACAGTTGACGGTATGGCCCACTACCCACAGGGACAGACTCTATTGTCCATAGCAGTTGTTCAGCTGAACCTCATTACAACAACAATACCTGATGGCACATATATATAATTCGAAATCATCTATCCCAGTATTATGGATCAAGTACTGCAGTCAATTACATGCATATATACTTCACATACCTGTTGTGAGAATGAGGTCTGTTGTGGATGGTTTTCTTGTAGGAGTTTTTTTTCTCCTTGGCTATGGCCTTAGCCTGCTTTCTTTGTTTCTGTTTCAGTTTTGGTTTTGGTTGTGGATCTGGTTTCTCTTTTTCTCTCTCTCTCTCTCTCTCTCTCTCCCTCTCTCTCTCTCTCTCCAGTAAATGGATTTAGCTGCATGGAATAGATTGCAGCATGGCTTTTGTAGGTGATGCACATGATCAGATGATGGCCTTTGCACCAATCAGTGTCCTCCACTTGCTACCTGCATGCAGCATGCTGTGTAAGCATGCTGTGTAGTACTTCCAGTTACCACTGCCATGGCAACCCACTACTATAAATCCCTACATCATGTGGGTGTGGTCCCTTTACCTTTCCTGTATGGTGTACATCCTTCCTGTGTGTGTGGGCAGCAGTGTTACAGACAGCAGGTAGCACTCCCTCTTACAAGAGGACTTGCACACTCAGGCCAGCTACATATTTGTATGAGGTTCCAGAACTACAGGCAGAGTGGGAGCAGTGTTGTTGTATGCATTGTATAACACCAGTGTTACATGGTTTGTGTGTACATACTAGTTTAACATGGAATGCAGTCTGTCTGTATAGCTCTCAGCTGTGGGCCTATCCACTTGATGACCATAGGTGTGCCCATTATGTTTTGCCTGTCCACCACACAGGTCTTATGTCAGATATATCACTGGCAGTGTGTGTGTTGAGTGCTATCAGTGCATGGCTACATCCATTTGTGTTTCTGACTTCATATTCCTGACTAAGGGTATGTTGCAGACTATCCTGTAACACCAGCAGCTTGCTTAGTGTATGACTACACTATTTTACATATGGGTCTGTGTTCCAGCCTCTGTCCTCCACCTACATACCAGGCTTTGTCCATATGACATGCTGTCAGGGGTTATGTAGTGGCCTGTGAGTATGCCATGCTGCCATTCCTGCCATCATTCCACTGCTGTTGTGGCCCCAAAACATATTGTCGGGTTGGGTCCATATACGTGTGGGCTTCATCTGCACAATGCATGTGTGCCCTTTTGCAGTCCAGAGGTCAGTGTATGTAACAGTGGTATATGCCACTGTATGTTAGTCTAAGGGGGGATGTACCATAACTAACCTAGGCTGCTACAACATGTGACAGATATCAGGAGTAAGCTGCCTTAAGGTATCTGGATGTACATTGCCATACAATTCACCTTGGGAAAATGCAGGCCTACTGCTTCCTGCCATACAGATTGTTCTGTTTGTCAGTGTGATTGTGATGGTTTCAGTTATTCCTTGTTATATAACAGATACATCCCATTGTGTCAGCTGAAGTCTTTTCCCCCTACGGATTGCATAGAGAGTATAGATAGAGGCTACTGGACTATACACCTGCATTACTTACTGTTGATTGATTGTTATCCTGTGGCCCAGTCTGTCTTTACTGCTGTACTACTTGAAGGCCTTGGCCTGGACAGCAACATATGTTATGCTTTCCGGAATACTGTATTAATTGATCTGTTTGAAAGTTGCATTAGTCTGTTTATATGTATTTTAAAGTCTAAACAGCTATATGACATGGCATATACAACTATAATAGTATACAAATAAAGCTTTCTCATGTATGCAAACCTGTGTGTGGTGTTATATCCTTTGACCTCTCTGTGGGTATATGTTTCAGGCAACAATTGTCTTTTGTATGGGTGAGTCATACAGTGTCCATTTGGTAAGGTGGCAACTGTAGGAATACTGGCTGTTCAGTATGGTGTGCACCCTCTAAATATGTATCTTCCTATACATATCTCTGTGTGTGTATGTGTAGTTACATATATATATATATATATATATATATATATATATATATATATATATATATATATATATATATATATATACATGTATCTGCATATATGTGTGTGTGTGTGTGTGTGTGTGTGTGTGTGTGTGTGTGTGTGTGTGTATCTAAGGAATGTTTATTGCTTCCACATTCTACATTCCAGGTTGCCAGACTGTACTGCATTATATGTTGTTGATACCAACCTGAAATCATACAGGTGGGATGGATTACTGCTAACATCTTGTGCTCATGTTGTGTAGGGTCCTGGTTATGGGACTTGCAACACTTGGTATTGTATTGCAGGGCAGACCTGTTGGCTGTGGGGGGATAATATCAATACATACACAACATATGTAGTTTGGGCCCTCTCTCCCCCATTAACGGTGCCTATGGTCATAAATGTATTTGTTATGTTCTCTTTTATATCTATAGCTGTATATCTGTATATACATATATAGATATATGTATATGCTTACATATATACATTGCTATATATATATATATATATATATATATAGAGAGAGAGAGAGAGAGAGAGACATATATATCTATAGATGTATGCATATGTATATATATATATATAAATATATATATATATATATATATATATATATATATATATATATTCACCAAAGCTTGAAACAACGAAGCAACTCCAGTCTTCACTTCAAGAGTTTTAATAAAGTGGAATAAATACAGGATCCAAGTGAGCGCTTTCACGTTCAATAAACGTTTCTTCAGATTGAAGTCTGAAGAAACATTTATTGAACATGAAAGCGCTCACTTGGATCCTGTATTTATTCCACTTTATTAAAACTCTTGAAGTGAAGACTGGAGTTGTTTCGTTGTTTCAAGCTTTGGTGAATTCCCTTTTTGTTGCTTTTTCTGGACATTGTATTTATTAAGGGATACTTTACTCAGCGTACTGTGCATTTTTTTCCTTTATATATATATATATATATATATATATATATATATACATATATATGTAGACATATATATCTATAGATGTATGCATATGTATATATATATATATATATATATATATATATATATATATATTTACACACACACACACACACACACACACACACACACACACACACACATATATATATATATATATATATATATATATATATATATATATATATATATAACTATTTAGGTAGAAATATATCTACACACACACACATGTGCTATTGTAACCTGATAGTAACTTTTTTTGCTGACTGTAATGGGACTTTGTTACATTTTATTCACTGAGGAGCTTTTCTCCCCAGGTCTCTGCCGAAAATGAGCCAAAAGCTCAGTCAGACTATCACGGTTAACCCATTTATTTATTTTACATTTGTTGACCAAGATAGTCCGACTGGATACATGTCCATTTTCAGTGGAGGCCCAGGGAGAAAAGCTCCAAGATAATAATTCACATTGGACATTTAGTAAATGTTAGTTTAAAGCAGATTACAATCATAAGCAATACCAGCATTTAGCACACATAGCACTAACGTATTATAAAATACTTTAGAAAACATAACATTATTTTCAAAGTTAAACATACATAACATTACATTCAGATTTAAGACAAACTGAGCAGCAGTTATACAATTGACCCTTCCTGAAATGGAGTGGTAGAAAAAAAGTTAGAAGTAGTTGAAGGTAAGGCAGCTAAGAAATAGAGAGGTCACTAGTTGGGGTTAGTGCGAGGACATAACCAATGAGTTTTGAAGTATTTCTTGAGTTTGTTTTTGAATTGAGTTAGTGAGGATTCTTGGGTCAAGTCAGTGGCAGTCTGTACTATATTTTTCCAACAGAGTTGGCAAACAGAGTGTCCCCAGCTGAGTAGTTGGATTTGCATGTTTGAACTAGGAGTCTAGTTGATGATCGCAGTGGTTGGGTGCTGGTGTAGGGGCTGATAATATTTTTTAGTGCAGGTGTATTTTCTGGTTGGTAAAGGACTTTGCTTGCCACTATTAGCTGGTTGAACTGCAGTAGGCTAGGCAGTTCAAGCCATCCTCGGCGATTTAGGTTGTGAAAGTGGTGTCTCCGGTAGGTTGTGCCAGTAGCAAATCTGGCAATGTGGTTATAGCAGGATGATAGTTTATTAAGATCTGTTTTGTTTAAGTTGGAGAATAGAGGTGAGGCATAGAGAAGAGTTGATAGCAGATGGGAACGAGCAATTGCAGTTCTAGCAAGTGGGGTAAGGAAAGGTTTGATTCTGTAAATATAGCCAAGTTTTTTATTAATGGTTTTGATAGTTTGATTGATATGCGCATCAAACTTCAGGTTGTTAGCAACTATGACACCCAGTAGTTTAGTTTGGGCTTCTGGGGAGATGATAGTACCATTGCTAGCAGTTATGTTGAAGGATGGTGGGGGGGGGGTTCAGCATGTGGGGGAGAAGAGGAGCAACTTAGTTTTGTTGGGGTTTAAGATTAGGTGTTGATTGGAGAGCTACTTTTCCACTGCATTGAAGGTATTTTGAGTTAATGTGAATAAAGTAGCTGGTAAGGTGTCAGAACAAATCAAGGTGGAGTCATCTGCATATTGAATGCAGGTAACAGCTGGGATGACTGAATGAAGGTCGTTGATAAAGATGGAGAAAAAAAGGGGTCCTAGTATCGAGCCCTGGGGGTCTCCTAATATGATGGGTAGGCAAGATGATAGCTTGTCCTTCCATAGGACTGCCTGTTGCCTGCTCTGCAGTTAGGATTGAAACCACTGGAGTGCATGGTTGTTTAAGGAGAAGGCCTTCAAGATATTTATAAGCATTATGTGGTCAACCATGTCAAAAGCCTTGGATAGATCTAGAAAGAGTGCTGAGGATAGTTTGTTATTATTGCAGTTGTGGTTAATGATGTTAGAGAAAGAGAGGAGGGCAGAAGTAGTACTGTGGTGTGGCTTAAAGCCATGCTGAAAGTTGGACAACAGCTTGTTCTGTGTGAGGTAGTGCATGAGCTGTATGCGTACACACTTCTCTATAATTTTAGCTAGAGGTGACAGAATAGCTATGGGTCTAAAGTTTGACAGTTCAGTGGCACTGCCTCCTTTATGGAGAGGTATGACATGGGAGATTTTCTATATAGTGGGTACAGTCACTTCAGATATAGCTCTGTTGATCAAGATTGAGATGGGGTATGCTATGGTGTTAGCAGTCTTTTGCAGATAGTCTGCTGGGAGGAGGTTCACAGCCAGGGTGGTGAGTCTTAGTTTCTTAAGTAGGGCATGAATAAGTTGAATAAGAACAGGTTGGAAGGTAAAGTATGTTTGGGTACTGGGTGTGGCTACATTAGAATTAGAGCCATTGGGAGAGAGTTGGATGGCTAGAGACTAGTTGCAGTGAAGAAGCTGTTGAAGTTATTAGGAATGTCTACTGGGGATTTTTGTTGGGAAGCTGAAGGGGGTATAGTGGCTGTTTGGCCTGGGTGGAGTAGTTTGCTTATTCCTGCCGAGAACTTTTGAGGTTTGTTTTGGTGTTTTTGCAGTAGATGGTAGTAGTCATTCTTTTTGTCTAAGGTTATGGATTTTTTGGTGTCATTCCTTAGCTGTCTGAATCTTAGTTGATCAAGTAGGTCTTTTGTTTTTTGGTAGGTGGCCCATGATTTGTTTCTGAGTGAAATTTTGGTTTTGGTATCTTTAGAAAGCCATGGTGCAATATTAACTTTAGTTCTAATAGAGCAGCTGGGAGCATAGGAGTTAAGAATAGCAAGGGATCTGGTGTTAAAGAATGCTACTGCTTCATCTAGGGGGAGACTTTTTAGTACTGACCAGTTGCATACCTTAAGTTCATTTTCAAACTTGGTGAGAATAAAATTATTGTTGTTTCTTAATGTTCTATAGGTGAGTTGATAGGAGCAGTCTACTTTGAGCTTGATTATATAGGTGAGACAGTGGTTACTTAGGTCATCAGGCAAAGTGCCTGATTTATAAAATTGAAGACGGGTATTGACGAGTATCCAGTCTAGGGTACTTTCCTTGTTATTGGGTTTTCCTGTCCTTGTGGGGAGGTTATGATTTGAGTAAATCCATAGAGGTTTATGTGGGTTGTGGGGTTTTCACAAGAGCAAGTGTTCCAGTCAATGTTGAAATCACCAAGAACAATTGTTTCTTGGGGGTAGTTATTGGATAACCAATATAAGAAGTCTTCTAAGGTTTTTGTGTTCCTCCCTGGGGGAATGCAGACACAGAAAATGTTTACATTTTTGTTTTTGTTAATTTGTAGTTTTGAGATAAGAATTTCAGCATTATTGAAATGGGGTGGTTGTTGGGTGTCTATGCTGACAGACAGGGTAAACTTGTAAAGTATGGCTACCCCATCACCATTTCTGGTGGTATGGTCTGGTCGAAACATACTATACCCTGGTGGCAGAATCTCATGGTCTTTGGTGGCAGGCTTTAGCCATGTTTCTGTTAGACATAATATATCTGGGGAATGAACAGCTAAGAGGGCATGCAGGTGCTGAGTTTTATTATTTATGCTCCTAATGTTTAGATGGTAGGCCAGCAGTGAGTTAGGAGGTCTATTTGTTGGAACTATGGTGGTAGGGGATATAGAAGGGGGATTAGGGCCAACAGGTGGGGATGGACCAGGGTTTGGGTGGATGTTGGCATCCTTTGTGAGGTTGTAGTGTATCCTGAGTATGAGTTTTAAGATTTTGAATAAAGTTTTGTAATAGTATCTAGTTTTATGACTAATGCAACTAGGTCTAGTAAGATGGTAGTATTTAGGGGTTAAGGAGGTAAGCATGAGGGGAGTGAGTAAGGGTGCATTATTATCTGTTATAGATGTGATGGATGTTTGAAATTTAGGGTAGTGGAAACCTGGATGATCCTGATATTCGTAGGTGGTTAGGAGATATGGGATGAGTAAAAGGGGTAGAAGTAGAGTCATTAAGACTATTTTGGGTGATAGCATACCTACTGAATGAAACTTGAAACTTAGGCAAAAGGAATAGTAGAGTTGGAGGACTGGTGGTATCAGGTTGAGGGTGGTGCTATTGAGTGACAAGTTGTTAATGATTGGTTTAAAAAAGTGGGGTGTGGTCTAGTACCAATAAAGGTAGCAGCACCAGGGGCAGGAGGAATTTGGGGGCAGGGTCGGGTGCAAAGCAAGCCCGAGCAAAGCGAGGGCAAGCAGAGCAGGGATGAAACAATGCCTGTACTAAATTGTAGCAGTTTAACCTGTATGAGGAAAGAGAGGGTGGTGTAAAAGAGAAGGCAGTAGGAGTGGTTAGAGGAATACCTTGGATTGACTCAAGGCACCACACCAGAGGTAAGTTGAATGTAAGGGCCTAAAATCTGCACTCAGCACTGTAATGTTACTTGCACTCAGCACTTTAATTTTATTTATGTTTAGCAGTAAAGACAGACCAACAGTATACAGTTTTGAGGAGTTTTACAAGCGTTACTTGTTCAAATGTCAAACAAGTAAGTAAAACTTTGAACAGGAATCTATGTCTGAGTGCTAGCCAAAAAGGTACAAATTATACCTGTAAAAATAAGGGTCAGAGAGACAAATGTAAGAGTCAGTGTACTTTAGTTACAGGGGAAGTAGGCAAACACTCAAGTAGAAAAGAGCCCTATGGCTGACAAAAATGGTGACTTGCTTAATTACAATGCACTGTAAGAGAAAGCTTAACAAATGCTTTTTGTATATGTAACCTACTCTGATTAATTGCTGGGAGAGACAATTTTTGTTGTGTTTTCCAATTGCAGTCTTGTAGACACCATTGTTCACATGTAAATTAATTAAATATATATATATATATATATATATATATATATATATATATATATATATATATATATATATATATACACACACATCTACATGTTTAAATACATTTCCTGTACTGTTGAATGACTGTGCTGGATGATATATTTGTGAAAACATCAGGGTTATGTATATCTGATATGGCTTAGTTGTAAATCACTTTGGCTATGGTGTGCAGAGTCCTGGATTTGAGCCTTGGAGAGGCTGTTTATTTTGTTGCTGGGCAGAACAAGGGCCATTGGATACAGAGTGATTAAGGCACTTTTAAGCAGTTGTAAGCGGGTTTGTATGGAGGTAAGCACTGCTAACTTCCGGTTACAGTTTCTTATACTGTGCTTCTAAATTGCTTAACCTGTGTAGGCATTGCTTACCCCTGCACAAACAGGCTTAAACCCACTTACTGCTGCTTAAAAGTACTTACTCCCGCTTACCCCCATGCTAATTTCTTTAAAAGAAATGAAAAAGGGTTGATAGGAAAGTGGTGAAAAAGGGGCACAAAGAGGGAAAGACAGTGGGGAAAATAGCTAGGGATGTGCAGGAAGGATGTAGGGAAGGTCCATAGCTGCCCATTTCGTCTACAGCAACTGCTTTGCATATACATTGAATTTGTAGATAGATTTGGACACTCATACCCTTGAGAGAGGGGTGAGGACAACAATAATATATTGTTAAGCCACTTAGACGAGATTACATGTGTCCAGTGGACACGTGTGCGAAATGGACAGCTATGTAATGGGCAAGATTTTTTTGTTTGGGAACAGATTACCCTTTTTTTTCAGGTGAGAGTGGGATGTTGGGGATGGATAGTAGGTATATTTGGGGAGAAAGGTTGGGTAGGTTAACAGACAAGACAAACAAGATGCATACAGGGGCAGTATATGACATATTTGGTGGGTAAACACCTTGATGAGGAGGGGTGTTGGTAAATCAGAAGCCCATGAGCCTGCTAGCGGAAACAGTGTGACTGAGGTCCCCACTCATGGGCAGTCACCACTGCACCTTCACAGCCCCGAAGGTGGCTGTGCTGGGGGCTGAGTCATAGGACAAGGCTGACCCTCTAGTTGCGACACACAGCCCTCAAGCTGGTGTAGCAGATCTCCGATCTCCCTGTGGAGCTCGCTACGCACCACAACCTGATCTTGGCAATGGGTGCCAGGTTTCTGTCCACGTCTGCTCCCAGAGGGGGCAAGCCCCATCCCCTGAGGTGGTTCCATCCAAAGGTGATGCAGGACCAATGGACGAGGAGGACCTGGGTTGGGCCCCAGATGTGCGGGTGTCCGGTGCCATGGCCAGCTGTGGTGGGACAGGTGGGTCCGCTGGGACTGGCCTTCCAAAACGTGCTATGGTGTTTAAATTTTACCAACATATGTGGGTTAGTAATAGTCAACACATTCCAGGATTAGGTATAACAGCATGCATAGATATTCCTATTAACCCAAACTCCAGATATGGAGCATTTGCATAGCAAACAGAACACATGCATATATGGGACCACAGTGGTCATTACAACAGCATGCAAGTATATTGATGGCAGCATGCCACCAATGTGGGAGTATTTCAACATAGCACATGCATAGAAACAAATTTAAATAATTATCAAACAATAGGACATATTTCCCAACAGTAGAGTTAATTCAGCACATACCAATTGAGTTGTGTATTTAGTTTATTGTTGCAGATAATGTGGGGGAGAAAAAGATGTCAGTTAACTAGTCTATTCTTGAAGTTCACATTACTTTCCTAGTCAGTGCTGTGATCTGTACCTTATAGGTATTAGTACACTACCCTATTGCCTTAGTTTGGACAGTGGTATGGCTGTCGACAACTATGTACATGAACTGGTTTTACCTGCAGTATACACCTCATACCTGGTATACCTGTGGAGGTATTGTTTGTTAACACTACCTAACTGTTTCTACACATGCTCCCAGATTCCAGGTTGATGTTATGCACATACCTGTCCATCACATTTTGCACACACTCTGAGCATGTCTTCACCACATGCAGGTAACCCTGAACATATTTCGACTATTGCCCTCTCAAAACTTTACTGACTTGTACAATGACAGGTTTGTTTTATTTAACATTTTCCAAATATGTACAGGTCTGAAAGTCAGTTGTATGACATGAAATGCTGCCTACATGTCAGAAATTAGCTCACTGATATGGCAGGGGGCAGGGTAACAGCCAGCAGATATGGGCCGATTAACTGGACATTCTGGACATTTCTGTACACTTGTGGGGTATGATTCTGCATACAGCTTACTATTACTCCCAGGATTTGAACCATGGCTTTATGTCTACTAAAAAGAAAACACTAGCCATCACAGTTGAGTGTGCTATGTATTGCTGTGTATCTCTTGTCTTATTTCTGTCTATAATTCTCCTGTGGTTTTACATTCTGACTTTGTAATTACAACACTCTTATACAGGATTTTCTAGACAGTTGTATTATGTAGCACAGTGTGGGTGACAGTGATGAGTAATACCGTATTACTCTGAGCAACTGCAATGCTAACAATGCCATACAATACCAGAGTAAACAGTACCAGTACAGTATAGCAATCTTTATTTATAGGCACAGTGTTTGTATCTGAAACCTGTGGGAGCAAAGTTTGTTAGCACTATCTGCATGTTACCACACAAATTACTAGTTTCCACATTATAATTATGCACATACTTCTCACTCTGTTACTGTACACACTCTGGTCACAGCTTGACAACATGGGGGTGGAGTTGGGGCATACTTGGCTACTTACTCTCATAACATTTGGAGGGGTTGCTAGAGTGACAGTTTGTTGTTATAGATGTCTGACTATCAGTTGTATGTCTTGTTTGCTGCCTAAATGTCTGGGATCATCCCACTGATTTGCCAGGGGGACAGGGTGACAGGCAGCAGCTATGTGCCAATTTACTGGACATTTTAGACATTTCTGTACACTTGGGTATGATTCTGCATACATCCTACTACCACTCCCAGGATTCAAACCATGGCTGTGTGTGCAAAAAGTACAAAAGTTCATGTCGCAGTTAAGTGCCCTGTTTGGATTTTGTTGTCTGTCTTTTCTGTGTTTTCTGTCTAAGTCTCTCTCAGTCATATACAAACATTCCTACACAATTTATTTATGTAGCACAGTGTGGGTAACAGTGATTAGTACAACAGTACTATTAAGTGATTGCAACTCTACATTACCATATGATACCATAGTGAACACATGCAGTCCAGCAGTTAGACCTTAATTGTCAGGCTATTATGCCTTTATTTACATACAACCTATATGAGAATCTTCCTGCCCTATTCTCTGGTGTATGCAGTACATGCCTTAAACAATACAGGTTTTATACAGGCTATTAACTTTCTACTACTTTTAGATTTATTTCCTATGACAGTACATGCAAGAGTATTACTAACCTGCCTCACGTTGAAACTGCTGCAGTCTACAGCCATGGGCTTCCTGGTTCGCAGCATGCTCACCTGCCACTGTGAAAGACATAAGAGAAATATTTAGCCATGCCTATCTATAGTATACATGAGCTGGCAATTTTTAAACAGGTAGTGGACTGATACTTACACATGGTTGTGACATCCCCTGTCCTCCTAGCCTCTTGGATCCACTGATCCAAGAGATACCCCTTTCTCCACTTCAGGTCAGCATAATGATGCCTGACCTGCTCACCAGTTCGGGGTATGCCAGTGGCACTGGTGATATCACAGGCAAGATGGTCCCAGGCTTCCGCTTTGTATTGGGAACCCTGGTACTGGCCCTGCAGTAGCCTCTGGTCATGGTCTTTCACAAGAAGTCCTGCCATGATTCTTGACTCCTGGATGTCCCAGTGCTGCACCCAAAAGTGCACACCCTCTCCCATTCCAGACATAGTGCCTACAAGGGAAAGCTACAACCAGTTATGAAATGTATTCCTGCTTGTTGGGTTTAAATTGGGCCGGTTTCCCGCTCTTTGCCATGATTGGACAGTTTTGAAAATGCTAAGCTATGGGCAAACCTGCTTACCTCTTGGGTTTATTAGGGGGTTTCAACACTTTATTGCAATGACACCTCACATCTGGGCTTAATGCAGTACTCCAATTCACATATTTATGTCCTGTAGTAGGCTAAACAATATACAACTGTATATAGATTCCTTTATAGTGAGGATCTGTTTGGTGATACTTCAATCTTTTGTGCTGCTGTGATGGCTTAGTGGTTAACTACTTTGACTAAAGTGTACAAGGTCCTGGGTTCAAGACCTGCAAAGGCTGTCTATTTTGTTTCTGGCCAGAACAGCGGCTGATGCATACAGATGATTAAGGCACTTTTAAGCAATTGTAAGTGGGTTTGTGCAGGTTTGCATGAATGTAAGCAATGCTAACCTTCAGTTAAATATGGTTACAGAGTGTTAGTTTCAGTATTGCTTAACCTGTGTGCTCATTGCTTACCCCCATGCAAACAGGTTTAAACCTACTTACTACTGCTTAAATATGCTTACTCTTGCTTACTACTGCATACTCTTGCTCACCAGCGCACTAATTTAGACAGTAATGTCTAGTGGTTCTTGGGAAGATGGTGGATTTGGAAACTGTATGGATTTATCATTCATTACACATTTTGCCTTCCATTTGTATCCCTGATTCCTGTGTACATATACTGTATGGGGCACTTGTGATTATCTGTGGACTTTACAACATTATGACAATGACAACTCACATCTGCATTTAATGCAGTACTCCAGTTCACAAATATATGCTATGTCGTAGGATATGCAACAAAATCAATTGATCATAAAGTGATTTGACATGGAAAATGGATTGTACTGGAGTGGAAATCGAACTGGGAATGACTGGTCATAAGGCAAATGCTCTGCCCACTACACTATTGCTGTACTGCTTCATTTGCATATATCTTGCTTTTTATCTTCTTGTGCCATTTAAGCTGCATTAACCCTAGCTAAGTGATGGGAAAACCCACAAACATACGGTTAAATTTAATCTTTTTTATAAAAAAAAAATAAAAAACACTTCTTTATATTTAATGTTTTAGCTATTGCTCTTGTAAATTTGGGGGGATGTTGCTGGGGGTATGCGAACACCTATGAGCGGCATCGCTCATTCTTATTCATCCACTGCTGTTCTTCATTGCAAGAGCATGTATATTCTGAGGCTGTCCTCTCAGACATGCCCCCTGCACTCATACATGCTCCGTGTCCATTTAGGAACTCAGGCAGGGCACCCTTCATTAATATGCATGGCGCGCTGCCATCCTGCTCCTAAACAGCCGCTTCCATGCAAGACTAAGCTAGTCCTGCACAGAAGGACAGGGAATCCGGGGGACTGTGTCTGTACCACAGATATACACACACCCACACACATACACACACACACACACACACACACACACACACACACACACACACACACACACACACACACACACACACACACACACATAATTGTGTCTGATTCAAAGGTAAATGTTTCTGCAGTGAAATTTAACATTTTCCTTTCTGTGAGATTTAGCTATCAGAAGTGCAAGCCCTAGTGGGTACATGTACTCACATTTCAAAAAAATTAGCTGCAATTTCTATAGAAAAAAAAACAAATTATGATTCTTGCTGTTGCATTTTTCATGCATTTTTGCAGAGGGGAGCTTTGGCACCTTACCTTCAACACACCTGTTATATACTATGGCCAAGAGTGCTGTACCTCAGAGTAGGAGGAATAATCCATGATGGTGTAACCTCAGATTTAATGTATACCCCCAATTAACACCTATAGCTCCATATTTTGTAAAACAGCAATCACAGACCAAGAACATTATATTTAGTTTTCTAGTTAAGCTTTGTTAATTTAGTCGAGAGGCCTAGTCCAGAGACCCAGGCCAGGCAACTGGTACTTGTATGTGATAGGGTCTGCAAGTGACTGGTTAGTATAAACAATGTAAGAGTGAGTCTGGAAAGTGTTATGAATAAGCCTAACTTTTATTTGGTTAGGAAGAACAAGTGGTGTTCTTATGACAGGGTTCATAAAAAACTATGTGAGTGTTTCGACTAGACATGGTCATAGGGGCATTGCAAGGAACAGTACAGGAGCTACCCTTGGAATCTTAATGGTAGTTCATCCTTTGCAAAGTTTTCTTGGTAAGGTATGACCAAGTGTTGTAGATAATAAGAAAGCCTGCATTGCTGATTGTGTACTGGAGCATGCAGGGAAAAAGTAAATTCATAAATAATACCAAAGATAATCCTTGAAGAGAAAGTTAAGTCCTTATAGTGAAGTTTAAGTGAACATGGTAAGTTTCTGTAGATAGAATAATAAGAAAGAATGCATGATTGAATCATTTCTGAGGATTAGATAAGAATAAGGTAGAATGAAGACAAGATATTTCACAATGATATAAAAAATGTGGTAACAGAAAAGTGTAATTTTGGCCAGAAAGAAAATGTAAAGAGATGGAAAAAAACAGGTAATGTGTTAATAATACAATGTTTGATATGCATGTGTATTACATTTAAAAGAGAAGCTGCTGAACTGTGAGCTGTCACTTTGCTTTGAGAAGCGAGGGGCTACACTGAGTAGGTAATGAAGTCAAGCTAGAGGGCAGTGTTGTGTGACGATGAATTAGTAGTACAATCAGGATGACACACTAGACAGCAGGGGCAGCTTCTGCTATCAGTTTCATAGAACTGAATCCATTTGCTAATTACAGAGCGGAATGAGCATTATGTTTATTTAACAAGCTTCAGTGTTCTAGATTTAAAACTATGGCTTCCAGTGTACTACGTCATGCATTATTACTGCAGGAAAATGGCACAGCACATGCAAGTAGCTCTGTCTTTGAAATATATTAGGCGATGCTAATGTATTTCCTCAGTAAATTAATCAAACAATGGTAAAATGCATTATTTACAATATATTTGTGCTAAGACTTTCCAAACTTCCATTAGCATCAGCATGCAAGATTCCCTTATGGAATAAGAATGACTTTACAATCTATTTGTCTGGTCAGATCTCTCATTCTGCTTTCACAACTGCAGATTTCAAACATTAATTCAAATGGTTTGATCTTGCAGTTGAATAGTGTGCCCACGTTATAACTATTTTGAGAGTACGCATCATTATTAACTTTAAAATCTTCATGCAAAATGCAAGTATATTTGTTATTTTAATACTTTAAATAGTGCATATAGCTGTGCAGTGACGAGTTTTGCAAAGAAATTATTTTTATTAAAAAATGTAACCTTATTTCGGTGATACATGAAAGTGGTTGTGAGTAACTGATGAAATCTGATAGTAAAGAACATCAGGCACTGACAGATGGAACTGATTAATGTTCATTTAACCTTCAGTTTGTTCTAGTGTTATGGGGTGACTTGACTGTGGTGTGGGTGAATGTGTGTGTGTGTGTGTGTGTGTGTGTGTGTGTGTGTGTGTGTGTGTGTGTGTGTGTGTGTGTGTGTGTGTGTGTGTGTGTGAGAGAGATAGAGAGATATTTTTAAATAAATGATACAGCAGCTGAACCTCAAGGCTGTGAGTGAGCATGTTTACCATATATATATATATATATATATATATATATATATATATATAGATATATATATATTATAGATAGATAGATAGTTTGTATACTGTACTCTGTAAGGTATTAATTTATACTGCACTTTTTAAATTTTGTTTCTGTAGTTTACTTGCAGGGCTATAAGTAATAAGTTTACTGTTTTTCTGCTATGGGCATTGGGAGCACTTTTATATACTGATTTTTATAGCATAGTGGCTTGTATTTAGTGTGTTATTTGGTTCAATCAGCAATCACTTTATTCAGGATTTACAATGCATAACCCTGTGCTGTTTAATTAACAAGCAAAATTAAGCACATCTAAATCATTTACAACGTGGGAGGAGAAGATCACTGCTTCAAACAGTGACACTCCCATATTCATAAAACATTCAAACCCCACCCTCCTGAAATCTATGCATACTAACTCCAAGGCTGCACAAATGCATAGGTAAAGGAGGAAGTGGGATACAATCAGAGGCCCAGTCTTCACTCTTCTCCAGCTATAAAACAGCATTTAGACAGTGACCTAACCAGCACCAGCATTCCAAGATAACAATCAGTACTTCCCAGCTACTATCTAGTTACACTGCATACCTCTTCACTGTACAGATTTTCGCAGAATGTCCAGATTTATGCCTCATACTTTTGGTCCATTTTTCATAAAATTGCGGTTTTCTGACAAATTAGTGGCAAAGCATTAAAGACCGAAGTTAGAAAATAATGACAGTCATTTGCGTTTCAGACTTCATATCCTTCAGAAAATTCATCCTAATGCAAAACCTGTTATTCTATCACATTTCTAAGTTTGTAAGAGCAATATTTAAAAATGATCCCTATTTTTGGGCCTTTGTCCCACTTTTATTTATGGCTTTGTCCAGATTTCTTGCTCTAAGAAGTTGAGAGGTATGATTCTGACCACTGATAACTAGTGGTTCACAAACAGCAGGTTTACCCTTTGTTTATCATACTTGAGCATGAGCTGTAAAAGACACATACGCAAATATTTATTTATTTGTTTGTTTTATCTTCTTTACATTATTGGATCATTTAACTCAAGCCCTTTTGTTCTGAAAATGCAAGTGGAAAATATTATCTACAAATGACACAGAACAGGAAATATAATAATGTGTGCAATACTGATAATCCTGCAACGAGAAGCAGAAGTACAAATAATCATTTAGTGATAATGGTAAAACATAATTTCCTTAATAACACACCACAGAAATTCCATTACCTGCTTCATTTATGAGTTTCATCAGTGTAAGATGCACCTTTCAAACAGAGGTTAAGCTTGTACTAAAAGTTTAGACCTATGAGCTAAGAGAGGAAGCAGAGATTAAAAACATATTACAAAGTAATAAATAAGAGAGAACAAACTCATACTCATTTATAAGGCATCACTGAATATGTTAACATCTTCTAAAATACAGTAAATGATATTTAACTCCTCTGGGTGGCTGACCTAAGTAAATTAGCAAGCACTGCTTGTTGTTACTTCCAGCACTTAGAAACCACCTTTCCTTACTGTAATGAGTTAAGTCAGACATTTCACGGTACTCTACATTTGATAAAGGAGGCGCAGGTGTAACAAAATGACACATTTGTGAGCTGAGAATGGGTAGATGGCTTCACAAGTGTTCATTTATAGATGGACACTGAAGAAAAATACTACATGTGTTAGGCCAAATAAGAAGAGAGCAGACAATGATGTTATGCATTGCATAGGCTGCACACACTGACACCCACATAAACACACACACACACACACACACACACACACACACACACACACACACACACACACACACACACACACACACACACACACACACACACACGCACTCATATTTGTATCTATATCTATGAATACATTCTTTGAGTTTAGGGTCACTGTGAAAGAAAAGTAGACAAGTAGTATCTGTGTAGCTTACAAAAGAAATAAGGCATACCACTGAAAGAAATGAAGACGCGACTTGCTGCAGGAATAGTTTTTGAGGTGAAGGAGTGCAGACTGACACTTATCGAATGTGCATGAGGTTCAGACCACTTCAAAATGGAGGTTGGTGACATTAAGAATTGTCAAACATGAATAGCATGACAGATGAAAGTGAAGTGATAGGAAGTGGGAGAAGATATCGCTCTTCCATTGTCATCTGTTAAGTTTTTTTACCTCATCTTTAAAATAAGAAGCAGCATATTCAAAATATCCTATTGAAGGTTCTTCATGATGGAAGGGTATTCTATGTGAGGTCTATATTAGTTTGTCGCAATACAATTACAGTGAACACTGGATCGTCAACCCTCATTTAATGAAAATCTTTTTAGCAATTTGCTGAATTTAAGACAGCACAATGGACTGACAGCTATGCAAATTGAAGTCACCCAAGTGGGGGGGGGTGCACCTCCCACACCCCTATAACTATATATACCAACTCCAAGATCACACTACAGTGGAAAAAAGGGCAAAGGTGTGCTGTTGTTTAAGTAGTTCATTGCCCTCTGTAAATTCAGCAAATCGCTGAAACAATTTTCATTGAATGAGGGTCTATGATCCCATATTCGCTGCAATTGCATTGCAACAAACTGATATAGATCCCCTGTGTGACGCTATATTGTAATTCAGCAGATTGTTTTGACTTATATCTGTAAACACTTTGATTTGGGATTCATTTACTCTGTGGTTAAAGTGAAAATATTAGCTATTCCTGCCCACCATGACCTCGAAGAGGGCAGGATTATACCTGATTATCAGCTGGTTAAGCAGATCATTAGTGTAGCTCTGCAGCTTTTTCCTTTGAAGAAACTCTGGTCTACTTCAAAGTTGAATTTCATGATTGACAGTCCTGTCTGCTGTGCACATCTGCATGTCTGATCAATTTAAACTTAGTGTCTTGGAAGATACTCCTCTTGGTAGCTGTTATTGTGTCTGCCTGCAGAATACCAGATCTTCAAGTTTTAACTTTTAGTGAACTTCCTGCCTGTGTATGCTGTTCAGTTCAGTTTACCCATCTACAGTTTTTCAAAATGGGCTGACAATGAAAAAAAACAGTTTTCACCATAACCACAGCTAAGAAAGCTTTCAATAGATTGAGACCTGCTATCATGGAATATAATTCCTCAAAATTTACAAGCAATCCTTAGCCTTGCTTCCTTTTAAAAATTATTAAACACTGACGACAACAAATGTAGTTGTTTCAGATATACAGGATAAATGTGTCACCTATTGATACTTACTAACTAGATTTTAAGTTTCCAAACTCACCTCAGCAGACAAAAATAAAGCTTCTAGTAAATAGGATATATATATATATATATATATATATATATATATCATTGTAACTAATGTTTTGTCCTTAGGATGATATTTTAGTCTGGAAGTACCTATATATAGGTACCACTAACTCTAAAGCACACTGCCCAGTAGTTTGTAACTGTATTAGACTCCTACCTGAAGCTTGGATATCTTAGTTGTAAACTAAATCCCTTCCTTACAAATGGCATAAAACAAAGAAATTAATTAAATACTAATAACTGAGCCTCAAAGATTTTATATACTTAATGATTAAGTATATTACAATAGCTCTGTATCACCGCTGTATTAATACTCAGATGTTAGATATATATTTGCTATGAAAAAGATGTCTGTTTTTTCCTCCCTGTGAAGTGCCATGTTTGCTGAATAATACATAATATTATTATGTCCTTCAATGCAATTTATGTATTTCCTACTGGACCTGTATATTTTTATTTATTTATTTTACATTTGTTAACCGGGCTAGTCCAACTGTCCATTTTCAGCAGAGGCCAGGGGAGAAAAGCTCCACATCAAAAAACATCACTTGCAATGGTACAATTTAAAGAAACTAGTGAAAAAATGTAGTTACATACATGGTATCAGGAATTTAAATACAATGCTAAAGGAAAACATATATAGAAAGGTTACAAGTAAAAAGAAACACCCAACGGATAAACCAGCTGTATATTCAAAAAAGAACATGTAAAAATAACAGAAAAGTGGTGTCAGCTGGTAGCACAGTCCACATACAAAATATATACTCCAAAACCAGCCAAGTATATAAAAAATGTATTTAATATAGGCAGCCACAAAAAACACTTGGTAAGCGCTTTCACCAACAGAATATTGGCTTCATCAGACCGTTAATACATAACATAAAATATACCCTCCCCTTAAATACCCCATCAATACATCAGGTACATTTTAAATAAAATGCCCCACAGACAATGAATCATACCCCATCATTAAAACACAACAGATGTCAATTAAAACTTTAGTAAACCACAAGCTACCTCAAAAATGTATAA
This sequence comes from Protopterus annectens, assembly GCF_019279795.1. Lineage (NCBI taxonomy): Eukaryota > Metazoa > Chordata > Ceratodontiformes > Protopteridae > Protopterus > Protopterus annectens. Next base: position 1,095,487,387 of record NC_056727.1, on the reverse strand, counting down.
AATTTAAAAGGAAGCTTTACACACTATTAAATATATACAATAACAAGGCATAAACCAAATGATTATATCTATCATTTTCTTACACCTCTCCTATCCAGAACCAGTTTAATGGAGACCATGGTGTTAAGGCCATAGCCCTTACTTGCTTTTAATCTTAAAATCCACCTCAATTCTGCCTCCGTGGTCCTGTACTCAATGTTACCCATTCTCACACCTTCCATCAATACCTCCAAAACTCTATATTTAAAACTGTGTATCTGCTCACTACTTGCAACATACTTCACCAGAGCATTTGTCATATTGCCTACCATCATGTTGTATTTATGTTCCCTTATTCGTTCTCGTAGAGATCAATCCATTTTCCCAATATAGAATCTCATACAGCAATCGCATCTGGCCATATACACTATGTGCCTAGTCCCACAATCCGCATTTGCTCTAATCTTAAAAAGTCGACCTGTCTCAGGATGTACAAAATCCACCTCCTCATCAATCATCACACAAGCATTACAAGAACCAGAAGGATGAGTCCCATACACAGCCTCATGCTACTTCACCATCCTATCAGGATAGCACAACATATTCTTCAGTGTCTTACAATTTCTAAAAGTAAACCTGTGTTTATGTAGAAAGGTTATTAATAATAGGAGAGATATCTCTAAGCATTATGTTTCCTCAGTTCCGCTGACCGACTTAAACCAGTGCTGAATATAATTGCATGTTACTAGTTAGCATCTAATGTATAAAAGTGTCATTGTAAATCTCTCAGTGTTGTTGTTACTCTCAGTGCTGTTTTGAATGTACCTCTTGTATAATGTGCTTTCCATTCTGTTCTTTGTCATATGTCCCAGCAGGTTGTGGTTGAAAATGGTCTCTGTAATGGGACCATTTCATTTACCTGGTTAACAAAGAAAAAATAAAATGAATAAAATAAAAATAAAGCAGGTTCTCAGGAAAAGGGCAAGGAATTTGATGAGAAGATGCAGTACTAGTATCTCAGTCTTTGACAGTATAATTTGTATGTAGTTAAAAGACATGCAGTCCAGTAAACAACTGAGGAACCTTGACCAACTTCCCTGTCACACTGCCTAAGTGACTTGCACAGAATCACAATAAGTAAAGAGAGCCTGTGGAAGTCGAACCATGGACTACCAGAAGTAGCTTGTTATCAGCTGAGAGCTTTAGTCTTTTTTACTATCAGCCTGATGGAAAATCATTAGATGTTAAGGACTATATAGCATTGAAAACTCTGATCAGATAAAACTGGGTACGTCACATAACTGAAATGTAAGTCCTGGACTATGGGAAGCAGACAGTTAGTGACAAAACATGGGAAAGGCTGTCAGAAACCAGAGCAAATCAAGTAAATGAACTGGTGAGGAAAACAAGAAGGTCTCTGTAGCCAGTTTGGATGAAATGGGCACTCTGAGTCAATGTAGTAATTACCTTGTGTTTACTGACAATCACCTACTACTTACACAAACTGACACAGTGTATGAGAGGTGTAGCTATATAATGTGATTGGTGGCAAAGTGGTGGCACTGTGTCACAGCAGATAGCATTGTCACCTCACACCAAGAGGTGCCCCAGTTTGATTCATGGCTTGGGTACCCTTTGTGTGGAGTCTACATGTCCTCTCTATGCTTGCATGGATTTCCTCTGGGTGCTCCAGTTTCCTCCTACATTCCAAAGACATGTAGTAGGTGGATTAGATACTCTAAATTGTACATAGGTGTGCGTGTGTCATGTGGTAGAGCTACTGCAGCAGGGCTAGTCACCCAGTGGTGTGAATGTTGTCTCTTGATGATTGTCACTTTTGACGTGACACTCCCACCCTGTGTGCAAAAAATGGGAAAAAGGGTGATGTATGGATGGAAGCAAAGTTCTCATACAAAGCCATTGCAAACAACAGACAGGTTGTTACTGCCAAACAACCTCACACCAAACCAATCTCACTCATCCCAAACACATAGACCTACATATGCTGAAGCTCTTAAAAGTAAACTACCTAATCCAGACAGGTCTCCTAAATGTAACCTATGATACAAGTACCCTCACCAAACTCACAAAATACACAACACAGGCAGCATGCACTATGAAACGTAAATCCACAAATCAGACTGTTGCAAAGTCAAAAGCCCAAAAGGCAAACCAATACACAATAAAATATCTTAGTTATAGGTGACTCTATATTGAGACACAAGGAGACCCATTACAAGGTCATGATCAGTTGCCTATTAGGTGCCAGGATTAATCGCATCATGCATGCACTCAATTCCTTGCATAGCAAGTACACATAACACAGTCATAGTTCACATGGGGGTAAATCACTTGAGATGAATTTCTCTAGATTATATGAAGAGAGACATTATAGATCTCTTGGAATATTTGTCTGTAGCATGCATGAATCTAGCCTTAAGCAGCATTCTACCATCACCAAGAATGATACTGCAACATGAACAAATAATTATTGACTTCAACAATTGGTTTTGCTTCTGATGTCATTCAAAGTGCATACAATATATCAGCCAGGTGAGAGATTGTAGACAGTCCTAACACTTTTGCCAAGGATGGCCTGAATCTATCACCCAAGGCTTTTGTCTTTTGGATAAATTCTTGTACACCCTCATAATACCTTTTTGAGATGTCAGCCTCCTAAAGAGTCCAGCTCAGCAAAACAGAATCTGGATAACATAAAGGTATTGCTGCTTAATGCTAGGAGCCTTAACAAAAAAAAAAAAACTTCCCACAAGAATTTCCACCCTAGAAAAACATTGATATATGCATCATCATGGACACCATATTCAAGAATAATGAGAGCCCTCTGTCAGTGCAGGGTTCCCAAGCCTACTACACGTTCAGGTCCACTGTACTAGATGTATGCACTAAAGATAGTGGTGTCCATGTAGTGTTAAAAAAATCACCTCTATACTCGATAGACAAGATAATGACTTGGAACTCTTTCACATCCAATGTACTATTAAGAAAACTGCTTAATTATAGGACACCCTCTATGTCATCCTAAGCCCACACCTCCTACCTAATTATTATGGAGTCCCTGTGCATTAAGCCAAACACCATTCTCCAGGGAGATTCTAATTATCCTTCCATTAACTGGGAAACATATACAACCTCAAACATGTATGTCAAGAAATTTCTGGACTTCAGCAATACAACCTGTCTGGGCCAGCTAATCCACACCTCAAGAAGGGGAGATAAAATCCTTGACTTGATCTTTACCATTACGGGGTAGCTTTGCACTCCACTAATTGTCACTTCCTCCCTTGTCACATCAGACCACATATGAGTAACAAATACCATAAGCCTGAATCCAGAAGCATTATCCAATACTTTCTGCTAAAACTGAGTGTTGACTTGACTAATTTCAAAATCCCTTTCCAGTGTGTTGACTTCATTGCTTGTGCGAAATCCTTGGGTCTATATTACATGATCGAAGTTTCAAAACTTCGAATCTTATATGGTTGACACCATATAATCCAAGTTTTGAAATATCAAAAATGTAATAAATCACAGCAACCTACAAAAGCAAATCATTTAAATGATCTAAAAGCAGGGATGCAAGCCCCCCTGCACCCCCACACCCCCCACTACTTAAATATATCAACTCTGAGATCTCACTACAGTGCAGAAAAGGGAATCTTCCGTTTCCATGCTGTACAGAGATCTCTGTTAAAAGTTTCAAAGTTCCAAGACTTCGATCATATGGTGTTGACCATATCAGATTCAAAGTTTTGAAACTTCGATCTTCTGATATAGACCCAAATCCTTTATTGCCGACTTCTGTGCACACATAAACAGCTGCACAGATGCACCTGTCTCCTTCCAAAGTAAACACAATGGCACATTTAAGAAGAAACATTAATGGTGGAAGCAAAATATAAATATGTTCTATGGTAAAAGACAAACACTCATTGCATGCAAAAATAAATTTAACTCTCAAAATGTCATGGATCTCCTGACTATGATCAAATCAACTCAACCAAAGCCAGATGTGATGAAAAATAGTCAACCAAGCAAAGGACAACCACAAATCTTTCTTTAGCTATGTTAGAACCTCAAAAAATGCATAGCACTTCAAATAGATAATAGTAAACAATATTACTCAGATCCAGTGTAAATTAGCTCAAACTTCACCACCTCTCCCCTACTACATTCCCAGATCTCATACTTGCATCTTTACTTTCCCATTAACATCTCCCAAAAGCAAGCCCATAAAGCATTATCCAGTGCTATTTTGATGGGGCCAGATAACATACCAGCCAGCCTATTGGTGATCATGAAACAGGACTTGTAAGATCCTATGCAGAGGCTATTCAGTATCAACCTCCAGAAAGGTTCCATGTCGGATGAATGACGATAAAGAACAGAAACAGTCATCCCCTTGCACAATGGTGGGGTGTCCAATCAGGGCAATTATAGACTCATAAGTCTGACCACTCTCATCTGTAAGGCTATAGAAAGTATCATTATGAAATTAATAAATAAGGACATAGGTAATCTACAAACTCTTGACTCAAGCCAGTTCAGATTTGTCAAGGGGAGCTCCTGCCTACTTAACCTGATTGACTTCTTCTGAGTGTTACTTAAGCAATGGATGAGGGCAAATCAGTACATATTGCATATCTAGACCTTCCCAAGGTGCTTGACACCATATTGCATTCAAGCTTGGGAGATAAACTCTTCAAGTTAAATGTAAGCCCTTATGTAACTCATTGGATAAAAAAGTGGCTTAAAAATAGAATCCTGGAAATTATGATCGGTGGCTTTACCTTCTCCAAAGGACCGGTCACTAGTGCTGTACCCCAGGTATTAGACCTTGCACCACTCTTTTTTGTCCTATATTTCTTGGAGGTCATAGCAAATGTTGAGGGTCCAGGGCTATCTAAGTTTGCAGATGACTGTAAAGTTAATGCCATCATAAACTTCCCAGAGGAAAACAGGATCCTTCAAGAGGTCCTTTCCCAGAAAAACAGCTGGTGTCAAAAGTAAGTACCAAGAAATGTATAACAGTTTCCTTTGGCAAGAAAGACCAGCCTTGTAACCATCACATTGACAATTCACTATTAAAAGTTGGTACCTTAATCAGGGATCTTGGAACCTATGTTGTCAGTAAACTGTCATTCAGTCTTCAAATATCCATTGTGGTAAGGAAGTCCTTTTTCATCACATATCATATATTTAAAGTTATTGTGTCCAGGTCCAGGGATGTAATCATGCCACTATGCTCAACACACATTTGGTTGATCATTTATTATAAAGCCCCTTTCAGTATGTACCTGTCTAAATACTTGGCACAGCTGGAATGAACACAACACAGTAGTCTCACTAAAAAAAATAAAGACCTAATTCATAAAAACTATGCAGGCTGTCTCAAAGCTTTGTCTCTTTTCTCAGTACCTCACAAGCTATTAACAGGTAGCCTCTATCTCTTGTAAAGACCTTCAATAGACCCTATTCTATCAGACCTATTACACATAAAAGTGCAATGGTAGCATAAACAGACGATCAAGGGATCTCAATTTGTTTTTTTTTTTTTTGCAGTATAAACAGGACATGTTGGAGGGATAAAAATATATCGCAAAGAACAACACTCCTATGGAATTATCTTCCACTCCACATAAACCAAAGTACTTCTCTAACTCTATTCAATCAAACTTTGGATGACTGTATGGAAGAACATATATTTACCTACTGCTAGCACAAGTGCTCCTTATGGAGAGAGGAAACAAGAAATGCCCCAGCATAACCTTGTTCTGCCCAATCTGGTTTATTCATATGCAAAATATAAGGGCTAAAAAACTACCATGGGAAGGTAAGGCTAGGCTTCTAATGGTCCTCAAAAATCAACAACCTATTAAGTACCTATGAACTTAAGAAGAGGTATAACCAGAAACATAAAAATGCTTAATTTGCTCTTATGATAAGTTAGCTTGATAGTCCAGAAAAAAAAAAACTTGCTTCTGGGAGGAGTACAGCTTAGAGGATAGAAATGCAAGTCACACTATGAAGAGAAGGGAAGCTATTGTGTTAATGGAAAATAAGTGAAAAATGCAGGTCAAGCAGATGGAAAGGGGTTCTTTGTAGAAGAAGGAAAAGGAGTTTGAAAGCACAATAAAATACTCATTAGCTTACATAACTTACCAAAGTTTGGTATCAGGAATTCTAAGAATGAAAGTGAGCAGATGAAATTTCTCAATGAAAGTTTCTCCTGATTCTACATACAGAGATACTGGGCAGGGAATACACATGGGAGGGCACAGGAAACTCAAGTGAGGACAAATAAACAGGTGCAGTACCTAAGGTGGTCAAGGTGGAAAAATATTGTAATGTGAGAAAAATAAGACATTGGGACTTGATGTGTCAACTGTCTTGTTATATTAAGAGTTGATAAAGGTGCCATTGGACCCACAGATAATCTAGCCATGTGGCTCAAATTAGTGCAAAAGAGTCTGTGAATAAAACCTGAAGGTCTTTTAAGCAAAAAAAAAAAAAAAAAAAAAAAAAAAACAAGCAGTGACTGGGAAAACAGAAGCCAGTATGTTTGACATCTGACAGAAGAAAATGATGCAGTAGAAACTAAGGTAGCAGCTGGGTGCATTTAATGATGAAAAAAAAGGTAATTAACAGTGTGGTTTTGTGGAATGCAGCTCCTGCATGTCCAGTGACATTCAGTTCTTTTTTTTTCCTTTACTTTATTTACACAGTCACCTCTGCCTTTAGGCTTCCTTTCTGTAATCAGCTTCCATTATCCCAGTCTTCATCAGTTCCCACACTTTTGATGCCAGTCACCAAGTGGTCCTCCCATGTGGGATCATCCTATCCAATTCCAGGCATGTGAATTATGGTGGTTGCGTATTGTTATGCACCACCAAGTACAACTGAGCTTCTTGGATAGAAGATGCACAATGTACTTTAAGTACCAGTTCACATGATAGCTAATGGCACAAAAAGGGACTTGAATCCCTACTTATGTGATAATGAGTTCTTCTCTACACCGCAGTACTGCGTAGTTAGTATGGTGCTGGTTTCACTACACTTGCCTGTGTCTTACACAGTTACCTCCAGCACGTCTCCTCTCCTGCTCAGATGAGCCAAGCAGGCACTATCTCATCATTTGTCTTCTCTCTTGCACCACCTGTAGCACTTGCCAGAGGTGCAAATTAACCTTTACTTACCAAGGTTTTATTCAGGGCTTTACCATCTGTACTAATACAGCTGGTTTCATTCACTTGTACAGAATGATTACAGCTGCAGTTTATTAAGTTAGCCTCGAGATAATAGTTTTCCATGACTCTGACTCTGTCCTGTAAGTAGAAAATAGACAGGGAACTTACTTAGCAATAGACACTGCAAAGTATGGACCTGAGAACTTTGATTTCAACAAGGAGACACTGATTACTGAAGTAGAACAAGTATCACTCTGGGATTTGGTACCATCCATTAATTTTACATCTTGCATCATTCAGACATGAAAAATCCATCTACCTTTATGCATTCAGCAAGATCATAAGATAGACTACTGGCAAGGGATGCACCCCCCAGGAGTCCTGCATTTCTTATGTGCTTGAGAAAATAAAAATGTTGAAACAATAGTAAGTATTATACTTTGATTAATACATACTGGATACCAGTACTGAATACTAAATATGTTGACAAATATCTGGACCTGATTTCTTTAAATGCAAAAGGGGAAATTATAGCAACAGGTGATTTTTAACTGCCTATTATCAGGCAATGATACTTCTAAAATGGTAAAATAAAACTAACATCTCAAGCCAAGAAGTTAAATGACTTTACAAACCAGATGACCCTTAAAGATATACATGGGCTAAGAGAACATTATTCCTTATTCTATACTCACTATTCATATCGGTTTGGTACACAAACAAACATTGATAAGGTATTTGTATCAAATAATATACACTCTAAAATAAGTGACATATCTATAATGACTTGTCCACTTTTGGGCCATAATGTATAAACTTTACATTAACTACGCATACAGATGATTTAAGATTTCTACAGAGAATTTCTGCTTACATAACTAAGTTAAAAGACTTTAGGGAATGGATAATGAAAGAAATAGGCATGTTTATGGAAACAAATGATAATGTTGAAGTGACTGATACTATACTGTGGGACACCTTTAAAGTTTATATATATGGTAGAATAAAATCTTGGTACCTTAAAAAAAGGAGAGAGTGGGACAAAGAACTTTTAGACTTATAAAAAAATAGACAAGATAAAAATGGATGCAAAACCAAATAATAAAGTAGCACATAACGAAATTACTAAATTAAATCAAAAATACTTAGAAGTCCTAAATCATAAGGTAGCCATAAACCAGAAAAAAATTGAAGTCACAATCTTATGCTGTAAATCCCAAATATCTACATAAATTAGTGGTAAGATCCATAAAAATAAACACTCAAAATCTCATTAATGAGATTAAATATAAAAGTGATGTTTCAGTTAAGAGTACATTTTACTTAATGGGCATATTAGAAGTGTTCAAAAACTACTCTAAAGATATAAATAATAACACACCACTTTTGGAGACAGATAATGTAATAAATACTTGTATTCAAAAAATATAGCTACTAAGGTGTCAATGCAACAAAATAACATATTAAATAAACAAATAACACTAAAAGAAGTGAAAGAACAAATAAAGAATTTAAAAGATAATAATGCTCCAGGACTGGATGGAATAATTCCTGAACTATAAAACATTTTTCCTGCATATATAATAAAGTAAATGATGAGTGCTTTTACTATGGTTAAGTAAAAATGTATAACACCCCATCATGTAAATACTCAAATATCTCCCCCATATTAAAACAAGGTAAGGACTCCTAATCTTGTGATCCATATAGACCAATTTCATTACTAAACACCGATTATAAAATTTTCATGACAATATTAGCTAATAGGATAAAGAAAATATTAACCAATCTAATACATAATGATCGGACAGGGTTCATTCTTCATAGAAAAGTGCAAGATAACATTATTAAATTACTATCATTAATAGACATAGCATACAAATACAAAAAACAACTATCTATTATCAGCCTAGACATAGAAAAGGCTTTTGAAAGTTTATAGTGGTGCACAAGCTTATGTGAAAATTGGATCATGCCTATCCTCACCACTAGAAACCCTCAAGGCAATTAGTCAAGGTTGTCCTTTGTCATCATTATTGTTTGCTCTTTCAATGGAACCTTTTGCTACATATATCAGAAACAAGCAAAATATAAAAAGGATTTCAAATTAATAAAGACTATTGTCCTAAGATACAATTATTTGCTGATGATATGTTGTTAACATTGGGTTATACTGATGGTTCTTTGCATGATGTTATAAATACCTTAAGCAAGTCTGAAAGAATTTCAGGGCTTAAATTTAATCATGATAAATACAAAACATTATTAATTAACAAAACGATCAACAAAAACCTAAGACAGAATAGCCTGTTTATTTGGGAGAATGATGTATTAGAATATCTGGGTGTCAGTATAAAGAGTAAATGGGAAGAGTCTGTTAAACTAAGCTACAATAATGTAATAACCACCATTAATGAACTATCAAAAGATGGAATAAAATGTTCTTGACAATGGAGGATAGGCTCCCTTTAATTAAAATGATAATTTTACTTACAATTTTGTTTTCTATACAGTCATTGATACTACCCCTCCAAAATCTTATTTAAAAAAATTAGATTCCATGCTACTTAAATTTTTATGGTTCCCCTTAAACCCTAGACTTGCATATAAATGGCACATTAGAGCTTGGAACAGTAATGGGATAGCATTCCCTAGTTTAGATCTTTATTCCAAATCAGTTATAATTAATATAATATTACACTGGATCACACCTACCTATATATCTGGCTGGAAAACAATATATGAGATTCATATAACTGATGTCAGAACTATAGCAAATCAATTTAAGGAACACTATGGAATAAGTAGAGTTCATTGGCTTTTACATGAATTTTGTTTATTTAATAAGAAGTTTGATCATTTTTCTTATGGCATTAATCAAATATTTAATAACTTTAAAAATATAATTGATTGTAATTACAACATCAAACAATTTTTATTTCTTATATTCCCTATAGCATACTCCCCTGATTGCCTAGATTATTTCAACATTAATGGGATGCAAAAATTAAAGAAAAATAACTTGATATTCTGGCATCAGTTTATTGAAAATAAGAGTATTAAACCACTAAACTCTCTTTTATGTAGTTTTGATAATAGTCGAGACAGTTGGTTGTTTATACACTCATTACAGCAGTTTATAGAAAACAAAATGAGAGTATCAATCAGCCTAGGGACTGAACCTATACCTAGTTTGATTCAGCTTTTAATTAGGTGTTGTGAAAAGACAAGATAATCAAAAAATTAAGTATCTCACCTATCTATAAGATACAAAGAGAAGGCACTTTAAAGTTTGACTCAAATTTTTGGAATTACTAGGTAATGATTAATGGAGAAAAAATATCTGATGAATCCAAAAAAAATGTTATTGAATTCTACATATGGTACCTCTTTTTCATTATATTGGAGATTGTATACATGGAAATTTATGAACAGGAGTTTCTATACTCCAAATAAAATAAATCTTATACTCAAAAACAGTGAAAGTAAATGCCAGAAATGTGATGAATTACTAGAGGCCAACTGGGTTCACAATTTCACTGAATGAAAAATGTTGTTCGATACTGGAAAGACTTCAGATATTTTGTAAATACTTTATGGTCTGAAAACTGTCATACTTCTAACTTACTAATCCTATTCAGTGTTCATATACCTAATGTAATACCTAAATCTCAAATTCAGTTACTCTGGTCAGTTCTTGCAATTGCCAGAAAAGTTATTATTTTGAACTGAAAAAGTAAATAAAGATTTCATGTTTAAAGATTTTATTAATTTAGCAAAAGTTGTTTGTAAAAAAGAACTGCAAACCATTTGTTATGGAACTCATAACATTACTCATAAAAATAGCATGGCAAAAATTGGAAAACCTTTTGAACAAATACTGATAACTTCTCATGGATAAAATGATTGCTTATCATGGATGAATGTAAATGTAAATAGTTTTATTAATGTTTTATTGCATTTGTTATATGTACATTTGCGTTTGTTTATAATGAAAACAAAATAAAAATGTTTTTTGAAAAAAAAGAAAATAGAAAGTAATTGTAACTTAACAAACTGAAGTACAGCTGCATTATAGCGGTGAAAGAAATCTAAGAAGACTGCAGTCAGAGGTCAGGTCTAAAACTGCAACTGAAGGAGGCAAAGATGGAGCTGATAGAACAGCAAAGCTACAGCTCTCAATGCAACAGGAAAAGAGATTGATCAGAGTTAACAGGATGCAGGGGTGCATGTGAAAAGAACAGTGTCAAGAGATTCTTAACATTTGAATGGAATATAGCACCCATTTCTGAAGGCTGCATATCAAGATATGTCTTGTTTGTCGAAAGCAATCAGAAGAATGTAAAAAAATGGAAATGGGAATGACCAAGATAGGACACAAAGACAGATTAAAGCAGTAGACATGCACATGCTGGAGATGTATTAATACAGAAGCAATGCCATATGAAGGTATGCAGTTTGGTGGCTGTATAACATTTGTAGAACAGAAATTAATGAAGGATGAGAGGAGCAGTGAACAGCAAGGGGTCAGGTGTTGCACTACAGATATGAATCACTGGGAATTCTTGGCTGAGACAGCTGTCTGAGTTACAGAAGGATGTGATGACATGTTTTTGCTGAATAACAAAGTTATAGGGTCAGTCAGCCTGATTGAGATGGCCATGGTGATAGTCCATTCTCCATTCATCTACATTAATCCTTGTGTTTGCATGTATGCTGTGTTTTCTGCATATTCTAAAATGGTTTTAATTTGTAGTACCTATTCACCCAAAGTTGTATACTCTTACTAAATGCCCAGTATTTAGAGAGGGACAGGGCTAAGCATTTCAATTGCACTGCATTATACAATAAACACTATATCATTTTCATTTGCTTAATTGTTATTTATATGGAATACTATCACATACCTCAGTTCTGCTAATAGATGACTAATATTTATAGCTTAACACAAGATGTTTTACCTGGAAAAAAATAACTAGAGGTCATGAAAAGAAAGTATTAATGGTAGTTCTCAATTCTTTAGAACTGACATCACTTTCTGTTCATTTTTCTGTGGCTGTTAAAATGATCCTTGCAGGCTGCCCCTTAGGAATTCAGTGACAGCAGCATAAAAACACTAAGATAGCTAGACTGGAAAGAACTCTTCATTCCAGTTATTTTAGATCATCAAATGAATACTTGAAAACTAAGCTTGCAAAATATGAATTATCTTTCAGACAGGAAACTCAATGATCTAAAGTGGAATAAAAATTACAGTTTCAAAATATATGTTGTAAATTGCCTTGTATTCATTCTACCAGCACAGATCCTTCAGGCTTGACTGAACCTCCCTTGAGACAAAGGGAACAGCTTAAGTAATCTTACCAAGGTCCCATACTGCTCATCAACAGCCTTGACTGCAATTGCAACTCACTGCATCACACGTCACTTCTGCATTGTTCCTAAAAGGAGCTCAGATCTGACAAGCTGACCTTGCCAATTAAATATGTTCCTTCAGGCTTCTTTTTTTTGAAAGGGGCCATCCACAGCTCTTAAAGGCAAATGCAATAACAAATCAATTGAATTTTATGCTTGCTTCAATAACAAAAACAGTGCTGTGACAACAGAACATGTTCCACTTCTCTTTACTGTTAATATTTTGTTTGCACTTCAGGATCAATTTTCTGTCTGTTGATGACATCTAGTCAAATTGCCTAATTGTTTAAAATGGACATTGCACATTAACTACTGTTGATCCAGACAAACACAATACATTACTTTAAACCTAAACACAGTGGTGCTGAATTCCACAATCCTAACTGATGTTTATTTAATTCACTTTTTCTGGTTATTTTTGTAATGATTCATACCTTTTGACGTGTTTCCTTTGTCTTTCAAAATAAATAAAAAAAAAAAAGCATTAGCCCTCGTGCTGGAAAGCAAGCTATACTTGGAAAAATAAATGAAAAGAACACAGAGTTCTGTACTACATTGTTTGTATAAACACTAAATGACTGCACAAGCCACATGACACTTGCAGTAGACTTATTTATAAAAAAATATTCTGCAAAAAATGTCATGTGTTTTCAAAGCGCCCTGTCAAATAAAAGAATAATAACAGATGTAAGGTAGTGGAATCACACAGGCAAATGATTAATTCTGGAATTCTTTCATAGATCATTGTAATCATGACAGATGTTCATTTATAAGATACCATTCAAAATAATATTTTATGCCTTGGGTGAATATTACCTTCAGTTCACATGCCCTGAGCAATAAAACATTTAGGACTGAAAAATCAATGCGTTCTTTCAAGGACAGTAACCTGCATTATAACTGCCCCAAAATAGTATCTGTTTGCTTCAGTAATTTAGCTGACAAGCAAACAGCATATGAAACTAAATGTCAAAAGCAAAGTGTAAACCCTGGCATCACCCATTACTGCAGAGACTTATTTTGTATAAGCAAATATAAACACAATACGGTAGCTACATTAGCTTTTACATTTTGATAGTTGGGGTGGTGATTGCATATCAACATTTTTTAGGCCATTGCATAATAGTCTAAGTGATCTGGTAATCCAGTAACTAAAGTGATCTATACAAGGTATGTGTTCCCCAGATAGGTGAAGCCTTCTACTTATTTTCTAATTTATGAGGCAACGAATAATTACTCATTATCCAAAGTATTTAGCCTAAGCACAATGAGGTATAGAGGAGAGCATCTACCTTTAATCCACATACTGTAGCTGAGGAAGTCCTGTTTAAGCTCTATTCCACAAGTATTACTCAAAAAATGTGGTGCCTTACTATGGCTGATTAAGAACCAATTGACTCGGAAAGAGGGTGGTGATGGTGTCATATATTTTGTTTCACAATAGATATCTCCCCACCCCACCCCCCAAAAAAAATGACTCTAATTACTTATATAATGAATAGATTTGTCTGTCTGTGAACTAGCTTGATCTTTGCCTGCCTAAATATACAATCATTCAGTGGTGTCCTCATTGTTAAGTTGGCTGAGTTATCAGCAGGCTTGCTTTATCTGCTTCACAGCATTCATTGTTAACTCACTCTAGGAGGATAAATTCTTGAACTGTGTTGCACAAATTCCTGGGATGGACACAGTTAAGAACTTAAAGCAGTATTACCTTGATGGGAAGCTGATAAGATTCTATCAGTATCTACTCAGCAATAAACCATATTTATATAGGAAGTTAATGCAATATCTCCCTACACTTGACAGATCAATGACTGATGCACCGCAGTCCTCACTGCATTATTTTCTTGCTTGCTCATTATCAGAAATGGACTTGGTGGGGGCGTGGCCAAGATGAGCACCAGATAGCAGCAGATTTCTTCAGCTCCACCTAGAAAAACTTTTATGACAGGAAATTATTAATTTTATGTTATCCTAGGAAACTTATTTTTATATAAAACATTTCTAGATATCTAAAACTAGGATAATATAAAAAAATACTGAATTAGACAAATTTTCCTGTCACAAATCTCTGGAATATTTCTTCTCACCACAAATCATCAGAATGAGCTTTTCAAAAGGCAACAATCAAGGCACCATCTTCAGCAAAGAACTACAATCTCTGATATCTAATATACAGGACTTGTTAACTAAAATAGACAAATTTGACTCAAAAATTGACAACCTTAAAGAAAAATTCACAAAGAAAATGGACTTACTACATGAAGATCTGCAACAACAAAAAGTACAAATAAATGGAATAGAGGAAGCATTAAATGACATAGATAACAGCATGCAGGAAGGGTAGAACAACATTGAGTTTCTTCTTAAACAAAATATGCTTCTACAAAATAAACTGGATGACCTAGAGAATAGGTCTTGAAGGAATAATCTAAGAATCTTTGGTTTGCCTGAAAACATCGAGGGCAACAATATGGTAAGCTTTTTAACTGCATGGTTACCTAAAATACTAGACTTGCCAGAAGCCTTATCCTTTGGCATTGAAAGAGCCCATAGGGCTCTCTCTTCCTTTAATGCAAACAACAACAAAAAAACTCCTATATCAGTAATTATCAAATTTCTCTCCTCATATGATAAAGAGATGGTACTAAAAACAACATGGGCAAAAGCTCGCATTAAAGTTAATGAAGCTGTCATCAGACTTGATAATGACTATTCCTCGATGGTAATAGCCAAAAGGAAAACCTTTTTACCATTAGTAAAGGAACTAAAGAAAGCACAAATAAAACTCATCTACTATTCTCAGCCTAACTAAAAATATTCTTACCAGATGGTCCTAAAACATATGAAGAGTTAGACTCTGCTTTGACTTACATCAAAAAACATAAAATATTATACAGACTTGACGAGATAGAGTGAGCTAGTCCCTCTATGAAAAGAATGGCATCTGAAACTCCATGGAAAACTAGTGACAAGCAAAAGAGGCTGAAAAATAAATATGAACTTAAACAATCCATCTATCTCACTTAATGTTGAACATATAGTTCCTATACACATCTACTATAGACATACCATATATCTGACTTTAATATTTTGAAAGTGAAGTCAAAAATCAGAAGTTTGGTTATATTATTATTATTATTATTATTATTATTATTATTATTATTATTCATATATACTGGTTGTCTCCTTTAATAATATGATACTTTAGTTTTGATAAGTGGTTTAAATATGATATGTAGTTGTCTATATAGTTACTTTAAAACAAGAAGGAATAATTATCACAAAGGGGTTGGGAGAGGGAAAAGGGAAAAAAAGTGTGTGTGTTTACTTAGATACATTTATTTATTTATAAATGCAGCTCTGAATTATAGAAATACATGATTTATTGTCTGTTATACTGTTAGCAACACTTGTACTGGTAGATATGATAAACTGCAGTTAAAACATGTAAAGAACTTGCATACCATTATTGAAAAGGCACATCAAGTTGCCTGTTACATGGCTCGTGCATTAAACACAAGAGAAGTTGTTCAAAAAAATGGAGAATTGTCTCTAATTACAGTTTTCCCTCTTAAGCATCTTGAAGAGACCATTTACATCTTTTAGGGCTCAAGAGACATTGCCATGAGCTAGGAATACCATTACTGAACTCTGATAATCCAAAGGAACTTGTCTGCAGTAGCAAAATGATCTTAGGTTCATAGGTTTATAGATAGGTACTAGGCTATCTGCCCGAGGGCATTTATAAGCCTAGCCAGAGTGTGTCAGCTTTTGCCACCCCATTGATTAATTAACTGAGCCTCTGTCAAGAAGAGCAAATTAAGTGATCCCAGGGTGTATTTTCTGTTACCCTTCCACTCTTCAAGGTTTCTCTTGAAGAGTGTTTTTGAGGGGCTAATGTAGTTAGGAATTTTGTTCCAAAGCATGGGGAGTCTCTGTGACAGGAATCTATCCCTCCAGCATGTTCTATTTATTGTTGTGGCGAGGTTTAGTTCACTAGAGTGAGTGGCTCTCAGTGACTTGGATTTCTTTAGGTGGAGCATGTCCATCAATTTTGAGTTGGACATGGCTTTGTAAGTCAGGCAGAGATCACCTCTGAGTAAGCGATATGCCACTGAGTACAGCTGGAGTTTTTTCAGTCGGGCTGCATAGGACATATGTTTGAGACCAGTAATCCTCTTGGTGAGGTACTGTTGTGGCCTTTCCAGCTGTTGGAAGTGTCTTGTGAGGTACATCCCAAATGGGGCATTGTACTCTATGATGGGTCTGATGAGTGATGAGTAGAGGGACACTATAACCTCTTTATTTCTAGATGCGGACCCTTTAGTAATTAGATGGGCTACATAGAAGGATTTCCTAACTACTTTGGCAATATGATTGTCAAAGGAGAGATTACTATCTACCTGGGTCCCCATATCTCTTATTACCTCTTCTGTATTAAGGATGCTGCCACCTATGTGGTAATTCATGGGTGTTTTGTTTTTCCCAAATGGGATGACTATGCATTTTTTGGCATTTAGCTTAAGACCATGACTTTGACACCAGGTGTCCATCTCAATAAGGCCTTTTTGGAGAATGTATGTGTCAGCCGGTGAGTCAATTATGGCTCCCAGTTTGCAGTCATCGACAAACTTGGTTAGCCATAGTCCTCCTGTGTTTGCCTGTACTTCTGAGAAGTATATGCCGAACAGTAGGGGTCCCAGGACCAAGCCTTGGACACCATTTGCAACTGGTTTAGAGTCGGACCTGGAGCCCGCTATTCTTACCGTGTGAGTTCTGTCTGTAAGCCAGTTGGCAACCCATCTCATGATGTAGGGGTTTATGTTCAGGCTGATGAGTTTTTCTATAATTCCTGAGTGGGGAATGGTGTCAAAAGCCTTGGCGAGGTCAAGGTAGGCTGTGTGAACTACCTTTCCCTCATCTATGGCCTTGATGACTGTCTCCTAGAAGTCAACCAGGTTTAGTAGGCATGATCTGCCCTTAACAAAGCCGAACTGGGTCAGGTCAAGTGTTTGGAGGTTCCCAATCTCTTTGTTAATGAATTCACAAAGAAGCGAGACAGAAACCAAATAATTCAAAGTTCCACAACTGCAGTACTAAACACAGCTCAATAAGAGACACCAAGTTGTTTTAGCGCTTTCATTCACATTTAATGACCAGTGAACTTTTTCAGGGTTTCTGAAGAAGTTCACTGGTCATTAAATGTGAATGAAAGCGCTAAAACAACTTGGTGTCTCTTATTGAGCTGTGTTTAGTACTGCAGTTGTGGAACTTTGAATTATTTGCTCTTTGTTAATGAGTTGCATGATGATGCACTCCATAGCCTTGCAGACCAGGCTAGTCAGGTTTATGGGGCGATAGTTACCAGGGTCAGTTGTCACCCCTCCTTTGTGGAGTGGAATAACTGTTGCTGTGTGCCATTCTATGAGCACGTAGCCTGTGGAGAGGCTGAGGTTGAACAGTTTGTTTAGGTGGGGGGTTAGTTTGTTCTGTAGTTCATGCAAGACGCAGTCTGGGATACCATCTGGCCCCATTGATGCTGTGCTTTTGGCTTTTGAAAGGGCTGTTTTCACCTGTGCATCTGTGATTTCCATTGCAGAGGAGAAAATGAAGAAAACATAGAACTTTACTTTGACCTCTAATGATATGTAATCACACCAAGATGATGCTTGGCACTCAGAATCAGGAAGAGAAGCTGTTACAGAGCAGAAAATGAAGAAAACATAGAACTTTACTCATAAACAGTACGTTTTATGCTTTTTAAATAATGGAAAAGGTCAAAATACACAATCAGAATGCTTATTGTACACTTCTGTTATTAGTTTAATGGTATTTTAGCTAATCTGTTCTATGTAAATTCTAAAGTTATGAAAGATATGCTAGCAAGGTTGTTGTTAAATAAAGAAGGTTTGCTTTAGCTGCTGTTGTTGGAAGGGAAGAAAAGTATTGTTGATGCATTTAGCAAATATATTTAAACACTCACTTCCCTTTTATTTTTTATTTTTTTTTTTGAAAGTCTTAAGCTTAAGAATGATTCTAGACATGTATGTATTTCAATTAAGTATGAATTTATCTGCACAAATGCAGGTACTAACAAAGATTTCAAGGAAAAATATGGCAGTTTTAAAAGCTATCTTTTTGCTTGTCCTAAATGAAATCATTAAAAATATCTAGAAATATGGTGTAGTAATGTTGTTTAGTTCAGATAACAAAAAATGAGCATGGAAATAACAACTGTACATTGAGTCTGCTTTTAAAGAATGGATAGCTGAAGTTTGAGAAAGTTCATTATAATATTAATCAAAGAGAAAGCATAGGTAATGGTTTGATGTTCAGAATAGGTTTGATATATCTACTACAGTATACATTTATGATATAGATGAAACAACACAACACATTTCTCATTTTCTTAACTAACTGCTAAAAATTCAGATTGTTTTCACTATTCATGATTTTCAGTAATTTAACTGAGTGCACAGCCAGCTGTTGGTAACTTATGTATTAACATAAAGGTTGTTTTTGTAAAGTTTATAAATCATACATGCATATATAATTATACTATACAGTTAACTGAATGCATAGTAAAGCAGGAGTTGAAAAGGATGTTACAACAAACTGATTTTCATTATAAACCTATTAAGTCAGACATTCTATATGTTTAGTTATTGATTATATAGGAATCTAATGAAATGAAAGAGGCTGCTTCACATTATATAAGTTCTAAGAGATTATATAGGAAGCAGAGGATTAAACA
Organism: Protopterus annectens; assembly: GCF_019279795.1. Classification (NCBI taxonomy): domain Eukaryota; kingdom Metazoa; phylum Chordata; order Ceratodontiformes; family Protopteridae; genus Protopterus; species Protopterus annectens. Next base: position 1,095,468,025 of record NC_056727.1, on the reverse strand, counting down.
TATTAAGTGAATGCAAGTTCTAATATAATCTTCTTTATGCAAATAGTAATTAATACTGAAGAAATATTTTATAATTGCCAATAGGTATTCTAGTTTTTCTTAAGCTGATATTTGGACATACATGAATGTTAGTTAAAAACATATTGAAGTGACTTTAAACTTCTTGTTGATACTTAAACTGAATATATACAATATAAGAAAGGTTTGCTTACAGACACTAAAAAAAATAAAATGTTTATGTTAGAATAGTGTTGAGTCTAATACTATAATTTCTGAACTAACAATACATACCTTCTTATTGATAAGTTTCAATGTTGGTGATTTAAATCTTGACATAAAAGGTTGATTAAAAAATAAAATGATAATAAATATATAAAAGAAATTACTAATAATAAACACATGGTGGGGTTGTGGTTCTGCTGTTATTGATAGGGAGGTGTATTTGAGTGACTGATGTTACTCGAATTAGGAGTTTATAACTCCAGGCAGGTTGAGGGGTATGTTTTTACAATTATGCCATTTGGTTATAGTTGTAAAAAGAACTTCTTCAAGTCATAAGTACTTGTAACATATACAAGGTAATAATCTCACACCAATCCAAAATATATCTTACCCATAAAATAAATCCACATACTAATAATCGACACATATTCATGCATGACAAAAGGAAAATCAAAAATAATAGAAAAAATCTGAATGACACTGAAGTAAAATGAATATATATATATTAATTTCTAAACATTTATAATGGTTCTTCTGAAAGGTATTTCCATTAACATTAATGGTTTAAATAATCCATGTAAAATAGAAAATCTGTTAAAATACCTGAAATTACATAAATCTAATATAATTTTCTTGCAGGAAACACATCTTCTAAAAAAAGATGCATCCAAAATAGATTCAAATAAGTTTATTATTTTATCTAGTTCTGAACATTTCCAGAAAAAAAAGAGGTGCAGCTATACTATGGAACAAATCATTACCTATTCCTAAAATAATACACATTTCAAGATGACAAAGGAATGTTGTGCTCGGTTATATTGGAAATAAATAATAAAATCTTTACCTTGGTTAATGATTATTGGATATCAGGCATAGGAATAAATACTATTAAACAACAACGGAATCAAATTATTCTCTTTGCAAAAGGAAATATTATAATGGCAGGGAATTTCAGTTACATCTTAAATGAAAATGAAACTGGTATTAAAGGCAAAAGAAAGATATCATCACAGCCCATCTAATAGACTTTATGAATTCATTTCACCTAAATGATACAAACAACCTAGCTGATCCCAATTCACTACCATATTCTTAATTCTCTAACAGACATGGTTCCTTTTCTAAAACAGATAGAGTCCTCATTTTAAATCAATTAACTAACAATATAACTAAATCTATGATTATCTCCTGTCCAATATCTGATCATAATTTTATAACTTTTGAATTAAATATCAATACAATATTTAATGTAGAGTTCAGAAGAATTCCAGCATATATTACTAAACTAGAAGAATTCAGGGGAGTTATTAATAAATGAAACCAAAAATTTTATAGAAATAAACAACACTCCTGATACATCAGTAATATACATTTGGGATGCCCTTAAAGCATATCTTTATGGAAAAATAATCACATGGTATAACAACAAAAGGAAATCTTGGGATACAGATCTGAAGGAGCTACAGGAAAAACTGGAAAACCTTAAACCTAATCAAAAAGATTGTAACATAAATGAGAAAATTATAAAATTAAACAATAAATATTTAGAAATTCTTAGTCACAAAACTATGATATGTCTGGAAAAACATACATTTCTGGCATTTTCAAACAACCACAATTATCTAAATAGACTTAAAAATATAACCACTAGACTCAGCAAACACAACCATATTTTAAATACATCTATTCTATAAAGAAAAAGTGAAAGTTGGCTAACACACAAGATATACTAAATGAATTCAGAGACTATTTCCACAAAATTAATTATAAATAACTCAGTATGGAATCAAAAGAAAATATCAAACAATTTATAAACAAATACACCAATAAATGTCTTAGCAAACAACAACTAGATTTAATAGACAAAAATATCTCATTCACAGACATCCAGACTCAAATTAATAAACTTAAACTAAATAAAGCTCAAGGAAATGATGGAATTATTCCAGAAATATATAAAATAACACCCAGAAGTGCTGTAAAATTATTAGAAAAAGTGTTTTCTGCAACTCGGAATGATATTATTTGCCCTGCCTCATGGAAATATATGTTTATAGCTCCTAAGCTCCTATAGTAAAACCAAATAAAGATTCAACAAAATGCACTTCTTACAGACCCATCTCAAGTTTGAACATAGACTACAAAATGTTTATGAATATATACGCAGATAGACTGAAGAAACTTCTCCCAAACTTAATCAGCGATGATCAAACTGGTTTCATAATAAACAGAAATACATTTGATAATATAGAGAACACTTTCTTTAATAGATTACAAAAATAAGAAAAAAACTTAGACCGGGATTCATGAAGCTTGCGCCAGGCGCAGGCGTAGCGTAGGTGGAATAATGCCAAATATGGCCGTCAAGCGATTCAGGTACGATCCAATACCACATGCACTATCGGTGTACGCCAGAACTGCGCAGCCCACGGCATAGGTATGCTAATCACCCCATGCAAAGTGTCACACCATGCAAATGAAGGCAGATAGTGATTCACGAAGTGGTGCAGGTGTAGCGTAAGCCCACGGAAATGTAAACCAAAAAACACGGTTTACATTTTCCCAAACAGAACATCGGAGCTATGGAAGCGGACCAGACTCATGTATTACAAAGTTAACATATGCCAATGGCTAAATACACAGCCAATGGCATAAGAAAAGATGCACAACACCTAAAAAACATTTAATGTCATGTCCACAGTAACGCACAGTACAACCGCAGGGCATGTGTGCGCAAACTGGAACATAAAGAAAATATATAAAAATGTCATAAAATCGCAATGTAATACAAATCAGGTTTACACCATAATACACAATGGTAGGCATGGAACACCACAACCAAGGTGCAAGGGTTGCTAAGGGCCTGCGACAGTGTTCAGCGCGGTAACTATGAATTAGTAGTCAATGCCATGCAAATGAGGCAGATAATGCTGAATCGCAAATGTCCTGCCGGATGAAGGTTGTACCATACGGCGCAGCGCTATAACACCGAGGAGTGGCTCAGAGGAGATACATGACATTAGCAGAGGGGTGTGCCACCATAGCAGTAAGCACATTGGAGCAATGGAAATCTGGCCTGGCCATTGCTAAGCAAAGCTGCAGGACAGGGGTGGGAAGGAAGGTATAGAATCGTTTAGCTGAGAGCACACATGGTGCCCAAAAGCGCATGTGTACGGGGATGAAAACGTGCCCGAAACCCAGTAAGCGGATGCGCGCACTGTGAACAATAGCACAAACAGGAAGGTCAGGGGAAGAAAAGAAGGAAATGCTGAAGTAGGGTAATTGGAGTACTAATGAGCAATCAACACCAATCATCTCAAGGCAGCCAATCGACGGCAGCTGACAAGTCTGCTCGCAGAAACCTGCAAAACAGGATAGGGGAGGAATTGGAATGCAAAGAAAGGAGGTGAGGCATTGGATTGCAAAGATAGGAGATCTGTCATAGCAGAGCAAAGCAAACCGACAGTAGACTGGCAATAGCACACATTACGCAAGATATGCCAGGTCTAGGAAAGTACAAATGAAAGCAGGCGGCTGGATGCATGCCAGAAAATGGTAGGTGGAACGTGCAGAAATGTAAAGGGAAGGTCAAGAGGTAATCCACGGCAGCCATATGTAATTCAACACCAAAGGCACCACAATAGTAGTTCCGGTAGTAAAACACATAAAATACCCTGTAGCTACGATCGTACATACACACCCTATGACATCATCGGTGTTCACAGCACAATAGTATAAAGTGTGAAAGCACCCTACACACACCTGTGTATTCCCAAACACTGCACCATAGGTGTAAACACACGGGAACTTTTAAAATGTACATGTTGGGAGCTGCCATAGCTGTGATTCATCAGCATGTGTTAGAGACTGACAGTGTTGTGGAGGATGATGCCAACAACCACCGCAGACCCCGGAGGAGGAGAAGAGTGTTCAGACCAAGGGTAACCTACCAGGGGCTACATGATCTGGAGATAGTAGAGCATTACAGGGTGGACAGGGACATCTTACAGCAAATAGTGGAGCTGTGCCGGCCACGCCTGAGAACCAGAAACAACAGAGGGGACTCCATCCCAGTGGACACGAAGGTATGTGTAAGCTTGTGAATACTAGACACAGGTACCTTTCAAAGGCCAACTGGAGATATAATGGGGATCTCACAGGCATCAGCATCCAGTGTACTACACCAGTTCCTGGATGCCATGTTACCACATGCCAATGAGCATATATACTTCCCCCAAACTCAGGAGGAGTTGGCCAGCAATATGCGTCACTTCCACCATGTGGCACACTACCCAGAGGTACTGGGTGCGATAGATTGCACACACATACAAATCAAGTCACCACCCAGTGAGCATGTTAGGCACTACATAAACTGCAAGGGATTCCACTCCATCAACTGCCAGGTCGTGTGCAATGCCCAGGGCATTGTCATGGATGTGTGTGCTGGCAGCCCTGGAAGCTACCTTGACTCCCATATCTGGCATGCCTCACAGCTGTATCAGGTATTTGTCAGTGGGGACATCCCACATGGCCACCTTGTGGGGGATGCTGGCTATGCACTGGAGCCGTGGATGATGACTCCCATCAGAAATGCACACACACCCATGCAAGAACGCCATAGTGAGGCACACGAGCAAACCAGAATCATCATAGAGCATGTGTTCAGTATGCTGAAATCACAGTTCTGGTGCTTGGACACATCTGGTGGAGCCTTGCAGTACTCTCCAGGCACGTGTGCCCACATCATCATAGTATGTGCCATGCTACATAATATGATCCTGCGGAAACAGCTGCAGCAGGGACAAAATGGTGAAGGCCCTCATAGCCCACCGCAATTGCCAAGGCCATCACAGGCACGGAGGGATTCAGACCATGAACACACTGTGCCAGCCCCAGTAGGCAGACAGAGGCATGCCCAATATGCCTATGCCTTGGCAAAGAGGGAATGTATAGCACATACTCTGACAGTGTAGGCCCCTATGGACTGACACACCACTCCACCTGCACACACAGTAAAATGGATGGCACACAAACACGACCACCTGTAAATTGTAATGTATAGGTGGCCTACTGTGTGAATCCTACATAGGCAGCCCTCAAACATTGTACACACAACAGCTATTGGAACACGGAATGTCAACACTGGAACAGTACATGCGCCTATCAGCATATGGCGGTGCTGTGTGTATATGTTCCCAGGTACATCGGTAGGTACACGGCCGATTGTCAGAGGCCATACACCAAATGGGGCAAACAGTGCCTGCTGTTGCCACAACATCAAATAACCAACTGTTGCTTAGTGGAGCAGAGGCAATTGTGGGAGCACATGTGTGTAAGCACTGTTCTGCACACACTCAGCACGGAGTCCCTGCTGCGTTAATGAGGGGCTCCACATAATATAATCATGGATGTTTTGTCAAGGCATGGGGTGTACCCATGACAGATATTCGTCACCCCAGCATGCTCCACCTACGGTCGTTTGAAGGTGTAGCACAGTATCGTGTGTGGCTCACTGTGATATACATACCCAATGCCGGAGCACATCCAGTAAACATCACATGGACATACCATTAACTGGACTCATCAATATGTAAACTAACTGAGTTACCCATGTGAGTGCAGTATGGAGTAACAGCCATAGTATACTCCATGTGCAAAACGACATAACACGTGTACAAATCCCAGATGGCCATGTGTTAAATTCAGTGACCGTCATGCATGTTCCCGGTCCCACATCCTGCAAGGGATGTAACGTAATCCCGAAGGCACGAGTAATGCATGTCGGATGCAGGTCATCAGATCATATGTGTAGCACACGTTAGCAGGAATATGCATTGCCCACTGCTGGTAAGCGACGTTTAAATATGACTATATGGATATGCGCGAAACAGGGATAAGCTTCCCCGAATATCGCGCAGATCACGGTCAATGATGTCCAGAACAGGTGAAACCAGCATTATTCACCCCTGTACTAATAGCGCCTGCTCTGAAGGGTAAAACGACCACTGCCAGGAGTAGAACACGCAATCATGTATAGAATCACCTAACACTATTGCTAGCCAAGATGTACCTATGGTAGGGTTGCCACCTCTTCAAATGACCAATGTGGGACATATGTCAGATGTCTGCAGGCCAACACATACACCCAGCCAGTACAAAATTCAGAACTTCACTGTTTTGCCTAGATAAAAGCTCATTCTTGTAATGTTTACTTACTTGTTCTGTTTCTAGAACATATAGGTGGTTCAGATACAGAATAACTGTTTGATGCAACTATTATATAAACTATAGGAAATAAGTATGTTCTAAAATCCCAGGACATTTGCCATGTTTACAAATATTTTGCAGGACACAACTGCCCAAAGAGGGACTGTCCCTCGCAGAATGGGACAGCTGGTAACCATAACCTACGGCAGGTGTGTAATGTGACAGGTACAGACACAAACGTGCGGAGTCCAGGAAACAGTATACACCAACAAGTACACAATGAAAGGTGTAGCTTGCCTGTCACTTTCCCCGTCAGATATATATATATATATATATATATATATATATATATATATATATATATATATATATATATATATACACATATATACATATATATAATACAGATAGAAAGGGCGATAGAGTGATATATGTTGATATATACGGATTCAGCGATATCTGCAAATATATATAGATAGGTCAACAACATTCATAACACATTGGAGGTACAAATAAATAGGATACCGCCAACTATGGAATATGTAACATACCGACATGCGTAACCACGAGGCTGAAAGACTGAAAGAACACAGTACCGGAACAGTACAACCGCGAGTAATAGTATGATGATATGAAGGGACATTTAGTTACCGCTGCCGGTGTTGCGGTCCACGTAGACACTGTGTTTAACTGTGTTTGTGAGTGCCGTAGTCTGTGTATGTGTGTGTTGAGGGTGCCGTGTGCATCTCCGTGTGACTGTAATGTGTGTGTGTGTGTGTCCGCATCATGTGTCTGTTAGTGCCAACTCGGAGGTAGATCATTATGGTAGGTGTGGGTATAGCTAGCCGTAGGCATACGGTTACCACCTGTCCCACATTAGGCGGGACAGCCCCTCCCTGGGCAGGTGTGTCCTGACATAAAACATTACAAAGGGCAAATGTCTGGGATTGTAGGACATTAATATGTCCCATATATAATGTAATAGTTGCATTAAATAGTTATGCCTGTATGTAAGAAACATAAATGTTACATGCAATATTATAAGTAGCCAAAGTCCCACAATAGGTATGTATTGAGGATAAAAGTATGTGCTAACCTGTGTACTGACCGTGGCTATGTGTTGGCCTATAAACACCGCTGTGCATCCCGCAAGTGTCCAACAATGGCCATATGAAAAGGTGGCAACCCATGGCAAAGAGGTTCTTTTACCAACACAACCGCAATGACTGCAAATATCTGGGACAGAAATATACGGGATAGCTGTCAGTTAGACATATCCCTTTACATATCGCTGCAATTCCGGTGGTATGGAAGTATCAACCTCACCTGCATACTATATAGAAACCAATTAACAATGGCCCAATGTACAATCCCGTAACATAAATCTACTAACTGATAGCTCTTTAATTAGGGACAGAGCCCACACACACATATGTATGGAATATGTAGAAATGGAAGCCCCACAAACCTGTATATGCTACGTACACCCACCGACATCCCCCACATTAGAAACTATAACAATACAGACTGCAATAACAGCACAAACATCCAGTTAGTCAATTACATCTGCAGAACTGTCAACATACCTTGTGAGAGATACAATTAAAGGCACCATGCAAAATTGCAGCCGTTATATAATGGAACAAACGGCGATGTTACAGGTTTTGTTTGCAATAGTCCGTTATCAGACGTTGGGATGACAGGAACACCCACATGTTCAACCACATACTCTAGCTGTCACACACAATCCACGGGGGACATGAATCCAAAGTATAATTGTCTCTATGCATAGCAGTTGCAATTACACATAACAAAACACAATACAGGCCATCTCCCCGAAGGTAGGGCAAATGGGCAAAGCCCAAGTGGAGAATTAAATTATACCCCACTGTTGCCGTGTAATTGGCGAATGGAGTAGCTGCACAGCTGATATGCAAGTAATTAGTCACTCAGGAACACCAATTGGCGGGAGGAAACCACATGTTACAGATATCGACGTATATAAGGATGACTTGCCAGACATTCAAACCGTATGCTCATACAAAATACCTGTTTAAGCAGTGTGAGAGAGATAGAGACAAAAGTCCATAACGATAACAAGGTATGTAGAACACTCGGTATGTAAGTTTATGTATAGCATGTTTTTTACTAATTATTTACTGTATGTATAGCCTGGTTTGCATTAATTAAAAGTGTTCGCAATGCATAAAGTGGGAAAAGGTATTTATGCAGTGATGTCTTGCTGAGCATAGTAACACATGTAGAAACTGTGTGTCCAGCAATGGGCCACAAGGTACACATTACAGACACCACAAGGGATGCTACATGAGGGCTTTAAACAGAACAATTCCAGACAACCCACCATCAGTGGTAGGGTATGTCCAACAAGTACGTGCCATAGCAGGGGATAGTATATGTTGATATACTGTCACAGTAGGCATGTGTATGGGCATATAACGACAATGGCATGTCTAAGGTGGTCCCGCTGTGCAAGTATGCTTTGCATTATGGGATACTATGTGAAATATGTGTAATGTATAGTATTGTAGGTAGATATGTCAGATATTCTACACAGCATAACAGGTATATCATGCATACCAAAGGTATCGTCTATTGGCATGTGCAATAACAGGATACATATGGCTTGCAGGCACGGGACATTGCAATAGCATGATAGCTAATCTAAATGGAAGGGCTACCAAGTAACCATGCACAAAGGACATGTAATAGCTTCACAGGTTCATAGTGGGGTACTATGCAGTCTGGCAAGTCTATGTGTAAGCACAACTACAGTGTTCACACCAGTGGCACCTCTCAAGGGCAGTGTCCTGTGAACAGCAGAGCCATGTGTTACCTGCACCTCTGCACAGTACAGCCACTGCAGTGATCCCTGGTGTACATGTGTCTCCCAACCACCAAGGGAGGTATCACATGAACATTGCTACTGAGTGTCCCTGCGTGATGTACATAGGACTCATGTTCCAAAGCATGGTGAGTGACCGGTTTGGGAATGTAACCCTCAAGCACATCCCACTCATTGTTGCGTGTGTGCACATATCCATGAGCATATTGCTCACAGTGGCTTTTGCTTATGTCACGTATGTGGAGTATATCCATTAATATTGTTGTGGACATGGGCCCTGTCTGTTCAGCAGAGGTCACCCCTGAGTATGTAGTATGCAAATGTGTACAGACGTGATGTCCGTAGTTCAGCCGCATACTTTAACTGTCGGAGCTCAATAAACATCATGGCGTGTTAATGGTGTGGTATGTAAAGCTGTAGCTGTTGTGTAAGGTACACCCTAAATGGGGTGATGTACCCTTGAATGTGTGTAGATGTCTTGAGTTCAGAGGTACAATGGGTGCCTATGTACCAGCTACACACCCAGTACAGATAAGTGTGGCCACGTAGAAGGATATCCACGCCACAGTGGCAATACGGTAACCACAGGAGTGGGTGCGACATATGTGTGTACTACAAATATGTACAATGTGACATGTATGTAGGGGACTACCACCTATGTGATAGTCAGTGGGTGAATGGTGTAATGCAAAGGTGATGTTCATGCACCTTGTGTCATGCAGCTTGAGGCCATGATATTCATATCAGGTATCTGTCATAGTGACACCCATATGGATGGAGTCAGTATCAGCTGGTGGATCAATCATGGTGCTTTGTATGCAGGGGTTTGTAAAGCTAGGCAGGGAAAGTCACTCTGTGCTAGCCTGTACCTCAGGGAAGCATATACTGAACATGGGGGCCCAATGACTGCGGACTGTGGTATGCCAAATGTAACTGAAATGCAGTAGGTACTATGGTATGCTACCCTCATTGTGTGTGTCCTGTCCATGAGCCACGTTGCATAACATCCTGAGACATAGGGTACGATGTGCAGGTGGATGTGTATGTTGTCAATACCAGAATGGAGAATGGTGCTGAAAGGCAATGAGAGGACAATGTAGGATGTGTGGACTCCCGTACCATCATCAACTACCCTGGTAACTGTATGAAAGGAGTCCCCTAGGTGTAGGGGCCATGCTCTGGCCCTAACAAGTCCAACCCGGGTGGCATCAAAGGATAGGAGCCCAACAATGTCTCTGTGAATGACGTCCTTGCTGATATGCCCCATAGCCATGCAGAACAGTCCAGTCAGGTGTGTAGGACTATAGCCCCACTCGTGCATTGTGGTGCCACCTGTGTGGAGTGTGATAAATGTTGCTGTGTGCCATTCAGGGGCCACAATGTCTGATACAAGGCTATTACTGAATATGGTGGCCTAGTGGGGAGACATGTCATTCAGAGGTTAGTGGACATCACAGCCTGGGACTTTGGAAGGTGAAATGGGGCCAGTGTCCCAGGACATATAGAGTGCAGGTTAGTACTGTGTAGGTGTGACCGCAGGAACACCGCAATGTTCCTGCATGGATTGTGGCCCTGTAGTGAGTGAGAGGGTGTAATGTTAGCATTGAATCCATCCACCAGCATGTTGCCAACATCACCTGGGTCTGTAATGTTCCTGAGTGACTGTTGTATGTGAGAGCAGATGTGGGTGTTGCCAACGACTACTAACATACCACCATAATGCCTTGTGGTACACCCCGGAATGTGTCACAGTAATGTTTACATAGCTAGTCTTGGAGTATGTGATGAGGGATCCCGTGGCCCTACCAAGGCTGACCAGTGAGCTACCCCACCCATGGGATTGTACACCACTGTGCAACAGCCTCCACCTGTTTTTGTACATTATGTCCATGGAACTTGACCAGCAGAGTGGCGTCTGTTATCTGGTGTGTACCATCATGGCTCTGTGTGGAATAGCATGATCCATGCAGTCGTGTACATGCTAATGAAGTGCACTGGGGTATGTTTCAGCATTTGTATGTGCATTGTCCATCTGCACGGGTGTCATGACGTTAACAACCGCTGTCATAAGATGTCTGTAGTAGGTGTTGTAGTACTCATGTACTGTGTATGCCATGAAGGGTGTGGTGCCAGGATGTGGCTAACAAGGTTGATTAGCATATGTTCGGAATCCACCAATGAGGGGATAACCCCAGGTGTGGAACACCAGTCACATGTCGGTAGTGTTCATGTCAAGGTTTATGTTGGTCTTGGAGGTGGTGTGTATGGGTTGATCCAGCCGAGTAGAGGTTATGACTCATTGATGTGTCGGTACATGAGTGGCTATCCCAGTTAAGTGTGGGGTACTGTCAGTCACACACCAGTAGTAGCTGTCTGAGCCCTACTGTCTAGTACACCAATAAATGAGGTCTGGTAACCGTGGGGTATGTTGTTAAATCTGTAGCTTGTTACAATGTATATAGTGGTTCCGGACACAGTTAGTTGCACGTGGAGCACCTCTGATGCATTGTGCTAAGTAACTAGCCAGGATGTGTGTACAACATAGTGGGATATGGGAACACCTCAGCTGTGGGTGTGCCAGTCCAGGTATGTGCCTGAAAGGTATGCTCTGTCTATAACCTGTCATTGCAGGTGTGCTCTGCAGAGCCTAGAGGCAGGTCCCAGTCACTGCAGAGATATTGGAGTGGTGCATTATAAGGTGTGCCTTGCCTGCGTGCATCACAGAGGAAGATGCAAGCAATGTGTCACATGACCCCATGTCTTGCTTGCCAGTTCCCATTCTGCCGGTGACTGTTATTGGAAACTGTGCAAGACAGGGAGTATAGAAGCAGCAGGAGCCTTACATGTGATCTGTACTCCCAGGGCTGACAGGTGCAGGTCATCTGTGCCAAAGCATTGTGTTTGACCAGGTCAGTCAAAGCGGACAGATACCAGATGCCTGTGGAATGACAGCAGAAGCATAGGCAACTGTTGAAGTGACACAGTCAGTCATTGTACAGTGATATTGGGTATGGATGAATGCATAATGTTCCCCAGGGCTAGGCCCACACCTTCAGGGTTACAACACTGGTGAGCTATTGCATGTCCCTGCACACGTAGTCTGTGAAGTGGCATCTCAGGGCAGTCACACTAACATGGAGAATGACAGTCACATCGTACCTGGTGAGGTGTGGCATGGGTGCATAGGTTATGTTGCAGAACAAGTTACCCGACAGCAAGATGTAAGCGACTATCACCTTGTGTAGCCTGCTGTGTGGAGCTGCAGTGTGACCACCTACAGACTCACCTATGACTGGTGTGTTGTGTATGTTATAACACCCTATTGGCTGTATGTGATGGGCACACATGAGTCTGTGGGCTATAAGTTGGTGATGTTGTGTTCCATGATGGGGGCTGCCTCTGGTGCCTACACAGAGTATGGAGAGGTACTGCATAAGTTGTCCTCATATGTGTGGCCTGTGGTGGAGATCATATGAGACTATGTAATGAGTGGGGTGTGTTGCGAATGTTACACATCCCCACATGACTGCCAGGTGCAGTCAGGGTTGGTGACAGCATTACCCCCAGCAGGGCTGCATAAGTGCATCCCCAACAGGCTGTAGTGTCGTATGTTGGGAGGTGAGCATTGAATGTGTACATGAGACAATTGCTCTTTTGCCACATGTACGACATATCCATCATATAGACAGGCAATAGCACTGGTACGTGACAGTTGGATATGCCTGTATATACAACCATGTCTCACAGGATATGTGCGTTACGTGTGTACAACAGCTGTTGTACCATAAGCAAGTGGGACATTTTAGGACAGCCAGTGTACCTGTGGGAAATGGTGTGGAAAGGGTGCTATATTAATCAGCAGCTCATGACATGCTCACAAGTTCTGAACAAGTGCCTAGCATGACCATACAATACAGATAGGGTGTTGGATAATATCAACCCACAAGTGGTGATGACAGTCATAATGGGTGGCACCGCACTATAACCCTGCTGAGTATGGTGTGCATGTCCATGAACCATTATCACTGTAGATGTTAGCAGTACAGATGTACAAGACAGTACGGATGTTTGATAACAAATACCTTTGTATGTCACAGGAGTGTTCTACCAGTGGCCTGTTCACAGACTCACAACTACAAAAGGTGCCAGAGTGACATGTGCATATCACACCAGCGCCAGCTACAGTAGAACAGGGTTAATGTGTTTTACTCCACCCTCATTGTAGCCCATACCACACAGACAAATGTTAGGCATCTGTGTATGTACGGATGTGAATGGCCATGACCTATGAGGAATAGCTGTGTCAGTGTTGTGAACAACATGCAGAATGGGCTGTGTGGGTGAGGTGTGTGACATATGTGCACATTTTGATGGAAGATATCAGCATTGTCACTGCTAGGTGAACATCCCTGTACCCATTAACTACCACCTAGGCTGTGGTCAACATTATGGACACTGTGTAAGGGATGGTGCTGTGCAGCACATCTCCCTGCCTTGGTGATGTCTACAGGCCCCTTGGGTAGTCATACGAGGTACCCATGTCAAGACAGGGTGCCATCCATGAGCACGGAGATCATTGGACAGGCATATACAGCACTGGGGTGACCAATATTGGATCACATATCACCTTTAAGTGGTAATGGCCATGCGTGGATGGGCGATACCAGCCTTCACAATCCTCACCTCCACTATGCAGCATGCTGTCTACCTTGCATAAAGACATTTGCTACACCATGATGATGGACATGCTACATGTCCATATCCTGATCTGTAAGACATACGTCATGGACAGCCACCATCCTAATACTAGGATTGCCACATGCTGGACAGATCCCTGTGCCATACATGTGACATACTCCCACCAAACCATGCAACCCTGTCCATCAAAGCTGCACATGTCATCCCAGTCATACATGGTGTGATGGTCGCATGGTAGATGTAGTACCAACTGTCTGGATCAGTAATGTGGCACTGATGCACCTCGCGGTTGCATACTGGCTGTCTGTTACAGCTAGGCAACTTTGCCCGTACATGCTATGGTTGATAACCATCCCTGCGAATGATGTCCGACTAGCCATTGTCCCATGTCTATCACATGTGCAACACAGGCGATCCGTGGCAGGATGTTGAACAGATGTACAGTGCTGTGTAGATGTATATGGCAAAACACATACATGTACAGGTGTCCATGCATATGTGTGCATTGTCACTGCTCAAGTCCATTAAGGCTGTGTCTGTGTTGATATGTGACATATACACAGCATCAAGGTCAACAGCAGTACCGTGGACACATCCAGGCATGTGCAGATAGGTAAGAACACCAGTGCAGGCAAATAGACATGCCCACATCAAGACAGCATTCACATGGAGTATGAACACTGTAATGAGGTGACACACATATATGGTGATGATATCCAATGCATAATGGGTGTTACATGTGTGTGACACAAACATGTCAGTCATGTCAGTGTCATGATGATTTGCAAAGATTACTGTGCAGATGTACTAGATGTCATAGAAATGTATGTGCAGCAGTATCTCTGTACATCTCTGAAACTGTGACCTGTCACCATCATTATGTCTTATAGATAATGCCTCGTAGACACCTTCCAGCGTACAGCCACCAGGAGGATGATGTCCTCATCCCATACCTCCATGAGAACTACGAGGTGTTGTTCAGCCATGTGCCACAGCATGCCCAGCAGCGGGACGACCTGTGGCAGGATCTATGCAGGAGGGTGAACGATGTGGATGGCCATAACCGCACCTACCAGCAGGTGCGCAGACACTGCACGGACTTGATACGACATGCGAAACAGCGTGCCACTGCAATTGCCAGGAACAAGGTGGAACAGGTGGTGGGCCACCAACCCAGCCCCCACTCACACACACCGAGGAGCTACTGGCCAGTCTGGGGACACCCTCAGAACAGCATCCACACACACTAGCTGCCATCGTGGAGGTGGGTGTCTCCCAATCAATGAGCCTGGATTTGCCTGGTAAGTCAGTACTGCACATATGGCTATTATATCCCATTTAGTTGCATGTGTCACTGTACATTATGTAAAGTAACAACATATGCAAGGTATGTGGACACACATGCTGCATACTACAGTATGCTACCCTGTGTATGCACACATGTGCATACTATATGCTATTATACAGGCAAATGTGTTAACATGCACAGTGCACCCTGTGGCTGTCAGACAGTCAGAGATAATGTTCATACTGCTGTGTCACCCCTATACAGGTACCTCTGGCGTGCCGCACAGACATGAGTCCGTTGCAGGTGAGACTGTCATCAGTATCAGGCATGTTAAAGCATAGTTCTATTTGCCATGTGGCCAGTTAACAGTTGCACACTTGATGTTCGTTCCAGTCACGATATACAGGTCACATCACCCATCATTCACACAGGCCACCCATGTGCAATATATACAAACGAAATGATACACCAAATTGAAACCACAGTAGTTGTCATTGCTACATGTGTGGGCAGCTGTGCATACAACGGTGGAGGTGTTCTACAATGGAGGCATATATAGTATGCATTGGAACAACATGTGTGGTATGCAAACAGTACCACACAGTGAGCTGTGATATGGGCAGCCCACAGGTGTCACCATTGTGTTATATGCCCCTGCATTGGGTGCACACATTGTGATGTGCCATCTGACATGTCCCAGACACATAGTGTTCTGGCTGCAATATTGTCACACTATCCCATGACCCATACCCCACATACCAAACATACAACCTGTTGTCTGCATAGCTCTGTGGATGGTGACATATCTGACATCTATGGGTGTATGTCATATGGGACAACACAGGCATGTGAGATAGATGGCCATCACACACATTTGGTCAACACATGTGCACACATGGCCATGGGGGATGGCCAGAGACATGTAGCCACACAGTAGATGTGATGTTTATACACCCTGTTTTACATTGTCCACACATGGTCCAATTATAGCGTTAGTTGACTGATTATACAGTTGATGTGGTACACTGAACATCCTAAAAGCCTGTGTACAGCTAGTGGAGGTGTCACTGAAGTCTACCATATAAGATCTGTTGAACATCACAACTGTGTCATAGCATGACAGTAGTCACCTGTACAGCTTCCACAGACATTGACACCACATCAGGCCACAGATACTGTACATTTCCTTTGCTGTTGTAGGACATCACCGTTAGCTGTGCACCTCGTGTGTGTGGTACATCAATGTCATGTGGGAAATGGTGAATTGACATGTCCACTATATGTGGACATGGTTGCCAGGCAGCTAAGACCCTGTAGTTGTTGTGCAGGGGTGTCATCTGTAGGTCCTCCTGTGACCTGTCACTTGACACAGCATGGTTTGGTGTGTATACACCTCAGCATCGTGGGTCACAATCCACAGTTTTGTCATGGGTATGCATGCAGTTATGGCTATGCAGTGTGTACATATTATGCATTGTACAGCAATATAGATGCCTCATGATGCCATGAAATGGCACAGTGTCTGTACTTCACACTGTATAGCAATGTAGATGGCTCACACTACCCTTCCATGCTCATGCACATTTGCTAAACATGCATTCTATCTGTAGAGCATACAGACAACACCGCAATGTGATGCCCATTACGATGCTGTACATGTGTCAGGACACCATTGTGTCAGACATGTATGCATGCTAATGCATGCGTCAGCAGATTACATGTCAAGGTCACGACAGCCATGTGTACTATTCTCCTGTTCTGGTCCACATGGTGTATCACAGAGATGCATGCATATTACCATGATTGTGTGAACAACATGGCTACTGATATGACACCTGCTTGCTGTAGTGTGCACCCCAGGGAGGTATATTTACTAACACTATTAATGTCTGAGCTGCATGCCCTCTGCTGTATCACAGGCATGCTGCATGCCATCTGTCAAATCACATGCATGGTGTGTCTGTGTGTGTCTGTGTGTCTGTGTGTGTGTGTGTGTGTGTGTGTGTGTGTGTGTGTGTGTGTGTGTGTGTGTGTGTGTGTGTGTGTGTGTGTGTGTGTGTGTGTGTGTATCTATGTGTGTGTGTGTGTGTGTGTGTGTGTGTGTGTGTGTGTGTGTGTGTGTGTGTGTGTGTGTGTGTGTGTGTGTGTGTGTGTGTGTGTGTGTGTGTGTGTGCGTGCGTGTGTGTGTGTCTGTGTGTGTGTCTATTGTAATTTAAAGTTTTTCTTTGCATTCACAGGTGATGTAGGTGCGTTACCCTCCTGCGGTCCATCTGATGTTAGTGTCCCCACAGATACTAGCAGTGATGAACATATGCATGAGGTACAGGCAGGGTTGTCAGGGGCTAAATCTGTACCAATGGTTGCCATCCCAGCTATGTCCCCCTCATCCCTGCGCACAGTTCTGCTGCCAACACATACCGCATCACCAGTGGCCATAGAGGAAGGACAGTCAGCGTCTGTTAGCGTGGAACAGGAACATGTGGTGGCTACAGAAGGTGTGTCTACACACCATGGTGTCAGTGTAATGACTGCAGATGTGCCACACAGGCATGTGGCCGGTGCTGCTCGTAGGAGGACCTCTGGCAGACATGCACCTGCAGGACAGAGAGCAGCAGCTGGTATCACCAGACGCATGTTCCAGACTATAATGGCGGCACATGCACATGCTGAATGGCAGAACAGAGAAGGGCAGAGGCTGCAGAGGGCTGCTATCCGTACCCTAAATGACAACATCCAGGCATTGGCAAATGCTCAACAGCAGATTGCTGATGTTCTGGACAGGCGATTGGGTGACATGGTCGGAATCCTTGACCATGGCATGGCAATCTGCGAGCGTGAGCTGTCTGTGCTGGAACATCTGCTAGGAGTGGGGCGTAGTTCATGTGGACGTAGGCCAGCTACACCACCTAGTGCAGGTTAACGTGAGCATGCCACCTCACATGCCCGCTCCCATAGTGCTGGTAGCAGTAGCAGTGCAGCTGTGCTGCGCTGTCCACACCAGGACACAGCAGGCCACGTGGACATGACCCTGGACATTCCCAGTGGGGTCACGGTTCCAGTGGATATGTGTCATTGGACAGTAGCCAAGCTGTACCTCCACCTGGTAGTGCCCGTGCAACCCCTGGCAGGCACAGATCACATGGCCGTGGCTGGACACAGTGAGCTATACAACCTGGTCTCTACAATCTGGAGCTGTCAATAATACCCCATGTAGGCCTCACAAAAGACAGATCTGTGTGCACACATACACGCGCACAGCAAAGACATCTGTAGGGCACCACAACACCCACATGCATACTGAACAGACATGTCCAATTATATCACTGGCCCTTACCTACATACAAGATGTCATCCATTGGTGCAGCCTATGCCCCTGGCAAACATTATCACCCTGTGCATATGATGAAGCCTGTGCCACATCCCTGTCATCCTCACCATTGGTGCAGGGACATGCTCAAATGGTCTGATGCACAGGGTGTACAGAATAGTGAGAAGTGTATATTACATTAGTTGTGTAAGAATAGTGAGAGAAGTGTATATTACATTAGTTGTGTGTGAATAGTGAGAGACGTGTATATTACATTAGTTGTGTACTGGTGACATGCACCAGACATACCATGTAGTACAGGTTTAGCATGCATTGTTATATGTTCACAGTATGTGTCTCGGTAACAACAGTAACAGCATGTTGGTAATGATGCCCTGGTTCCCTCCTTATGGTCTACTTGCATGTGCCTACAGGTAGCACTGTTTGCAGTCTCCCATGTGTAACTGTGGAGTACTCAAAGGCACATATGGCAATATCAGCATGCTAGACGTAGCCTCAGCCTGACTGTTGGAAAGTCTAACATAACACAGATGTCCACACATATACTGATCCAGAAGCATGTGGGCAGTTTAATAGGCTACAGTGGCTAGAGATGTGACATCCATACCAGGTCACATCACAGGTATGTTGACATGGTGCAGGGGTTGTACACAGCGGTCTGGCCAATGATAATGTTAGAGGCCACTTGATAGCATGAGGCCTCACTGTGTAGCAGTAATACCCTGTCACATTACAGGAACATGCTCACACTCACAGGGTCAACAGCACTATAACGCACACCCCATAGTGTTGAGGTGAGAACCCTTGCCTATGTGGTCATCACTGTCACAGTACTGTGAACCCACACGATGCGACACAGAGAAAGAACATGTACAGGCAGCCAGTGCGGCTGGGACCGATGGCATCAACAGGGTAGTGGACTGCATCACCATGAGGGGTTAGGGATCCTGTGTGTTCTGTATGGTAGCATACACCCTCACTCCATGCACCAGACAGCCATACATACCTACATACACACACACACTGTGGAGACCACAAATGTCATACACATATGGATAGCTGATGTGTGTGATACACACACCACACCTGCCTACGTCATGCTTTCCACACTGCAGTATGTACAGATCTCTACAACAGTGTACAGGGGTGTGTAACAATTGGGATGTATTCCCCACCATATGTGGCATATATGGTCACACAAGCAAACACACATGGCAGTACTGTGAATGATACACCTGCTATATGATGATACGTCTGACAGACATGCAGCAGTATTGGCCGCATTATGTGTACCAACGCTACCTTCGGCAATTGTGCTGCTATATGCACATGGAAGGATGTAAGTGTTACAGGTGTCAAGTGACGTACTGTCGGTGATACCTGACCACTGTGTAGGTTTTATGTCTCCACCGTCAAGTAACAGTAACATAGCGTACTGTTTGCACATGTAATGGTAGGATGGCGTGTGACACACCTGTGAGCCGTCCCCGGCAAACATCCATCTACACAGGTGGATCACCACTTTATGTACACACATCCATCCATACCTGCTGTACATCCTACCGTACTGTCAGTATGTCACCATATACAGGTGTCAATGATGGGGCTGCATTGCAACTGCATGTTGTAGTTAGGCACAGATTAGTTACTTACATCAGCTACTGCACATGCATGGTAGCTGCATGCACATTACAGATTGTACATGTGTGTTGGTCGTACATGCCTGTCATGTAGCCATGTTTGCATGCATTGCAATTGGTGGACATGTGTGTTGACATACATAACACATGAACTGTTGTATGATATGATGGGTGTCATGGGTAACTAGTACAGAGGGAATGTGTCCTCGGTCAACATTGCTGCCTCATGTACTGTTAGCATTCAACAGCCATGGACCCACCTTCCATTTGCGTGCATATGATTGCTGTAGCCACTTGTCTGCATGGAGGACAGCAAAAGCTATGCTATGTACATATGTGTTGTGTGTGTGGTCCATGCACATATCCACTGCAATTACATGTATGACATAGCCAAACATGTGTGTTCATTGGTGTACAGCGACAGTCATCTGTCACAGCTGTGTAAGACCCAGGGCCCCTGGTATGTGTAGAGCCGACCTGGTTATGTACAGTGGTATCATTGCAATGCATAACACGTGATGGAACCCTGTCGGTACATGTGTAGTCTGCACAGTTGCTGTAGACCTATGTACAGTGCACTGGTCATGAGTCACACGGTGTTGTGTTAATGTATGGCTGTGTATTGCTGGTCCAATGACATGGTGATGTCGGAGGGCTACATTGTAGATTGTGGTGTGTACCTCTGTGATATGCACCTGAGACATCTGTGATAGCTCCTGAGTGTGTACTGGTCAATACATGTAAGTGGCCTTCATGTACGTGGGGACAGTAATATCATACTGTGCCCTTCCATGTTTAGAATCCGTGTGCATGCAAGACGGCCCTTTGCAACTGCTAAGTGTGTGAGCATGTCCAGTACGCTGTTGTGTAGATGGACGCACAGTACATTCCAAACTGCGCCCTTCCATGTTCAGAATCCATGTGCATGCAAGACGGCCCTTTGCAACTGCTAAGTGTGTGAGCATGCTCAGTACGCCGTTGTGTAGATGGACAAACAGTACATTCCAAACAGACATGTGATACTAAGCGTGTGGGCATGGCCATTGACATCCTGTATAGTGATGGTGGTCATCCAGGCAACAGATGTCCATTTTCAATGTCATGATGGATGCCTACATTGAACACATTGGTTGCTGTCTTGAAGGGTGTACTGTCTGTGGTGCGTCCCGTATCTATGTAGTGTTGTTGTAGTGCTCCATAGATATTTGGTTGCCCCGATCACACCACTGCCGTGTGTTTGTCTATGTCTACCTTGGGACAGTAATATGCTTTCAGACTGCTCACTCTCTATACATTCCCTATCGGCGTCCTTGCCTTTGCGGATGATGTCACCCACCTAGAAGTATGCCTCTGGGAGTGCTGTGCTCAGTAATCTCGGTAGCGCATTCTGTAAATGCGTAATGCTGTAGTGTGATAAGGTAGTTAGGTGTATGTTCGACTCCCAGCCCTGTCAAGTGTGTGTGTGTGTGTGTGTGTGTGTGTGTGTGTGTGTGTGTGTGTGTGTGTGTGTGTGTGTGTGTCTGTGTTTCCAGCTGCCTGGGGACACAGTAATGCTTTTAGATGCCTCACACCACATACATTCCCTATCGGCGTCTTTGCCTTTGCGGATGATGTCACCCACCTAGAAGTATGCCTCTGGGAGTGCTGTGTTCAGTAATCTCGGTAGGGCGTTCTGTAAATGCGTCATGCTTTAGTGTGTTAGGGTAGTTAGGTGTATGTTCGACTCCCAGCCCTGCCAAGTGTGTGTGTGTGTGTGTGTGTGTGTGTGTGTGTGTGGTGTGTGTGTGTTTGCGCACATGCTCCCGTCCACCTGGGGACGCAGTCTTGCTTTTAGACACCGCACACCACAGCAGTTTGCTACTGATGTCTTTGCCTTTGCGGATGATGACATGCACCTAGATGACTGCCTCTGGGACTGCTGTGTTTAGTAATCTCGGTAGTGCGTTCTGTAAATGCATCATGCTGTAGTGTGTTAGGGTAGTTAGGTGTATGTTCGACTCCCAGCCCTGCCAAGTGTGTGTGTGTGTGTGTGTGTGTGTGTGTGTGTGTGGTGTGTGTGTGTTTGCACGCATGCTCCCATCCGCCTGGGGACGCAGTCTTGCTTTTAGACGCCGCACACCACAGCAGTTTGCTACCGATGTCTTTGCCTTTGCGGATGATGACATGCACCTAGATGACTGCCTCTGGGACTGCTGTGCTTAGTAATCTTGGTAGCGCATTCTGTAAATGCATCATGCTGTAGTGTGTTAGGGTAGTTAGGTGTATGCTCGACTCCCAGCCCTGCCAAGTGTGTGTGTGTGTTTGTGTGTGTGTGTTTGCAGCTGCCTGGGGACACAGTAATGCTTTTAGATGCCTCACAACACATACATTCCCTATCGGCATCTTTGCCTTTGCGGATGATTCACCTACGACACAGGCATCCATTCTCCTGCTGGGAAAAAGGCGGTACTACATATTACACATTTCCGATTGCCTACTGCTGTGGACTCCGGCTGCATTGTTAATCACGCCGAGGATATGCAGAACACCAAGGCATATAGTCCAGCCACATACAGGTCTTTGATTGTCAGGGTATTCATGTAATGATCTGGGTTTAGGCTTGTCCACCTGGTGAACGGAACTTCCCTGGCCGAGGTCAAATGTCAGATGAAGCATATGGACAGGGATTATCTCCCTGTTTTGAATTTTACCTGTGTTTATAGACACAGGTGTTTGGGTACCTGTCAGCAGCTTATTCTGTTGGCATTACATATTATGGGTGGGGTTGTTATAATCCATACTCCACGATGAGGGGTGTTCCCATTCACATTTGACTATTACCTGTATATAGTCATATGGGGATTATTATTTTTGGACATGAAGTAACTACAGGTATGCAGTTGTACATTACACAAGTGTGAAGGGCTGTTCCTGTAAATATGTACAGAACCTACCTCTCAACCTATTAGAGCACCGAACCTGCGCAAAACCTACACGATGGGGGGACAATTAGGGACACATTTTAACGATTGCTCTTACAAGCTTAGAACGTTGATAGAATGCTAGGTTTTGCATTAGCATGACTTTTGTGCAGGTTGTGGAGTCTTATACTCAGGATATTTCTCATTATTTAGTGATGTCAATCCTCAGCTATTTACCACACTGGTGCAGATTGTCGGAGGCACACACCAACACTATGGGGCGAACCTGTCATCATTCTTAGGGTTGCCACCTTTTCGAGTGCCCAAAGTGGGACATGTTCTGTAGAGATGTTAGATTTTCCAGGACAAAACATTCCTACAGCCATGCATAGTACTGAACTTTAACCTTTTTTGTACATATAATAGCTTATTCTAGTAACATTTGAATTGCTTATGCTACTTCACATAACATATTGAGGATTCATATATGAAATAACCGTTTTATGCGACTATTAAAGTAAATTAGGAAATAAACTCTCAGGACATTTGCTATGTGTTGATTTTTTTCACAGGACACAACTGCCTACAGAGGGATTGTTACTCGCAAAATGGGACAGGTGTTGACCCTAGTCATTCTGCGAATATCCGGACAGTTGAGTGGTATGGCACAGACCTCTGTAATACGCTGTTGTGTTCTGGAACAGCAGTAGCTCAGCATTAAAGACTGCAGTCGGAACGTGCTGACAGACAGTTGGGTTTCAGACTTCATACTCCAGACATTAATGCCAATGTGCAAACTGTTATTCTATCAAATTCTTTGTTTCTCAGAGATATGTTTACAGATTGTCCCTGATTTTGGACCTTTGCCTCACTTATATTCATGGCTCTGTCCAGATATCTTGCTCACACAGGTTGACAGGTATGGTCAGTCACAACTGCACACAGTCAGTGTCCCCCCACACTTGATCAGGGTTGACCTGTTTACGTAGTGTCTTCCTCGCCCTCATGCCGTTTTCCACTTTGCAAATGTGTGCATTATATTCTCCCTCTTATTCGTGTCTGGACATGTGCGTCACGGGAAGGTATTTTATCCTGAGTGGTAGGTTATGCATGCCCACTTAGGGCTGGAGAGTGTCATGGACCTCCACTGCATGTTCTGACTTGTGTTCAGATATCTACTGGATTGGACATCATGTCGTCATACCCATTCTACTATTTACACAAGTTGGTCATCCCGTGAGGGATATCCCAAAAATTGGTCAAAGCCAAAACAAGTTAGATAACGAAGATTTTTGTGGCTGCACGAAAGCATGCAGGGGGTTTTACCTGCAGGGGATACATGGTTTGCAATCCTGACACTGCCTAGGGTGACAATACCTACTACATATGTGTAGGGGTCACTGTGTGTAGCTGTTTCTGCAACAAACCAGTGGACCAAGTACGGCTGGATTTGGTGGACGTTCTGGTATGGTGGCAGGTTGTGTGTTGTGGAGGGTATGCTGGGTAGGCTATTATGCATCCAGGTGTGTTGCATTTGTTATGGCCAGTTCCATCAGGACCCATCTGTGGGTATGTGACGGTGCCGTATCTATACATTTGTCTCGCATATTTCCATATTCATATGTTTGTGAGATTGTGTTCCACACTATGGCCTGTCTGCTTGTCTTGCAGCTGTTTCTACATGAGGTTGTGTTTCTTTCCACTTCACCCGCTGCCCCCTCATACACCTCTGGTTCACCTTTTCTGCATATGACACAAGTATCGCCTTTGAGGAATTTACCATTAAACACACACCCCTCACACGCAAATTACTCACACCCCATATAGTACTACTTTGGTTGTTGGCCCATGACACGGCCAGAGTTACACATTGACTACCCTACATGTGTCGGTACCTTTATGGTTGTGTGGACTACCCTGCCATGTTTGCTTTCCATATGCTATACCTCACGCACATAGGTACATGCCCTTACTTCACTTTCATTACTTGGTTGGTGTATCCGGGTACTACCCGTTCGACTGTGTCACATACATGTTCGGATTATACAGCTGACTTCCGGATTTTGCCAGCCTGTTCTACTCATTGGTAGGATGGCAGCTTTTCCTATGTCCAAGCTATTCCTTACACATGTCCGACCATTGTGGACATTGCCTCCCCACAGTCAACGGTTGTGTTTCCACCTTTTCAATTGGCCACAGTGTGACATAGGGTTACCACCTGTCCCACTTTGCGAGGGACAGTCCCTCTTTGGGCAGTTGTGTCCTGACATGTAATTGTCAACATGGCAAATGCCCTGAGATTTTAGGACAAACATATTTCTTATATTTTATGTGATAGTTGCATTAAACAGCTAATTCTGTATCTGAAATACCTGACTGTTATGAGAAACAGAATAAGCAACTAAAATGCTACAGGAATACGCTTTTCTGTAGGCAAAACAGTTATGTTCAGTCCTTTGTACTGGCCGTGGGTATGTGTCGGCCTGTACAGTCTGATGTCTGTACCAAACATGTCCCACTTTGGCCATTTGTAAGGGTGGCAACCCTACTGTAACAGTTGCGGTGAACACAGCATATTTTACAGGCCGACACATACCCAAGGTCAGTTCGGCAGATAGAACTTACAATTCTTGCCTATATCTAAGCTTATTCTTGTAGCATTTCGGTATCTTATTCTGTTTGTTATGACATTTATGTATTATACGTCCAGTGAAATATGTTTAATGCAACTATTGCATGATGTCTACAGAGGAATTATGTCCTATATTCTCTGGACATTTGCCAGTTTTATATGTTTGTGTTAGGACACATCTGCCCACAGAGGGACTGACGCTCGCAAAGTGGGACAGGTGGTAATCTTGGTCGACGGTATGGGTCATACTTTTCCTTTCAGCCTACGTGTGTCCGTGTTGTTATGGCTCATTTATATGCTCCTTCTGTTTCGTTTACATGCGTATGCTATTTCCTATCACATTTGGTATGTGAAATACGGACATACCTTTTGTATGTGACTATTACATGGCTTGTGGGATATGATTCAGACATACGGTCACTACCTATATCTACATTTCTCCTCATGTATTTTGTTATGGACACATCTGCACAGCTATGTTCCCTCCCTCAAATTATGGGTCGGCTGGTGACCCTCTCGTTGGACTGGACGTACCTACTGGTGGCGTGCTAACATCTGATACATTTCACTTCCACATGGTATAGCTATCAACACTATGTTGGACTACAGTCACACGGTTTTCCTGTCATTTGTTCATGGGTAGGGACCTGTTATTCCCTACTGTGCATTTGTGTTTGACTCTTCATTTTCTGTTCGCAGGGACTCTGCTTTGCATACGTTTCAGTCTCCACGGACACTGATAGGTACGATTACTATTGCTGGTGGAATATAATATTCAGCAGTTTAGGTTGCTCCTCGAAAGCCGACATTGACACGCCTCCCTGGGCAACTTCGATACACCCCTTGCACTCGCGCATGTTTCCTATGCACGTGGCTGTGACAGCTGTGCGCCTTCATTAATATGCATATGGCGCATCTATTCCACATCTACACTGCAAGGCCGGCGCAAGCCTTATGCTGGACTTGCGCCGAGCTTCATGAATCCGGGGGTTAATCTTAATAAGCTTAGATATAACGTCTGCATTTGATTCAGTGAATTGGGACTATTTGTTTATATTACTTAAAAATCTACATTTCTCAGTTAACTTTATAAACTTAATAGCATACTTATAGAAAGGCACACAAGGATATATAAAAATAGGTACATATATCTCACAAAACATCCCAATATTAAAAAGAACCAAACAAGGTTGTCCTCTTTCTCTTTTATTTACTTTAATAATGGAACCATGGGCTAATTCCATAAGAGCAAATAAAGATATAGAAGGATTCGACATAAACTCAGAAATTACATCTAAGATTCAGTTCTTTGCAGATGATGTTCTAAATGGGAATATATCATCAATTTCTGCTTTATTTGCTTCCATAGAAAACTTCCAAAAAATATCAGGCCTGACCTTCAATAATGAAAAAATAAGGATACATCCTATTTACATTTATAAAAAGAATCTAGAAAAAGAATATAATAAATTCTTTCCTGATTCAGGTCACTTTACCTATTTAGGAATAACACTATCCAAGAATATAAAAAATATAATATAATACAAGTCAACTATAATAATATAATGAATAATATTCAATCTCTAATAACTAAGTGGAATAAAAACTTCTTTACAATAGAAGAAAGCCTAACAATAATTAAAATGATCATACTCCCCAAAATATTATATATTATTCAATTTCATTACTCCTTTCAAAACAAATAGAAAATTCAACTCAATAATGTTAAGAATTCTATGGTATCCAAACAAACATAGGATTGCTGTAAAATATCACCTAAGTAGCTGGACAAAAAGAGGAATAGCCTTTCCTGATCTAGAGTTATACTATCTATATTTCCTCTATAATTAAAACTATTTCTTTACTAGTGGATACTACATATCTAGCTTAATGGAAAGAATACTGGGAAATAATAGGTATGGACACATTTATAAGACCTCAAATGTGTAAATTGAACACATTAAATAATCCTTTCATCTGCATACTAAAATAACTTTTTACAACATACATTACTCCAAAATGTCCATCTTGTTATATTTCAACTATTATAACAAATTTTAGAAACTTTATATATATAAATTCCTAATATATAAAGAATGGTCCTTCCTCTTATACCCTTTAGCCTATACATAAGGAATTGTATCCTCTACTGATTCCACTAAAATACTAATATTTAAAGAAAATGGAGTAATATATTGGTTTCAGTTGATGATAAATAATGAAATCAAAACAACAGACAACTTAATATAC
Organism: Protopterus annectens; assembly: GCF_019279795.1. Lineage (NCBI taxonomy): Eukaryota > Metazoa > Chordata > Ceratodontiformes > Protopteridae > Protopterus > Protopterus annectens. The sequence continues at coordinate 1,095,439,997 of NC_056727.1, read as the reverse complement.
GAGTTTGAATTAGACAATAATCTCTGGCTAGACTTACAATTTTATATGCAATTCCTCATAAGTAAGTTAGAATTAATAATACCTACTAATAAGGAAATTGTTCCAATGTTGTTGAACTATTTAGTTATAAATGTACAACATAAAACTAAGTCCAAAGGCAAGCTATCACAAATCTACACGATAATAAGAGAAGAAACAAATAGCTGCTCAGAAGGCTTTTGGAACTTTTATATTTCAGTTAACAATGAACAACCAGATGATCAAGATAAGAAGTTTATCTTAGAATCAGCTAATAAAACAACTTCTTCACTCAGATAGAAGTTATATACTTGGAAATTTATGTATAGGGCATTCTATACACCACTTATAATGAGCAAGATTATTAAAAAAGAAAATTTATGCAAAACATGTAAACAAGAGAAAAATGTTGATTGGATACATATGTTTTATGACTGCAAAGATTTAAAATGTTATTGAGAAAAAGTAAATAAGTTTTTACAAGCCATATTTACTGATAATGTTACTATAACTAAATCTATGGTCCTCTTCTACACATCTGTATATAGTAGTATTAAAAAATTAAACTTCCTTTGTTATGGTCAATATTGGCAGTGGCCAGAAAAAACATAACTGGAAACTGGATTTCAGATATACCACCTACATTTAATGAATTTAAAAATAACATCACAGATGTATGCATATGGAACTTTGGACAATTAAGTCAAGAACATCAAGAAAACATTTTCATATAATATGTGGATTAGTTTACAAGAATTATTAAAAAAAGGAATGAATTACAACATGAAACATTGATTTTAACATGTTTTGAAATGTATATAAATGTATGTCTCTGTAAATACTTTAGTTATGTTGTGATTTCTATGGTACAGCGGTAGCATTGTTGCCTCACAGCAAGAGGTTCTCCTGTTTGATTCTTGGCTGGAGTGCCTTCTGTGTGGAGTCTGCATGTTCTCCCTGCAGTTGAGTGGCCTCCGAAAGACATGCGTGAATGGGCATGCCTTTACTGAAGGTTGGGCATCAGGCTGGCAACTCGGCACCATAAAAAAAAAATCTACTGCCAATCATTAGCGGACCGGAGTTCTGCTGTGGTGACCCCTAACCGGGAAAAGCTGAAAAGACACGCATCAATAATGTACTAGATCAAAAGTTAAACTCATCTATAAATTATATGTTTATTTTGTTTATCTGTAAAAATTAATAAAATTGTTTTCAAAAAAAAAAAAAGAAATGGACTTGGCCATCTCTAGAGCTTTCCCACCAATAATGAGGCCATACACTACCTCAGAACAAGTTACCAATGTATAAAAGTGTAATATAATCTGACTGTGCTTGGAACACTCCCATCAATGTTGATGTAGTCCAGCTTCCTCCATGACTAGTGTTAAATGTATTAGATATAACACTAAGTTCTCTTTGACTCACAAGTAGCCTTTGCATGAAATTCTCATTTATTACCAACCTTAAAACCACTTTTAAGGGGGTCATATAACACTGATGCTGTCTTCCAACAAAAACACAACTGTTCTTTATCCCAGGCTGTTCTTATGTTTTAAATGATTGCATGTTTATGGCCAGTGTTTGTCACTATGTACTTTGAAGTGTTGATTCTCCCTTCATTAGAAAATCTTACTGGTAACACTATGCCCCTTCTTATTCATCTAATTAGATAACTTCTTTTAAATGCCAGACTATAGGGTAATAATTGTGCACCTGATACACAGGATTCATTCAAGGAACTTTTGTTAAGATTACTAGTTTTGCAAATTTACTTACTTTAGTGAATTGTATATTCTCAATATAAAACCTCTGTTGTTGACATCTAATCATAACATTTTATGCATTTCTGTTTTAAAAAGATCTCAAAGTAGTACTTTCCTACTTTTGGAAATACATATAATAATGAACAGGAAGGCATCTTCTCATCATATATGTCATTAGTCATCAAAGGCAGTGGATTAATACCATTAGTATCCAGATTTTGGCTATCTGAGTAATGCAAAAACAAGAGATTTCATGTAATTTGGGATTTTGGACAAGAATTAATATTCATCATACCCTGCACATCTTTTTATATTTACTATTATAAAGCTGACAGTATGATTTAAGTGTTCTGTATTTGTAATTTGTTTTCATTTTACTTGGGTATAAGGGGAAAAAGTATATACTGGGATTACACTATTAACTGAAAACTGCATATAACAGTCAGAGGTATAATTTGCAGAATTTCTGCAATTGAAAATGAAATATTAATTTTCATTATATAGCTGCATACCACTGTCCATGACTTTTTGCTCCCACATGTTCCAAAACCTGTTCAAATATCTAACTGGTTCACAATCATTCATTCATTCATCTTGGTAATCATTTTCCAAACTCTGATTCCCTGCTTCCAAATGGGACTCAGGACATTTTCAGCTGTCATACTGTTCCATATCAATTAAACTGATTTACCAATCTGTATTAGTATTGTGGGAGGATGTGTAGGGAGATAAAGAGTATAGAGGAAAATGAGCCACAAAGGCTATATAAATGCACCCACAGCATACTTACAGAAAGAGGATTATTATTAACGAGCATCTTAGGGCAGCCGCGGTGGTGCAGTGGTTAGCAATGCTGCCTCATAGCAAGTGGTTCTCTGGTTTGACCCTCGACTGGAGTGCCTTCTGTGCGGAGTCTTCATGTCCTCCCTGTGGTCGCCTGGGTTTCCTCCGGGTGCTCCGGTTTCCTCCCACATCCCAAAGTAGGTGGATTGGATACTCTAAAATGGTCCTAGGTGTGAGTGAGTGCATGTGTGTGCCCTCTGTGGAAGGTTGGGAGCCGAGCTGGCAACTTGACACCGTAAAACTCCACTGCCAATCATGCGCGGACAGGTGATTCGCTGTGGAACCCCTAACCAGGAAAAAGCCAAAAGAAGAAGAAGAATTAAGGAGCATCTTGAAAAAAAATTGTTGAGTTTCTCCTTCAAAATACACATGTATTTCAGGGATTGTAGGCTTGCCATTGCTGCAGCATTCCACAAGTATGACTCCAAGATGGTTTTAGTGAACCATGGGTCAATAACATTAGCAAATTAAGCTTTTTTTAAAATGTGCCAGTCAAGATTTTGCATGGGAAATATGAAGATTCTTGATTCAATATAACCTGTTAGTTATGAAAAAGCATGACTTTGCCTGCAAGTCATAGTGACCCAGTGAGCATGGTTAAACACTATAATAATGCCTTGGAAAAGTGCCATACAGGAAGTCGATGAGCAAACTGAGAAGGAAAGAAGAGTTTGTAATGGTTAACCATGTGTAAGATTGAGTGGTAGGGAGCAGAGCTGTCTGAGTGAAGAGCTGTTAGGAATTAGGAATTCATAAGCAGTGCACTATAGGAATCAGCAAAGCACCTAACTCGCATCATTTTAATTATGTGAGATATCCTTGAACTATTAAAGAACTTTACAAATCTTTTTTTTTTTTTTGAAAATGGCAACTTTATAGGTCATTCAGCTCTTGAAGAAGTAGGTACTGAGTGGGGGCCATATGTGATTCTTTTGCTTACAAGATGTGCCATTCAAGTCCATCTTCCCAAAAGAAAATGCACCATTATGAGAATGCCGGCAAATTTACCAGCCCCCCACATCCTTAGCATCACTGTGCATAACATGCCCACCTGAATTTGCATGAGCTTCCCATATCTGGAAGTGGAATTACCATGTTTCAAGAAAAAAAAAAGAAAAGAGAAGAAACTTTGCTTGGGAATGTTTACATGCTTCCTGTTAACTTTATAGCCCAGGTGACTAGGGTTAGTGACCTGGGAGCTTGACAGCACAGACAAGTAGGATTGGAATGTCCATCCTGAGAGGTGGTGGTATTGCTTTAATATTCCCCAGTACCTACCACATCTCCCCTTACAGCAAATCAACACCAAAATTCAGTTCAGCAGAGCTTCTTATTGCTTTCCTCAAAATAGGCAGTTATAAACAAATTTGTATTACTGTCCTATATATCCCTCCTGGTGACAATACAGCTATACTGGAAAATATCCTACATTGAATATCCATAACATTTCCACAAGAAAAATATTACTAAGTGATGCGAGCGTCAATTGGTTAGACATAAACTTTAACTCCCCTGCATCTAGCATGAACTTATATGGTTTCACACAACTAATTAATAGCCGTAAGCATTAAAGCACAGACATGAAATTCTGTATAGGAATAGATCATAGTATCAGACCCCCACAAATGCTCCACCACAGGTACAATGTCAGACTCTCTCAGTGATTATATCCCAATCCATATGACTAGACATCTCACATTCAGTTAAATAGCTTATTTATAAAACAACAAGTAACCCTTCCAAGTTTAACTCAGATATGTTCATTAGTGCACTGTCATCTTTTAACTGGAAATTCCTAAAAATCCTCCCCTTAGATGATGCTAGAAATGAATTCAATACACCTTCCCTAAATATCCTAAATAGCTTTGCACCTCCTAAAAGGAAGAGACTGAAAACATATAATGCAATCTAGCTATCCAAAAAGACTAGAATGCTAATGCAGGATTGATAACAAGTATGGAAATCTTGCAGAAATATAAAACATTTCAATATCTTGATAGCATCGGCATGTTTCACAATCAGACTAAAAAGCAAATAAATGAAGACAAAAAAGCTATATTATATTAACTTTCAGAATAATACTATACACAACCCTAAAAAATGTTAGACATCCATTAAAGACATTTTACATCTGATACCGGCCAGAAATTCAACCCCAGCCCCTCTCCAGATAAATCACCACTTGAAACTGCAATACAGTTCAACTCTTATTTTATAGATAGTATAGCATCCTAAACCAAGGATTCTTCAATATCTAATTCCAACCCTGCCCAACAGCCACATATTATCACATTCACTTTCACCTTCAAACCTGTGCCATATCCTACATAAAACTACTCTTAAACTTAAACCATGCTCTTCTTCAGCTGATGACCTTCCAAGTGAGTACTTAAACATAGCAGCCAATAGCAGTGACTATCATGTCTCAATCCTTATAAATAGGTTTATCCAGGAATCACATGTTCCCTCTCTCTAGAAAAAAAAACACACATTATCCCTCTACATAAAGGAGGAAATTCAACAGACATTAATAATGCATTTGAGAAGAAGCAGCTAATTTCTCCTCTTATCAAAAATGTCAGAAGATCTCACTCTTAGTGCCTGGGCTTAGACAACAGGTATCCCTACCCCCTTTTTAGGTGATATGGCTTCATCATCCTTTGTGGATTCCCTGATGCTTATAGCCACATCTTCAAAACATTAAGCAATTGATGGTATCTTTTTAAATTTTATGGATAATGTTATTCTAATGTGAGGAGGTAAACTGAAAACACTCGTGCTGAGCATAATCAATTTCTGTATCTGAAAACTCATCAACTGTGAAATTTGCAGGTTTTGACCAAATATAGACTTGTGGTAGGTTTTAGTCAGTACTATATTTCATAAGAAAGGTTCTGCCTGGCTACCTTTTCTCCTAATGTGATATTTCCCAGTTCTGTTTTCAAACACTTATGCAATCTCTTTGTCTTAATATTATTTTTCAAAGATACTCTTGAGCAATTTATAGACGTTTTCTACTGACTCCCTGATTAGGAAACTGTGTTCCTCTGTAATGGTTACAGATAAGGCTTCAAACATTATTTTAATTTTAATGTACTTTTTTGTTTTACTACCAAGTATCTGTAAAACCTGCATAACAGTTTTAGGGGTTACTTATACTTATTGTCTCTCATCCATATTTTGCCAAGTCTAGAATTACTTTTAGAATTGAAGTTGTTCTGATGCAGCACCCTTATCCTATCCATATATGCTCTTTGTGATTGTTTGGTGAGGGGAAGGAACTCTCTTTACTGATGAGTTTGAAGCCCTCTCTTTTGGAATCAGTGTAACTGCCTCCATTGCAACTCATTTCCAGTTGCTGTTTTCTCTGATTTCAGAATTTCAAATTGCTGTCTCGACATTCGGGTTTTATCCATCCATTCATCACCCCTTCTTCCCATTTTTGCACAAGGGGTTGGGGTGTCACTTCAACAGTGACAATCATCTAGAGCCAAGGTTTACACCACCTGGTGGCTAGCAATGTCGCGGTAATTCTTCCACACTACACACTTGCATGCACACTCATACCTATGGCCAATTTAGAGTGTATAATCCACTTACTGCATGTCTTTGGAATGTGGGAGGAAGCAGGAGCACCCACAGGAAACCCACAAGAATACAAGGAGGACATGCAGACTCTGCACAGAAGGCACTCCAGCTGAGAACTGAACCAGGGAACCTCTTGCTATGAGGCAACAACACTCTAATGTACAACTGTGCCAACCAAAGTTGTTCAAGTTTTATATTTAAGATGAATTCTCTGTCTCTCAGTGCCTCCAATTTGACATGAACACTTTGCAAGCTATCTTTTCTAATGTGTACTTTTCTTATAAGAGCTTCTTTCTAAAACAAAGAAGATTCAAATCTTTAATCCAGTCCAGAAACTTTCGTTATAGTAACTGAGTTGTTTACATGTTTAACTCCTTTGCTCAAACTCAGTTTCTTCATCTGGCATTTTTTGCAGTCGTACGTTCACTTGCATTTGATTAACATCGTTATTATTTTTCTGTCTTGCTCATTTTCTAAGGAGGATAAAAACAATAAGATGGACATTGCCAATATTCTAGTATTAATACTCCCCCGGATTTAATAAACTCCATGTAGGAATAGTGTAAGTCTTACACAGAGTGTACTGTGGCCATGTCTGCAGCTCCCCCTTGGCAGCACGCATTACATATTAATGAAGGTACACTACTAAGAGAGAGCTGTGTAACACGGTTACAGAATCAGTGTAGGGGTGTGTGTTACAGCGTCCACAGATGAGTAACACACCCCCTGCACTGCTAAAGTGCTGGATGGTACTTAAATAATAAAATGAAACATGTTTAAATATTTATTTTCTTTTTTGTGTTTGTGCAGTGTGGCACTTAGCAATAGACACATGCCCGACATCTAAAAATAGAAACTGGATGCTTTCAATTGTAATGTAAAAGGTTATGTTTAAGCATAGCTAAGTAGGTTTGCATGGCACGGTAAGGTGCTTAGCAGTTCTTAAATGTAACTGAGAGCTATATAGAAATGTAGAGCTGAAGTCACCATTTCTTGATAGCTGAATGGTTAGAGTCACGGCCATGTGTGCAGTAAGTGCATGGTTCAAATGCAGGTTATTCAGCTTTTACATGCGATAGGAAAATGTGATAAAAATATATTTTTTATTATGTATACACTGACATTTGTTAAACAGGTTAGTCCAGTTGGACAAGAAGCCCGTTTGCAGTGGAGACCTGAGGATAAAAGCCCCAGTTACATACATGTGTCCAATACATTAAAGTCACACTCCGAGATAACGTAGTTAAATGCATAAGGTTAGGAGATAAAAAATTAAAATAGATCCACATAATAATAAAGTATCATTAATGAACAATTACTTTCAATATTTTTGTTTTTATTTCTAAAAAAAATTCTGGTTTGCCCTTAGCAGGAAAACAGTCTTATTTAAGCTGAACAGGTGGGAATACAACCAAAACCTGTTGGAATTTGATCCATGCAGGAGCTATGGCTAGAGTTGGAGAGAGTGGATGCTTCCGGGCTCAGTAGTGGGGTATGTTGTTAGAGTTCAGGGTCACGGTTGGCCTCTGTGTAAAAGACCATGAAAACCAGCTGCTGCAGGGCCAGTACCAGGGGTCCAAATACAAATTTGCGGTCTGGGACCAGCTGACATGCAACCTCACCACTGCAACTGGCATCACCTGCACTGGTGAGCAGGTGCATCACCAGTATGATGACCTGAAGCATAGGAAGGGGGAACTCTTGGCCCAGTGGATCCAAGATGCGCAGGACAACAGTGCCTCACAAGTTTGTAAGTATAGGAAGTACTAATTTACCAAAGTCTAGTATGAATATCTGACAGATAGCTACATATAATGGTGTGTTTCTCTCCTTACAGTTGCAAAGGAGAGAGCGTGCAACCTGGAGTCCCATGCAGGGTGCCTGGCCAGGTTGCACCAAGAGTGTGTTGAGTACATATATATCCTGCAATATATACTAATATAATTAAGAAAGAGTACAGTAGTAACTGCCAGTAAGTATATTCTTTTTTGAGTGTACTGCAGTGAATTTGGTCATAGACCTAGGTTGATATAAGTGAATATTGCCAGGTACAGTTCAATATACATGAAAGCATGAAACCTAATAATGTTAAGGAAAGTAAGTTTCTACTGCATTAATAATGTTAAGGAAGGAATAACAAGTGTATACTCTATTGATAATGTTCTGGTAATAAAGTACAACTGGATTCATAATGTGAATGGAATAAATCATCTGCATTCATAATTTTTAGGAAATAAAGTACAACTGCAGTCAGACTTGTTATGGAAATAAAGGTAGTAATGCATACATTGTTGAATAACAGCTATCTTTCAATGCCTGCATTATGTAAACTGTTCAAGAATAAAAAGACTGTTAAATGTTTCATGTCACCCTCAATAAAGCTGTGTTGTGCCAAATGTTGTGTGCATTTTGAGCTGCTGGTCAAGAAATTGAGTATTACAAGTAGTGTGAAGGAAGCATTCATATAATATCATGAAGTGACTGAAGGTTGGCCGATAAAGAACTGTTTTGCTAAAGGGTAGATGTGGACTCTTACTACAAGATATACTGCATTATAATATTTGTTCTGCACTATAACATCTGAACCTTGAATAGTAATGCATAAGGTAGTATAGTATGTTTCCCTCAGGGTTGTCTTGTATTAACCTTTGCATTTCAGCTATATGTATTCTTGTATGTAGTTATGCTGATGCAGGCAAGTATGAAACTGTAATAGCTGTAGACTGCAAATATACCATCTGCAAGTGTATATGGATCAGCTAGCCAACCCAGCACCCCAATATGGTCTGTACACATCACACATATTCCAATCCACTAGGGGTTAAATGTGTACACCTACATTCCAAGTAGTAATACACAGTTCACCTACTATCTCTGTCATAGATGTATCTCATGCATGTGTGTTCAAGTATCACTGCAGTCTTGTGTGACACTCTACCTACATTACCAGATCAGAATGTGTTACCAGGTTAGCTCTAGGAATATATCAGTCATTCAACACAAATCAGTGGCTCAGTAGCTCAGTTTGCTAAATGCTAAGTATGTTTTTCATTTTTTCCACACACAGACTGGGGTTTGAATCCAAGGAAAAGTACTAATATATATTTATCAAAACAGACAAGTACTACTGAATATGTCTAGAAACAGTTATGTATTGTTAAAAGATGTTCTCCCTACAGGAATTACAGGTAAATAAATTGTCTGTCCTAGCTGTTCCACTGGTATACTAATTCATGTCTCCAGATGTACAAGTGTGTAAACAGCATTGCTCAGCAAGGTGATAAGACTGCATTGTACTAAACATCCACAAGTACACTACTATTCCAATTTAATAAGACAAATAAAACTGTTTACTGTTGTTACGGCTGTATGCCTGGAGTTCTGTGAATGCCTGCTGATAATCTAACCCCATGCCTGGCAAGGACAGCGGGATATCTGCAAACTCTCTGAACTATGCATGATACATGTCTCTCAAGTGTCATGCTGTCATAGATAGCAATCACTGTTGCCATTGATGGATGTACATAAGGCCTAGGATATCAGGTAAAGATGACAACTACAAACTTTTGCAGAATGTCCACAGTTGTGCCATCTACATTTGGCACACTTGTCACACAACCTGTGCTGTGTGCTGACATACTGGCAAGTCAGTACACATTGAGATTATGAAACATGACAGTTTAGTGTCACACATCATCCACATCCGATTACACATGCTCATGCCAATCCTATGTAACAGACTGTATGCATGCACATATGTCTTGCAAATACACCTGCTAGAGTACTGACTCCGTAGCTCAATCTGTTGCATTCCTAGCATGCTTAAGATTTGTCCACCCATACTCCTGGCTTCCATTGCATTGTATTACATGACAATTACATGGTTGTTGGAACAATGAAATGACTGAGCTGTGCAATTTTAAGCACTACTTTTTTCTGCTACTGCAGTCACTGCCACCCATATTTGCACCTCAATGGCCTGTAGGTTGGGATATACTTCACAAATATGTATAGGTGTCCTAAATGTTTCCTACCACTCTTTGGATGGCACTATTACATACATATGGACCAGAGGCACATGCCTTACCTGTACTGTTATGTGTATCTGCACCCTGGCTATGCTGTGACAACAGAGCTGACACTGCCCCCTCACTCACATATACATCTTTCGGTGCCACAATGTGTTTGCAATCCCCAGTATGGCTCCTGGGCAGAATGCAGCAGCAGCAGCAGCAGCTTGCAACATACGCATCAGTATAATAAAAACAAATGTGTCAACTGACACACAAAGTAAAATAAAATGAAATTAAATATTCCAGCCACAGGAAGCAAACGAATACTAAAACATGTGTTTAACAGCACAACTGACTTAGTGCTTTCACCTTACATATGACAGGCTTCTTCAGAGTCAATTATAATACATCTAGCACTCTCCTTAAATAACCCAGTGTAAAATATGCATCCAATTAAATACTTCATCTCATTTAAAGACATACAACACAATTCAATACATTCAAATGTTCATTTTTACATAACAAATCAAAAATATTTTTACAAGAAATTCATATATAAAACATGTTTTTTAAAAGAAATTGCTGTAAATATTCAACATGTGCAAATAAGCAAACTAGGCAATACTTTTTTTCTTTTTTCTATTATTAAAACAAAGCCCTTACATCTAGGACATCAAACATGATGAAGTCATTGTTTGTTAGTTACATTAGACCCAAACTTGAGTATGGAATAACAATATGGAAACCTATAAGAAAACAACCATGAGTAAACTGGAAAGAGTACAGTGGAAATATACCAAGGGCATCCATGGATGTGAAAATTTAAATTATGAAAGACTAAAATATCTGAACTTATACAGTGTCTCTTACAGATATGTAAGAGGAAATCCTATTCGGGTATACAGGGCATGTACAGACAACTACCTCTGGGAAAGTTTGGGGTTATCAAAAAAGTACTGGTTTGGCACCTTTGTCTCTAATGGACAGAGGTAACCTGTAAATGGTTCATCTTCCAGGTCCATGCTTACACTTGTCAAGGGTATCAGAACTTGTCTGAGATTTGGGATGCATGGCTAGGCTTAAAAAGGGCCTTGTGGTCGTTAGCCTAGTAAACACCTATGAAACTATGAATCTATGAATCAGACGATCTATGTAGATGATTCTATAGGAATGAGAAATCTACTAATTGGTACTCTGACAGAGTAGCTGATGCATGAAACAGACTATTAAATTACATTAAAGCAAGTACTAGTTTAGATATTTTTAAGAACTGGAACCTTATTATGGAAACAAGTGTTTTGGCGTATTGGCAAGCTTGAAGGGCATTAATGCCTGTGCTTGAAATATTTGTATGATATATGTAAGCAACAAAGTCTATTCCACTATTATAGGGCCTAATGAGCTTACAGAAACGAGGGATTATGCAGAAAAAATATGATACTTGCAGTGTTAATGGGAGGCAGAGCTAGTCAATGCATGGACTGGCTACACTTTGTATTAGATATTCCCACATAAACCAGCCAGAAGGGAGGCTAGACTGAATCATAGTTGTCATGATATGCACAGGTGGCTAGCAACACAATGACTCATGACTGTCTACTCACATTGGCTAGTGCAGTATGTCACAGTGGTGGTGCTAGGTGACAGCAATCTGCATCACTGACAATTTCTTCTCACAGTGAGATGGGGTGCTATTATGCTGGCTTTGTGAACTAGGACTTGGGAACCCCATTGGGCAGGAATGATGTGTGACTGCTGGAGTGTGACATGGGTGGAGACTGCTAAACAAGTGTCGTGCCAATGGAGGCTGAATATTATCACCAACTCAGTGAGAGTTTGCAGCAGTTTCAGACACTTTCACATACAAACAAAGTCTGTGCTGTGTACCATTATGGCAGATTACAAGAGGTGAGGTTTGTTCAGCTGCCTGGGGTGCTAAGTTCCATGGAGTCCCATTGCCAGCCTCTCACGATCAGAAATTAAATAATTTTATTATATTCATGCATGTATTTTTGTTTACTATGAAAGAGCATTAATTCATAGATAGTTACTAGGTAAGCATTCTAAGAGATCATGGAGCCTATCCCAAATTCCCAATTGACCCTTATACATGCTAGCTATAAATCCATATTGTTGTTAGTGACAGGTCTCCATCTGTGACTCAAGACAACCATACAACGTACTTGAATGTACTGGAGTCACTCACAATTCAGCCCAACACCATATTCATGGGTGATTTCAATTATCCCCCTATAAACTGGGATACATACACAACCATTAACATGCATGTTCAAAGATTCCTGGATTTTGTCAATACAAACTCCTTTGAGCAGCTAGTCTGCACACCTACTAGGAGTGTAAATATCATGGATCTGGCACTTATAAATATGAAGGAACATTGCACCTTTCCCCTTGTGTAATCTCCTCACTGAATGGATCATTTTACAGAGAGGTAACCCTTAAAATAGATATAAAGGCTGAACTGTTAAGTAGTGGCATAGCTAAATTCAAAAATCCCAGAGACTCAGAGAATACGGTGGCCTATACAGAAGTGTTTATGGAAACCCTATACAAGTAGGTGAGAGGCTGGTATAATGATTAAGGTGTTTACCTTACAAATGCAAGGTGCAGGGTTTGATTGTCACATGGAGTAATTGGCTATGCTTAATATGGCCTGCAAGGGCAGTTATCCTAGTACTAGTCTCTTAATTATGTAAATAACTGAATAGAAACAGCAGTAGTAAACCAGGACAAGCTCCAAAAACAAGCCCCCTTAGTAGACCCCCATTATAAATAGGTTGTACAAAAAAAAGAAAGAGAATCCTGTTCAAATATATGAAGAGCTATGCCTAAAAGACAAAAAACCCTCCCTCATCACTCTCAACAAGCAACTCAGGGGACTAATCAAGTTTACTAAAGCAAACTTCAAGGCAAAAATAGCCTCCCAAGCTAAGGATAACTATAAGACATATTTCAGTTATGTACACAACCTTAAAGGGAATACCCGATATAGTGCTGAACTAATGTTAAATGGACTTCTTATATTGAATGGGGGATATAGCAAATTTCCTGATCAATAAATTTAGCTCCAATCTCACCCCCATCACCCCCAGGTCCCGTCCAGAAAATTATGGACATTGCAACTGTACACCAGATGGGTCTGTGTTGACAGATACTGACATACATGTCATGTATCACATATGTGCTACACATTACTGCAAGCAATAACAATGTTGCTATAACATACATGATCTGTCTGCACTTGAACCTGCACAACTTGAGCCTCCACTGGATGTACCTGTCATGAACAATGTTAGGTAAATGACAATATGACAGTAAATAGTAGTGCCATGAATTGAGGCTGAGGCAATAACAAGGAAGTGGTAACAGTAACAGTGTGGAGACACTCACCTGCCGATCCGTGTTTTAGTCCTGAAGTAGATGGACCTGTGAATATTAATGCAAACAGCATTAAAATGTTGTTTGGAGTGCTCTGCATGTATTTCAGGTATATCAATACATGTCATTAGGCTTACATTCATCATCCTCACCCTGTATTGATGTGTGTTCATGGCTCAACTCTACTGCTGTAAATCAAAAACAATAAATGAATATGCATGCTATAGTAATATGCAGTGATTGCCTCAATATATAGCCATGTAATGGAAAGAAAGACTTACATGTCTGGCCTGCAGATTCAGTTTCAATCCTACTACCAGGGATGTGTCAGTATTCTCTTGCCATATGCAGTGAAACCAGAAATATTGTGATGTCATCTGAGGGTCAATGTTGGTCCACCATTGGTGGCATCCCTCGATTTCTCATAATGTCTCAGTCAGTTGGTTGCATGAAGGAACATGTCCAAGCATCATCATTGGGTCTATATTAGCAAATCGAAAAACCCTTTAACCGAATACCTAAACGTCGACACCTATAACGTGAACCGCAAAAATCCCGAATGCACTAAACAGCGAAAAATAAAATAACGAACTGTCATAGTCGGCCAACCCCACCACCCGCTACATACTACCTACCCAAACAAAATAAATAAACCACATACATACACTAACCAAACCCCACTTTTAACCTAAAGTAAAGCACCAAAACCCTACTTCTAACCCTACACTAAACCCCACAAGCACAACTAACTATGCACTGTCCTTAACCCATCCCTATCCCTAAGTTCTGTAACTACTGCACAAGTCCCCTACAGACATACACCCAAAAAATAAATACACATACATATAACAAAACCCAACTTCCAACATTATACTAAACCCCACATACACAACTATCTATGCACTATCCTTAACCCTTCCTTAACCCTAAGGTCTGTAACTACCGCACACTTCCCCTACAGACATACACCCAAAACAAATAAATAATACACATACATACAGCTAAATAAAACCCTAATTCTAACACTACACTAAATCTTACATACATTACCTATCTATTAACTTACCTTAACCCACATCCTAACCCTAAAGTCCTATCTATCGCACACTTACCTTACGGAGCTATACTGCAGACGGGCCAACCATTGCACTTCGACATTTCCATTTTCACTGTTTCAGACATTTGGCGTTTCCGTATTTCGCGCAATACATGTCGCTCTTTCCATATTCATGATTACGGTCTTTTGCTCTGCTAATAGGAACCCTCATCATCTACAGTTTTCACAGGACTGGATGTGGTCTTTATCTGCGTTGATCCTGTTGGAGAGGTTAGTTCAGATTTCATTTCTCCAAGTGCATCACCTAAACGGCCCAAAAGGTTCTGTCCATGTTGCCTGAGAGCATCATTTATGATGTCGTTTTCCTAAGTGAAGATGTTGTCATCCATAGGACAATTGGCCATCTGAAAGACAGTGAAATGCACATTGATAATACTCCTGTATTAACTCATTCATGTATTTGATTCTGTGAACAGTATATGTCAACATAAGCAGCATGCAGTTCTTATGCAGTGCGGATGTCTGTATAACACTGTCTGTGATAAATATTAATCTGACATATAAAAAGTAGCAACAATGCCTTCTAAACATAACGTAATATCTTACCATTTGTAAAATCAACATAATTTGCAATATCTTTATGGTTTGCGAGTGGGATTAGAATCCCTGATGATACATACATGTTGAGTGCAGACCCAAAAACAGCAGCATCATGCCACAGGAGTCTGCTTGCATGTCACAACAAAATACTACAGGAAGTAACAATTGAACAACTTAAGGAAAGTGCCAGAATACATCAGGAACCACAGCCAGGCCACAGAAGGTAAGCATGCTTTGTATATCGAGCTAGTAGTGGATAACACTTTTGTTAATATGCATCATTGAAGAAATATCCATTATTGCAACAGCATATGTTTTAACAATTATGTTAGGGAATGTTAACTAAGAAATATCCGTAATATCAACATCACATACTAGATACATCTAGTGTTGGAATCCGTAGGTTTCTGTAGTTACACTACTGACTGCAAGCAATTACCAGTGAGAATTTTGGATGATGCATAAATCAGCCTTCATATACTGTTAATATTTGCAATAGAAGTTTGTCTTTACAACTGCATATGGGACTGAAATCAGTTATTTAAAATAGCAACACCTGTATACATAATGTTCAAAACAACATCACTCCAGTAACTTGCAACAACATCTGCTAAAGATAACATTCTGAGTAACAATTAATTTAATCAGGTACCTTTGAAATGATTGACTTGAACATACTTACTAATCACCAAAACAGAAATGCCATCAATTGCCAATGTATCTATACTCTAAATCACAAAATCAAAGTGTACCTAATGTGTGCTCACCATTAAGTATCATTTGCACCATACAAAATTAACGTGGTCAATTAAAATTCAAGTTTTTGAAACTCCATTTGCAGACCTCTGTGTAAACTGTCTTCAAGCTCAGAACCACCCAGGTATAATGCATAGACACCCGACTGATATTCATAAATGGTACCATGCATGGCACATGCATGTTATCTTCTAATGATCTGATAACATGATATCAGCGCCGCTTTCTAATATTGATTTTGCTACATTTCCTGATCAGATCATTGGTAATTACAAACTAGGTGGTACCTTAGTTAGCATTTCTCTCTGTTTGTATTTTCCAGGCTTCTTCAACTTGAGGATTATGATGGCTACTTCAAGACAGCTGACAAGTATCCAGGTACCCAACAGAATGATGAGGAGAAGACCCAGATGTTGACTTTGTACACTTGATTGGCACAGAGGATGAAAGCCATTCCCAGGAACTTCACCATGATAGATGTGTGGAACCTGATTATGAGGGAGCACTGAAGGAGGGCAGGGATTTACTCCACTGGAGTGCAGGTTCTTCACCACTATGATGACCTGCATAATAGTGATGTGGAGGAGCTTTGAAGGAGGTTCACTGAGGTGGGGAGGCAGCCTCTATATCCCTACAATGTGTCAATATTCTACACATACCTGAGTATTCTTATGGATTTTACAGATATTTCTCTGTCCTATATATATATATATATATATATATATATATATATATATATATATACATACACTAGGTAGATTTTTTATGACCAATTAGTAGCCATTGTGACAATTAGCTCATAAGGATAATTAAGTGGGCTTGGTAAATACTGTATTATTAACTGTGGGTTCAAATTCCATGTTGTTAATTTATGAACTAGTGTATATAATTTCCATTTTACAACATCTAACAACATATTTTAACATAACTTCATTAAATCATTCCTCCTAAGAAAGTGCACAGACAAGTTATTTAAGCTAAAAAGTAATGCCTGTCCAACAGCTTACACATATGTTTTCAATTATGTGTTGATAGCTGTTAATGCTTTACAATAAAATGCCATACAATTGTTTGCAATTTCTCTATTCATCCATTCTCTACAGGACTTCTAATAAACACATGTAGTACCTGTTTTTGGAAATAAAATCCTTGCTGACTGTTAGCTTATCCTGTAAGGCAACCAGCTCACATGTCTAAATTTTGTCATGCTGTGGGTTACAATCGACACAGGAGAAACATACATCTGTAACTGTTGGTTTAATTCACCCATAACATTTCCTTGGAGAAGCATATTCCATTACTTAATATTAATGTTTATGTTCTGCATCACTACAAATAACTGAATTAGTCTTTGAATTCCAATGAATGTGCTCCTAATCTGTAATGCTCTGATAACATCAGCATTCTGACAACGGGGTTTGTAGAGCAGTGTCTATTTCTTTAAGAGTACCATTTGCTGGTTGTTGGCTTGGAAGGAAACCGACCAGCATGCTTATGTTTTAGTATGCTGTGTGTTCAAATACAGAGCGAAGGCACACATCTGAAATTGTTATCTTGCTTTAATCTACCTGTCGCATTTATTTAGGGAAGGTATTGATATTAACATATATTTTCAGCATAGCTGTGAAGAACTCGGTTATTTGTTGATTTACTATGAACATAGCCATAATCTGTAACCTTCCATTAACATCAGCTAGCAGGATCTGTAAAGCTTACGTAATACTTCTATATGCCTTATCAGTTCTTTGTTTAATATTGTATACTTTGATAAAATGCTATCAAGGTCTGCCTTATGAAATATTACAGTCAATTCAAGAATGTCATCTTCATGTTTTGATGAAGTGGGATGGGCAGACTAACAGTCGAAGGTGTATTTCTTTTCCTAGTGATGTGCACTTTGGCAAGCAATATCATGGTCCTCACACCTACCTTACTGTGTCCATTATGTACAACAACATTCATGGTTCTGTTCACAGCAGCTGTATGCTGCATGACTCTGTCACACTGCCTGCGGAATGTATGCCCTCCATTACTGAACACAGTGAAAGCATGAATGTAATTTTCCAACTGTTTAGCTACATGAGCAGCACATGGTCATACTTAGAAGTCCTAAGCCAAGATAATTTTTGCAGACCATCCCGCATCCTGATGATGTCACAAAATGAACGCTTTTCACTGCATTCAAAACATTGTTTTTCAGTCAAGATGTATAGCCAGGCAGATAGCTGTCAAGGTTAGAGTTTGGATGCAGATTATGAATTCAGGTTTAAATCTCATGCTTTTCAAACATGTTACAACCTGTATGAAAACATGACTTTGTCTTCTGATTATGATCTTCAGAAATGCATGTTTACAAACTGCGCTGAGAAATATATATCACTGTTATTATTGGGAATAAATAATTTCATACATTATATTTTTTGATTTCAGGTGACGAAGATCACAGCAGGAACAAAGCTATGTGCATTGATCGGATGCACAGGTTTGAGGAGAAGGGGAGGGAGAGAGGTATGTTGATTATTTTTCCTGCATTATGAAATGAAATGCATGTTCCCCTGTTTACAGCTCAGTAATTTTCACAATAAAATGCATATTGATTAGAATGCAGGAATACCTATCATGCATCAATGAAGAAGTTAAATTATCACACTAATAATTGTGATTAAAATCTAAAAATGTTCAACTTTCATGTAGCACTGCGGCATTGTTTCAGCACAAAGTTTTTGAACTGTACTGCACATCCCAAATAACAGTTGGGTTGGTATATGTGCTTGTAATTTTTAACTTGCTTACTTGTGCATGTTGATGTGACATAATTGCACATTAGTGTGTATGTTTGTTTTATACATGTCCAGTTCTGTGGATATTGGCAATCAATCTGGCATTTGACATACATTTTCCAATTGGTTAACTGTATTTCTCTTTCACTTCTACAGCACCCTTTGTGCAGTATACATACATATGAAATGTGTCAGCTTACCTTGTCCTGCTTTTCCCTGATGTGAGCTCAGGTTGTCATGCTCCCTTCTACCTTTATATTTCCATATTATATTTTGCATTTATGTTTGCCTTGGTTGCAGTTATTGACCATTGCCATGTATTGTGTTGTTGGCACTGTGAACATGTGCCAAATGTATGGCCATTTTATGATGCAGGACATCTGCACACAAGTCACTGGTTACTGTTCGTCATGCATCCTTGTTCTCATTGTATTTGTGTGTTAACCAGTGTTGTTGTTGTTGTTGTTGTTGTTGTTGTGTCGTTCGGCTTTTCCCGGTTAGGGGTTGCCACAATGGAACTCCGGTCCGCTAATGATTGGTAGTTGATTTTTACATGCTGAGTTACCAGCCCTGACACACAACCTTCAACGAAGGTACACCCATTCACGCATGCCTCCACTCAGAAGACGCTCTAGCTGAGAATCGAACTGGACAGCATCTTACTGTGAGGCGACAACGCTACTGCAGCACCACCACCGCTGTGTGTTAACCAGTGTACATTGTTGAAATCCATGTGCACAACTTCATATATTTTTTAAGCTGCAATGTTAAATTTTTGTAAATATTGTTACATGCCATTGGTATGTGTATGTATATTGACCTTGATTTCATATATGTTCCATTTAGGCCACATATTCATCTACACCTGTGTGTTGCCTTTGACATGGTATATGTTTGGAAGGGTCTACTTCTGTAGGCCAAATTTACATTTCACTGAAACTCAAAAGAACGAGTCCACACTGCGGAAAGAGCATTTCCAAGAAACTACAAACTGCTGAACTTCAGTGCACTGAATGGGAGCAAAAACATCAAGAACAGTAAGTGTTTAAGTGCATATGTTACAATCATGTTAGCTTACTGTTTTTTCAATGCTTTGAGGTTTGGTAAAGTGTTTTTTCCTATAAGTGATTTTTTGGCAGCGTGGACTCGTTCTTTTGAGTTTCGGTGAACTGTAAATTCGGTCTACAGAAGTAGACCCGTGTGTAACATATAAGCATTCCATTACACATTTGGTTAGGTTGTGTACACCTACTTGTGGATTTGGCAGAAATTTTGCTGCTTTTCTGCAATAATGCTGTTTGGCACTGTGCTTGGTTGTTTGCCTTTCACATACATTACTGTAGGTTTGGTTCGGTCCTCTGATGGAGTTATGTTAACCTGCATTTGCTCATATGTACTGTTGCTTGTCTTACAGTTGCATTGCACTTGGCTCTGTGTTTATTTATCCAATGTGTACTGTGATCCTTATTTATCACCCTTTGACACACATGTACCATTGGTCATACACATCCGGGTATTACCGCCACACAGTTTACAACATGTCACAACAGGATAGTGCATAAATAGATATGTTTTTCTACATTTCATCATGGCTGCTATTCCATTGCTCACATTGTTGCAGTGTGCCATATGTGTAACTTACCTGGCCTTACTATTTTTTTTTCAACCTTTGTCTGTCTTGCATTGTGTTATTTGTTCTGTGGGTATACCTGCTGTGATGTCCTTCTCCTCTTCTTTCCCTATGTTTACCTTTCCTTCTATTCTTAAAAAAAAAAAAGAAATGGGGCCTATTCCCACAAAAAAAAAAAAAGAAAAGAAAACTGATAATGATCCTCTGACTTTCTCTTAGATTTTTCTATTTCAGCATCCCTCGTGTGTGCCTCTTCTTCACCTGTACCCCACATCTTCTGTTCTAGCTCCCACTTTCCTTGGGTGTGTGCATTACTTGTGTTTCCCACACAGGTCCTGAACCATTGTTAGCAAATGTTAGCTATGGCAATGTGGCTCCTTTACTTATTTTGTTAGAAAATGCATGGAATCCATTGGAATTTGTTAAGTCCAAGCCACATATTTTATTAATACATGTGTTATGTAGATATCCATAGTTGTGTCTGAGCTTATTGCAAAGAGTGCTGTCAGTATATATCTATATCACAAATGGCATTGCAGCTTTGAAGCACAAATTTTATGTTAGTGGATGAATTATGGCAATACCCATAGTTGTGTGAGATGTTTCTGGGTGCATTCCTGAAAATGCATGTTATGAATGCCATGCTGCTTACATGGGATAGTCGGCATTTTTTTTCCTTTTTTTTTTTTTGGTATCATAACAGATTCAGTTACATTCCAAAGTTGTCCATAACCTTACTGGACAGATTTTAGTCTCTCTCTCTCTCTCTCTCTCTATATATATATATATATATATATATATAGAGAGAGAGAGAAAGAGAGATGTGTGTGTGTGTGTGTGTGTGTGTGTGTGTGTGTGTGTGTGTGTGTGTGTGTGTGTGTGTGTGTGTGTGTGTGTGTGTGTGTGTGTGTGTGTGTGTGTGTGTGTGTGTGTGTGTGTGTGTGTGTGTGTGTGTGTGTGTATGTGTGTGTGTCTGTGTGTATGTGTGTGTGTCTGTGTGTCTGTATGACTATCAGGATGCTTGAATTGTGATCATCTTTCCATAACTTTGTTACTGTGCAACATGATTAAACAACCATCCCTCATTACTTAAGGATTACTTGTCCATTTCTTTAGTGTGACATTCATTGTGTGCTGAGCTCTTTTGAATTTCTTGTTGCACATTTACATATTACAACATTTTCAGCAAATTTCATCTTGATATTAACATAATGCTCTGGATTCCATGAGGCTTTAAGCAGTCTGGCTGCATGTGTTTTTACGAGAAAGGAAATAGTAACCTGAACATTATTGTCCATAGTTCTGGATTAGATGCCAGATCTTTAATGCATAGCCATATGCTGTGCACAAGCCTGCTTCATGGGATCCATTACAACTGCTTCTGGCTGGTCATCACTACTTCTATTTAGAGTGGAACCAGTAGCTGTTAGGAGCTGCAGTGACATCATGGGTTACTTCACCGCCAGACTGCACAATGCAATATGCAGTTAAAATCCTGCATGTAGTAGCTGGGTCATACTGAAGGGGACCCATAGACTCATCAGGCACCTGAAATGGCACTTCAGGAGGCCAAAGACTGATTTTTCTGCAGCTCCACTTGGATTTCTCACAAGTATTATAAACCATGCCTCCAGTGGATATTTAGCATCAGCTGAAAGTCAAAAAAAAGTGAAAGAGACAGTCAGACAGACAGAAAAGGTGGTAGGGGAACAGAGGAAATGTGGTTTAGTATATAGCAATACATTTTACCATAAATAGCTACCTAAATAAGGTAGAAAAAAAGAAATAAATATATTTGTCCACTTACCAACTAGATCATCATGAGGTATTCTAACACGCAGGAAGAAGAGGTTGAGTGAAGTAGTATGCCAGATATGAGAATTCTGTGCACTGCACGGATGCTGAGTAGAGACATTGGTGATGCACCCCTATGCATTACACACTACCTGGCAATTGATGTAATGGTAGTCCTTCCTACTGAGCTACTGTTACCCTCCATGGACCAAAAAAAACCTAATTGCAACATGGATGCAACCTATCATACTGAATACATCTGGGAAATGCACCACATAGTCCTGGATCACTA
Organism: Protopterus annectens; assembly: GCF_019279795.1. Taxonomy (NCBI): domain Eukaryota; kingdom Metazoa; phylum Chordata; order Ceratodontiformes; family Protopteridae; genus Protopterus; species Protopterus annectens. Next base: position 1,095,417,464 of record NC_056727.1, on the reverse strand, counting down.
CAGAGGTGACACTGGGAAATAGATGTGCTGATTGACATGTGCCAAGAGTACATCCATGAACTGCTGCAGTATTCTCAAGGCAAGAATCTGTGAGACCCCTGTGTTCCCAATCTGTCTCCAGAAGGTCCCCGTGGCAAGTATAGTGAGGGCAACAGGGATAGGAACTCCACATGTTCCTCCTGTTCCACTATCGGGGTCATATATACTCACTAAGACCTTTATATTGTCCCTGTTCACTCTGATCATATTGCTTATCTACTGATTATCAAAATTAAAGTGAGCTATCCTCTGCCTATATCTCTAACTTCTTGGCCGGTGAGCACCGCTAGTTGCAAGCAATTTTGGCTTGGCCAGGACAAGCGGCTCACACCTGGAAATAACGGCTGGCATTAAGTGACAGCATTGTCATGGAATGCAAGGTAGATAGGATTGTTGAGACTTTCCTTTATGTAATATATCTGCAGATGAAACAGAAAGTTAGGAAAATTCGACTATGAATTAAAACTGGTGGGAGAATGCTTCATTAGCTTACACAGGGTTACATCATTCCTCATTTATTACTCAGTATGAGTATATTTGTTTGTCCTCATTCACAGTCATTGTACCTCTGTGAAACATGGCTTAACTATGCTTATTCGCAGACAGCATGAAGAGGCTTAAAGCCCATGTCTAATGATCACGAATGCAATCCTAAATATCAAAGAAACTTAATGAAAGTTCTGATTTTGTCTGTCTAAGAATAATGGGCTTCAGTAACTCAGCCTTTCATCAGGCAAATAACTGCTGTGTCTTTAACAAAGTATCCTGTCAATCATTTCTTTAAAGAAACTGTGGTATTTCTAGGAATGGACATACTGAGGACTGAATGCGCATTAGAAATTGACAAACACTAGTATTTGCGAAACAGTTTAAAATGAAAGAATTGCTATTAATTCTTTTTGGTGCAATGAAAATAAAAGCTATGAAAAACAAAAATATGCAGTGGTATTGACTTCAGACCTACAAAAAGACCAGTTATTTCTTTTTAGACCAGAATTTTTCAATCTTGTAAAGTGTTGTTTTATAAAAATTAAAATAAAATATAAAGTAACATTCTGTAATATCCAAGTATAACTACCTGACAATTTAATCAGAAATTGTATGACCATTATAAAACTACAGCTTTTTATAGGTGATATAAAATTAAATCCCACTCAATCAGTATTACTGTCATTACCTTTAAGGAACCATTCCCTATGGAAGGTGTTAATTCAAGAAAATATATATTTGCATTAGTTTTCTCTTTGAAATGATATGTTAATAAGTTTTAAGAGGATAATGTTTTCCTTTGCACACTGAATAAAGCATATTGTTATTTGAATTCCCAAATCTACTGACATAGATGCTTTATTTACTTGCCTCATGCATGCCTAAAAACATATACACACCACTGTAGTTGTACAAAAGAACACACACACATGCAACAACACTCACACATACACAAACACATGCAACAACATGCACACACACACACACACACACACACACACACACACACACACACACACACACACACACACACACACTCACGCACAATGCAAATAGAGCTTATGCTACTATCTTCTGTATTAATTTTATCTTCTACAAAACATAATATGGTCGCTCTGTTGGCAATTCTTCCTTGTATACACCCATTCCCACTCTGCTATCACATGCTTATAGAGTGACTTTAGGAGACTATGCCAGAATCACATACTAACAGGCAGAAGTATAATTTTATTTGGCCCTCTCAAATAAATATTATGCATGTTCACACAATATAATATTCAATCCAGTTCATGAAATTCCAACACACGTTTTTGAAAGGTAAGTATTTTGCTTGCTGATTACTAAATCCATTTAAGCATTTGACATGTATTTTCTTGGATATTAAACCTCTTTGAAGCATTTAAAATTATCTGAAGCTTTTGTAATTTAATTGCAATAATCTGGTGCTTCTCATTTAGCTGGGAACTATTATTTTTTTTGTAAGCAGTTAGACACAATGAAATGTGAATTGGAAATCTTCTGGGTGGGTAGTTTGTTCAAATTTCAGAATTGAATGCATCTGAGGCTTTTATATATGTCATAACTATCTAACCCCAATTTATAATAGATTATTCATCTAATTAACTGTGATACATTTCTACAAGGCATGACAGGAACGCTAAGAATGTCCAGACGGACAGCTAAAATGCACTGAGGGATAAACAATAACATATGCAAGAAAAAACAAAATTCAGATAAAATTGAGGAGGGTGGCATGGTTAAACTTTCAAATATAAAAGGTAAGCAACATTCATACGAGGTAACATATTTACAAAGAAGCAACAAAAATGAACAGAGGCCTGACTTTAAAATAGATGTTAGATGGCTCAGATCTAAGGAAATATCTTCTACAGCTTAAGCTGTGAATGCATGAATCAGCCTTTTAAAGGAAATCATAAATCAATAACCATGAAATAGTTCACAAAAGCACTGCTCAGACATACGGTAAATCATGTGAAGGACAAGTATAAGCAGGCATTAGTCATTCAGACTGCAGCTTAGCTACTGGAAAGGGACTGAAAGGATTAAATGGACAATGCCGCTCTCATCTGCTGTTAGCTTTGTGTCGACAAACATGCACACACTAACACACACACAAATGCACGCACACACACACACACACACACACACACACACACACACACACACACACACGCACACACATGCACCCATGCACCCACACACACACACACACACACACACACACACACACACACACAAAGGTACACACCTGCACAATCTTACACACACACACACACACACACACACACACACACACACACACACACACACACACACACACACTCACAACAAACGTGTGTGCATGAGCACACATGCACACACACACACACACGCGCGCGCGCGCGCAAACACACACGCACACACACAACAAACGTGTGTGCACGAGCACACATATGCACACACACACACACACACACACACACACACACACACACACACACACACACACACACATACACACGTACTCACTCACACACATATACACACCCCATTATTGCAATTGGAAACAGTTGGGGTATAATAACCTTTGACCCAAAAAAATCTGTTTGAAAAAAAAAATGAGAAGAAAATGATGAAGTTTTACCAATGCAAGATCATTTTCCAAGTGACTGCGGTTTCAGTTCTTTAACATATTCTTGTTTGCTCATTTGTCATGTGTGCAATACAGACAGAAAGTGGAAATGAGAAATGCCATCTTCAAGCTATAAACATCCTAAGGCAGCATTTGGATATTTGAGAAACATAAAATGTCAAAGATTGGTTGATGAAATGCTGCAATGTTGTAGGTGTATCTTTCTATTTATGTACTGAAGCATTGCTTAAAAAGATTAGGAAATGACTGTGTGAGGGTGAGATGTCATTATCTGAGATAACTGTCATAACCAGAGTTCTGCCAGCCTTTATTGACTTTCACTGAATACCAGAGTATTTGTAAAAGATGCATTTTAAAACACTTTTATTATTCTGCTTTGTGAGGTGAGACATATATCCTGAAGGTTTAGCTCAAATGCTTTTGTACAGTACTGCTTAGGTGAACATGTATAACATAAAAGGGAAAATTATTTCTGTGAAAAGTTAACTTGTTCAGTATGTGACTGTAATTCTGCTATTAGGCTTGCTACTGTTTTAGCAGCAAACAATTGTAAATATGTGATGCATATAGTTATTCCAACGTACTGATATCCTTTGCATCTTTTTATGTCCTCGTGAAAAGTTAAGTAAAGACTGCAATAATGAGTTCCACTGTCATATTGTATTTTAAATACTCCACTTGCCTGCATTTTTGGTTACTATTATTTAGTTTTGAGTTCATGTCAGTCAATAAAGAGAAGAGAAATTAAATGAGAGAGTTAAATACACTTAGTTTCTTACAGGGTCTTCTTGTGCATTTACTGTGAATCAGTTTTCATTCATTTCACTGTTTTCTTGGAGGAGTAGGGAGGATCATATAATTCTATTTACATGAGCTTGTCCATACCATGCACATTTGTAATGTGCACACGGCTAATGTAAGTGTCACTAGTGGCTTGTTTTAAAAAGTTAACTTTAACTTTATCTATTCTCTAAATATATTTTTTATCTATTGTCTAAACGTGTTTTATGTGTTTCTTTTTAAATGTGTAATGCATTACATCAGAATTGGGTTTTTCAACATGGAATAAAAAGTTTACTAGTGGCATTCCTGTTTTAAGTGAATCATACATCATACATATTATTAATCCTTATCTTGTTTTACCTTTAGATTATAAAGAAGTAAACCAGTGCATGGTAGGATATATTGGAGGGATTATAAGAATATAATATTTCATGGAGGGTGCTGCTTGCACTCCAAAATGTGGAAAAAGACGGCCTTGTTATATACCTCTCTGGCATCAAAAAGAGGCGTAGCAGTTTTTTTAAGTACATGGAATGCTGCAATTATGTTCCTGAAACATAAAACAGACAAGCTTCCTAAGCACCGTTGTGATGTCAAAAAGGTGCTTAATGGGCCTGTATTAATCACGCTAAGAACTTTTAAATCTGGGTCTCACATTAGGTATTAACAGCAGACAGTGCTGACCAGCAAAATGCAGCAACATGAGATAAAACAGCTTTAAATATTATTAGATACTTCACTGAATGAAGTGTCTAGTATCTTTTAAAGCCATTCATTCTTCAGACGAACACTGAATTTCTACCCACTGTCTCTTTTGCATCACTTAGTGTTTTAAAGGTTATGAAAGGCAGCAAAATACTCTTGTGTTCTGACACTTTTCCTTCTTGTAATTGCTAGTACATAGAGCAAACAAAGCTCCATGCACTACTAAGGATTATGAATGCATCTCATCAATCATAACACGAATTGTGTGTTCACCACGTGAATGCTAAGATACACCTCTTGAGCAGATTTATTACTATTTGTGTCTTGAACACATAATAAGTTGTCATAATCTTCTAGCTTATGCACTTCTCTGATCTGTTATTCCAGAGGCTCATGTTATAGCATAGACATCACCCATCAAACTGTAAAAGCTGTAAAACATTTCATGCTACTACAAATAAAAAGCAAACTGTAATAGTTAAACATGCTTTGAGATTATTAGTCAAGGGTATTCTTTTAGTTTCTGCTGGCTGGCTGTTTCACACTACAAAATGTTTCATGCCTTTCAAATGTGTGAAACACTTTGTACTTCGACTCTTTCCTATTACATCAGAGCAGTGTAGTTTCCATGCGCTACAAAGAATTCTGATCTGGGTTTTTTTTTGTCATAATTAATTGTTAGTGTTCTCAACATGAATGCTAAAGTTAAACTCAAGCTTTGCTTCAATCTATTTTCAAGGTGAATTTCTTGACATTATAGAGATCTTATTATCAAAAACCTAATAATAATCCTCCTTAGGTTCATAGGTTCATACTAGGTTAATGATCACCAGGGTCTTTATAAGCCTAGTTGTGCATCTCAGTCCAGTTTTGTCCCAGTGCCCCTTGGATGCCAAGTTATGAAATTATTTACTTTGTTTACACAATTGAAGTCAAACATGAAATTATACAATATAACTCAGAGTTACTTCTTAGATTAAAAATGTTGATGCGGAATTTCCAGTGAATAATCATGTATCATTTCATTAACAAATGATTATGTGAGCCCAAAATGTCAAAAACCTTGAGAGATTACAGGGAAAATAGATAGATAGATAGATAGATAGATAGATAGATAGATAGATAGATAGATAGATAGACAGTCAGTCAGACAGGCAAAGTAACGCTGAGGTTACACACACACACAAAAAATAGAGAAGGTGAAAAAAATGCCAGGTACAGTCTCAGTCACCAGTGACTGTATCATGAATTAAACCAAATTAACATCCTTCCAGTTATGACTGTTTGAGTGTCTCTCAACTAGAGCAGGTTTCTTGTTATATTTATTGCCATACATCAACCAGCAGTGGTATTTCTTCTGTGTCTTGTATATTTAAAAAAACAAAATAAATTCATTTAAATGAAAAGTGATTAATTTCCAGAGATTTTAATCATAACTGGTTAGAACCTGACCTAAATACAATAGAAAATGCTGCATTTCTGGACATTGCTCAACAATTCATTCAACCAACTAGATGCACCAGATGTGATTACATCTTATTAAATGAATGGATGTCAGTGTCATGCAATTTAAAAGTCTTACACGATTATCATTTTAGTATAAATTATACTCATCTTAAAAACTAGCACATACAAGAAATAAGTACAGTATATATTGCTGAGACACAGTAGACTTTTAGAACATTTTAGAACATTCATGAGAACTCTGAGGACTCAAGTGCCAGTGTCCCAATTCAAGACTGGACCAAATAGTGTCAGGTAACAGATATGAATGAGAAAAGAAAATATTTGTAAATCTGTATCAGTCAGATTAAAGATATTTTTATATTTTTGCAGAATAAAATACAATCAATGATAACCTGCTCTGGCTTAAACAAGTACAGTACAGAAATGGTTTTCTTCATAAAATTTGTGAAGAATTTATGAAGAAAAGAAAATTATGATTAATTTAAAGGAGTTAATAATTCATGTAAATGCATATGGAAGCCAGCAGAAACGGTAGAACTATGCCTTGCAAGGAGTAGTCATCTGAAACTTAAAATGTTTCTAATAACTTTTAGATAAAATTTATGCTGCATTTATATATTTATTTGCTGTATGTTGACATGGTACTTTGGCTGGTTTATTGACCCCTTTCAGCCACAATCAGAGCTCAGAGAACAGCTTAGACAGTGCATATGTAAACTTAAGCAGATAGTAGTACATATTTAATAATACATATACAGAAAATAATACATTCCCAGCAAATACAGAGTTAAGACAAATAATTCACAGAGACAAAATAGAGTAAGCAGGCTGTTAGGTTGCCTATATACATTATATATATGTGTTAAATTTTGGTTGATCATAGAGACATAAGAAGACATTAATATACTATTATACAGTATATGGACTGGTGAAATCTGAGCTGTTGATTTCAGTGCTTTGTAAGGTTCTACTATAATGAAGGAGGAGGAGGGTGTGCTTGAAAAAGACCTGCTATGTTCATGCAATTTAATAAATATTTCATTATAACATTTGTTCATACTGGAAATAGAACCTCTACAAATGTGGATTATTTATATGTTTTTTTTATTGTTTGTTTCATTTCATTTATTAATCAATATTAAATTTTGCCATAATGATAAGTAAAACTTGAGTAAATTTAAAACTGGGTCTAAATTATCTAATTCAGGTTATAACATATTAATTTTATAGTTCCATCTTGATTAAATAATGTTCAGATGAGTGGAAGTAACAAATGCTTCATTATTCCCTGTTTATAAGAAAGGTATCAGTGCTTAGGTTAGCATAATAGGCCAGAAAGTTTTATCTCCTTTCTTTATAATATTAGAAATGTTCATTTCTGAAAATTTGAAATATTCCAAAAAATAATATGTCATTGATGATAGCATGAAAGCTGTACTATGTATAATAAATGCCATATTAAAAGGTAGTAATCATAGCAGCAGGATATGAACATTGTGACAAACAGCTATGCTGTTATACTAGCTGAAAAGGCCTGTGCTGTTCATTAGAAAATTGTACACAAAGGCAAATAGGAATGGTGACATCTTGCTTTTCTCTGAAGGTACTTCATTTAGTTCTGATTGGCTCTGTTTCAAATGATTAATGATATAATATGTCAGAACTGTCTATATAAAATCTATTTTACTCATTTGTAATAAAATCTCTTATGTGAAAGTAAAATTAGCGTAGCCATATTTAGTCAATCTTAACTCTGCTGAGTCGTCATTTTTAGCATAGATGGCGATATAATAAAGCTTTGGGATCTGTCCCAATGAAATAACATGCATCTCATACTGTATTTTCAAGGATAAGTTCAAAGGTACAGTAGATAAATTCTACTTCATGAATCTTGGTTGCAATTAGCTGTGTGGGTTACAATTTGTCTGAAAATTGGAGTATCAATTAAACCTTAGAAGTATTTATCTTTAGCTCTAAAGGTAAGGAGAAGAGAGATAGAGAGAGAAAGAGGGAGAGAGAGAGAGAAGAAAACAATTATCATATTTCTCTGAGAATATTGTCTTTCTGAATGAAATTATATTGTCATGTAAACCAGCTTTACATTATATTTCCTGAATACCAGTCAAAGCAATGTAATTATTTTAGCAGTACCCTAAGTAGGGGGAGGTAGGTCTAAAACAAACATCTAAAGACTAGTGTTGCACAACATTGTAGAGGTTCTGTGCTGTAAGCCTGCATGAAACTGAACTATAGAGTTGTGGTTTGTTCATCTACTCTCAGATTCACATTATAAACACCTAATATGCAAAAGGAAAAGTGCACCACTCATACAAATAAAAACAGCATCAAAAATATCGGGCTGTATTCCATAACTGCAGAAATTGAAAAGTGAATTTATGGATCCCTGATGCCATCTGATTGATCCATCTCTGTAGTACAGCATTCAGTCTGCAACATATATAATACTATAAAAATATTCTTGTCATATTCGTATATTACAGTCATGAGTTTGTAATATAATTAATGTGTAAAATGTGTAATCAGTTAACTTTCTGTCATGACAAAGGACTGACTAAAGATTATAGAAAGATCTAAATGACTATTTAATTAAGCACTAGTATTGTAGAGCATAATTTTCTGGAGAAAACAATGATTATATGCTCAAGAGAACAATTCTGAGTTTAGGGTTTAATGTCTGGTGTGCCTAAATGAGGAAAAAAGTGATGAGTCAGACACTAGTATAGTGAATCCAAGTGCTTAAGTTATTCTTAAAGAAAGTAAATTTGATACCCTGCTACCCAGGTGTATTATGTAATATATTGCTTGAGGAAAACGGGACAGAAAGTGAATCAGTGATTATACACGAAGAAATAGTAAAAAAAAAAAAAAAAAAAAGTGAAAGACCTTGGTGTTAACATGATAAAATCAACATCCAGGACATTAAACCAATGGTGGCAGTGATAATCTACAGAAAAAACAAATACAGAAGCCAGTATCAGCTCAGATAAAGATGTATTGTATAACCAGATTGAAATAATTGTGAAAGAGAACATTTCTATAGCATACCTCTCAATTGTATATATTTTTGCAGAATGTCCAGATTGTTGCCTCATGTTTTTGGTCCATTTTTCATAAAATTGTGGCTTTCTGGCAAATCATTAAAGACTGAAGTCAGAAAATAATGACAGGCATTTGAGTTTCAGACTTCATACCCTGCAGAAAAATTCATGCCAATGCAAAACATGCTATTCTATATATTTTCTAAGTTTGTAAGGGCAGCATTTAAAATTGTTCCTATGTTTAGGCCTTTGTCCCCCCATTATTTATGGCTTTGTCCAGATTTCTTGCTCTAAGAAGTTGAGAGGTATGATCTACATGGGGTAATAACCTACAATAGCAGGGTTTAGTTTAAAGTATGACTGTGGACAGAAAAAAAAATCCCTTCAGTGTAACACTATCATTATGTGTATAGTCTGCTATCTGAAAATGTCAATAGGCTATACACATTATATCATTCTTTAAAACAATGTCTCTTTACCCTCAGTTGAATGAACTCCACATGTTTATAGCTTAAATACTCTATTTTTCTGGAAATATAATCATTAGAAATAAAAAAAAAATCCTTGGAGATTTGAAATTTCTAGATCTTCATTACCATCATACCCCAAAATGTAAAGAGGTAATGTAAATGACATGAATTTAAAATGTTCTGTTTAGATTACAAACCATTACAACAGTTACCCACAATTTGTTTGTACAGATTCAGTCTCATTAAAGGGAATGTGATCCTGTATTATCATCTTTAAAAGTATCTACCTAGATTTTTCTGAACATAAATGATATATATATATATATATATATATTTATATATATATATATATATATGTATGTATATAAACTGATAATACATGAGATAAGCAAAACCAGTAGAACTCCTAAAATATTGATACCATAAATGTTTATACATATAAATGTGCAAACATTTTAGAACACCAATTTATGGTATAACATCAGTGTGGTTCCATTTTTCTAGTTGTGCTTATTGGGTGCATAGCTATCTAGTACAACTTATCTTTACAAAGCTTGAATTACAATAATTATCTCTTCCAAGATGAATGGCTCTGGATAATATGGAAATGAATCTCCCAAGATAAACTAAACCCCGACCAACCTAATATAAACTTGTCAGCCCAAAAAGAATCAGAAAACAGCTCACTATGCCATCAACATACACAGATCATACACATTGATTTTTGCAGGGTAATGTGCCACCCAGTACCTCCCATGTGGGGAATTTTGCTACCGGTCTCCCTTACTCAAAAATTGCTAAACCTTTGGTTACACATAGTTACAAAACAGAAACATCCTGCACTGGGTAAACTGAGTTGTTGCTGTTGTTGTTGTTGTTGTGTCTTTCGGCTTTTCCCGGTTAGGGGTCGCCACAGCAGAACTCCGGTCCTCTAATGATTGGCAGTAGATATTTTTACGTGCCGAGTTGCCAACCCTGACGCACAACCTTCAACGAAGGTATGCCCATTCACACGTCTCCACACAGAAGACGCTCTAGCTGAGAATCGAATGGGACAATGTCTTACTGTGAGGCGACAGTGCTGCCGCAGTATTGGGTAAACTGAGTAACCTTACAAAATACCATCTCACTTTTAAAAATTTTTTTTTTGTTTAAATAATTTAACTGTTGTAGGCTACACACTAAAGTGCGATAGCTGTTTTAAGTGTATTTTTTTACTGTTTTTGCCTTATCTTTTCAAAAAAACAACAGAAACAAAATTCCTTGTTTCCCACCTTTCTCAGCTAGTATAGTCCAGTTTTCAGGCTAGTGCTGAATTCAGGGCTGTTATACTAGTTTCTGAGTTGCCCATACCTTACTTGGATAGAAGGAAGTTTCTCTGTTCACCTGTGAGAGAGGGGAGCTTTGAGTAACCATATTTGTCCATGGAGGAGTGGTTCCAATCCAGAGTTTAGTAGTTTATTGGCCATTTTGGGCTATTTTTTATCTCTTTCATTTTCCTACTATAAGAACTGCATTTGCATGGTTTTGTGCACTGGGCAGCGCAGGTTAGCTATGGTTAAATTATTCCTGGCTCCACTAAGTCTCCTCTTCAGTTTTATTCTTGAAGCTAGTCTAACTCTCAACCTAAGCACTCAAAAAGTATCCTACAGACGAGCACTTAGACCTAAAAGCAAGCACTAATATACCCTGACACTAATTGCCCAGCAGGGCAAGGCTCTTTATTCATCCCTCACCAACCAAGCGACTAAGCAGCTCACCCTACTATTCAGGCATGACCAAAGGGCAATTTCAGGTGTACTCTCCAGTCCAGCTGGTGAATCTGGGTATCCTGAGGCAATGTTACAACTGCTTCATGTACACAGACAACCCTCTCCTCCTTCCACAAAACACTAACACATGTGAGAGATGCAATTATACAGCCAAACATGAGGCTAAGCTGTCTCCACCCAAGACTGGAACAGACAGTAAAGAGTAGAAGGTTAATACTTGCACCACACCTCCAGCCACACAGAGATCTATTAAAACAGCACTGGCAAAAAATACACATAAATACACAAAATCATACTCGAAGGCTGTAAATAAAAACCGGAAAAAGCATCAGAAACCTCCAAAGCTGCAAACACCCAAACAACCTGCACCTCCAATCACAAACCAGACAACACATGAAGCACAATCAGTGTGCCGCACAATCACAGCTGTTAAGGCAAAATAACATGCCTAACACACTAGTAATAGGTGACTCTATAGTCAGGCACACTGACGTCCAACTAACTAGACTGGGCAAGCAGAAGGTTATTGGTGAAAATAATTCACAAGTAGGACTAGTAGACACAAGTTTATTTTCCAGGTTAAGCGCTTTCATCAAAGTAAAATTGACTTCCTCAGAACAATATATAAACAGTCATGTGGATTTAAATATATTACACTGTCACAGGATAGGTGAGAAATCCTACCAGTCAAACACAAGATCTCTTGATTAAATTAATACCTTAAAGGCATACACTATAAACACTAACAGTACAATAAAATACATTTCTGTGAAGAAATTGCATAACATTAAACCCTTTCCGCTCTTTCTTTTAAAGCAGGCAAAATAGATATAAAATTATTTAATCCTGGACACAGATTCACTGCCAAATGAAGCTGCCACATCAGTTCCCTCTTGTTTAAATTGTTTTTCCAGTTGCCACCCCATGGGGTTTATTTCAATGGTATCTAATATCCCAAACTTAAATCCAGAGAAATTAACACATATTTTACTGTGCGTAAATAAGGCATTGGTTTCTTTGGAATTCTTAATGTCATATAAGTGTTCATATATCCTGGACCTGAGAGTCCTCTCAGTTTTCCCAACATAAAACCCAGGGCAGGAATTACACTTTGCCAGATAAACTATTTTGCTAGTCTGACAGTTACCTTTTTTGAAAAACACTGTGTTCTGTTTGATATTATCAAGTTGCAAACTAGCAGCCGAAAATATATATCTACATTGTATACAACAACCACAGGCTTTGGTGAATTCATTCATTTTTTCACTACTATTATTCATGTTACCCTCCAGGGTAAGTTTCAAGTTGCGGCCCACTTTAGTACAAAAAATAGGCTGCTCACCCACTGCTTGTAAAATATTAAGGTCACCACTAAAAATGTTCCAATTCTTACAAAGTATATTTCTGATGTCATTATAATGTGTACTATATTGCACCACACATGCCTGGGAGAAGTTATGAGTAGAACTCCCTGTTGTTTCGCAATTTTTGGTTTTAGAAAGACCTCTACCTAGTAGAGGTTCATATTTAGAACCCCACTCTCTAAAAATCTCTTGTAAAATACCCTCTACAACTTTTAGTGGATAATCTCTCTCCAGAAACATGTTCCTCAGGTCAGTGAATTCCTTAATGATGTCCTCAAGATGGGAAGTCATTCTAGAAATTCTGATTGCCTGTCCCTTGACAATACTTTTTTTCTGGTGTAGTGGGTGCTGACTTTGGAAATGGAGGTAGGAATTACAAAAAGTGTTCTTTCTATACACCTTGGATCTAAAACAACACACATCTTTGATGATGGTGGTATCAAGACAGTGAATGTCTTTCTCATTACATTCATAGGTAAATTTCAAATAATGGGTAGTGCCATTTAGGTATTCAACAAAACCAGCAATGCTTTCCTTGGCACCCTTCCATAAAATAAAAATATCGTCCAGGTACCTGCTGTAAAACAAGATATCAAAATGAAACCTACTTTCAAAAATAAACTCTTTCTCCCACCCTAATAAAACAAGGTTTGGAAAAATGGGGGCACAAGCTGCCCCCATAGCAACTTCTTTGGTTTGTTGGAAATTTTGCCCTTCAAAAAAAATATAGTTGTTATCTAAAATCAAGGACATAATTTCACAAACAAGCTGTACACGCTCTGGAGATAAACTAGAATGATCAAGCAGCATTTTTTCAAAATAATCCATACCTTCCTCTCTGGGAATACAGGAGAATAAATCTTGTACATCTATTGTCAAAAAATCAGATCAGGATTCCATAAATCTTGCTTAATCTATCCCAGAAAATCCCAAGAATCTTTTAGAAGATGTGGCATACTCTCAACTACATGCTTAACCATCTGATCCACAAAGACTGCCAAATTGTGTGTTTTAGACCCCCCTGCTGCCACAATAGGCCTAGATGGGGGTGACAAAACATCTTTGTGGATCTTAGGGATGCCAGATATACTTGGTACCTTGGGAAAATTATTTAATAGAAAAGAGTAAACTTCCTGAAAGATCCTTTGTTCTAGTAAATATTCTTCCAAAAACCCATCAATACACCGGTAGGAAATATTAATCTGATCCCTGGATACCAGAAAATGGCTTTCCTCCTTAAACAAAATACCTTGAATAAGATTTTTATAGTCTTCACTGTTGAAAATTAACCCCCCTTCCCTTGTCTGGGGTCATTATGCAGAAACTTTTGTCATGTAGGTGGCCTAATGGTTAAGGTGTTTGCCTTACAAACACAAGGTGCAAGGTTTGAGTCTTACAAGGGATAATTGGCTAAGCTTAAAATGGCTTGCAAGGGCAGTTAGCTTAGTACTAATCTATGAACCTATGTTTTAAAGAAAAAGTATTTCTTTCTCTTTAGAACTCAAATTAAAATGGAACTTCTTGTTATTAGCCCAAAGTTGATACAACTCTTGTTTAACCACATTCTCAAAACTAGCTACCAAAGAGTGCAAGGGAGGGCTGAACACAATATTTTTTCTCAAGGCCATATATTCATGCTCAGTATTACCAATATTGTTTTTAGGAAACAGCAGTCGAAAATTAGTTTTCCTAGCAAACAGGTGAATATCAAGTAATACTTCCGCTATATCTGGTGTCTTAGCAGGAACAAATTTAAACCTTTAGAAAAAAGTGAGAACTATTCTTCAGAAATAACTCTGTCTGTATAATTGTAAATATTAAATCCTTTAGAGGTACAGATAATATCAGAATGGAAGGAATTCCCATCTAATACCTGCCCCTGCCTCTTCCCTTGTGGTATGAACCCCTGCGGGCAGGGTAATCGTAATTGTGATGCTGTTGGACTCCTAGTTGTCTGTTCACTATTCTTTCCGAGTGCCTTAGGGTGGGAATATCCTCTTCTACATGAAAACCTTCATTATATGGTTGCTCAAAGGAAATGGTATTCCCAGTAACCTCTGAATAACCATCTGAAAAACCTCCACCTCTTTGAAAATTGAAACTCCCTGGCACATTTTCTTGACCATAACTATCAATAAAAAGCCTGTCTGTGGGGTATACTGTATTGGATTTATATTGTTGAACATCCCTATTAAGATTCCTTTTCATTTTCTGAAATTGCATGTTACACTTTTTTTCAACCCTCTCAAGGACTTTGGAATAGAATTCCTCCTACTGAGGGAATAGTAAATCTTCCAAAATGTCCTTGTTAAGTATTTCCATATAGTAATTTAACCTTCATTTGTTCCTGAAAAACCAACACTTTGTTAAGCAATTCAATACCCCATTTATCAAACAGGTTAGTGAAATCTTGCACCATATCCATGTTGTAATATAACCCAAAGGGAAATTTAAAAACACGTAGTCCCTGAGGAACCAACTTCAATTTAATACATTCATTAAAATAAAAAATTTCCATCTGCAAAGTCTTGAGTTTGTAATGTTTTTTCTCACACCCAAAAATCATGTATCTGATGGATGTATAGTTCTTATCTTGTTTCCATTTCGGCTCACTGTGACTTTTGCCCCAGTTGCCTCCTGAAAAATTAAACTTTTGATTTAAAAAAAACTTGTAACTTAGAATTAGCCTCTCCCAAGGCCTTAGGTGAACTGGAAACAACAACAGAAGGACCAGTTTGTCTATTAGAAGCCGAAACTTCGGCTTCAAACCTCCCCTTGTGTACAGAATGACACACAGTACCTATTTTACTGTCCCCAGTCCTGGATAATGAATCCGGTGCACTCGCCTGTATGGTCTCTACATCCTTTCCAAAATATACCACTCCATTGGTATTTGAACCCTCCAAACCAGAATTTACTGTAGAAACCTGATTTTTATCTGGTACAAAAGGCAGAAAACACTCCGAAGTAACAGCAGGCTGTTCAGAATGAACAAAGGCTTCAATGCTGACATCATGGCGCCCTCTACCTGAACGCTCGCAAATGCCATCCACATTAGCCGTTTTGACTACCAGAAACACTTGAAATTCCCTCAGAGCTTCCCTTAGCATCAGGGCCAAGCTCCATAGACTGACACAAAGTCATTTTTGAAGAAAAAAGCTCGATAAAATGGGCCAACTCACTTCTGAGCTCTGCCACATCTTTTTGAAGTTCTAGAATCTCTACAGACTGCCCAAATCCAACATCCGCAGGCAGTCCTATAGAATCCAGAGAGTCCATCAGTCCAAAGCTACAAAACTGAACTAAAACCAAATAATCGTAGCAAACTGGTGAAAATAAAAACTAAAAACCTCAAATTCACCAGTAGGACTAGTAGACACAAGTTTATTTTCCAGGTTAAGTGCTTTCATCAAAGTAAAATTGACTTCCTCCGAACAATATACAAACAGTCATGTGGATTTAAATATATTACACTGTCACAGGATAGGTGACAAATCCCACCAGTCAAACAAAAGATCTATTGAATAAATTAATACCTTAAAGGCATACACTATAAACACTAAAAATACAATAAAATACATTTCTGTGAAGAAATTGTATAAAATTAAACCCTTTGCGCTCTTTCTTTTAAAGCAGGCAAAATAGATATAAAATCATTTAATCCTGGACACAGATTAGCTGCCAAACAAAGCTGCCACATCAGTTCCCTCTTGTTTAAAGCGTTTTTCCAGTTGCCAGCCATGGGGTTTATTTCAATGGTATCTAATATCCCAAACTTAAATCCAAATAAATTAACACATATTTTACTGTGCCTAAATAAGGCATTGGTTTCTTTGGAATTCTTAATGTCATATAAGTGTTCATATATCCTGGACCTGAGAGCCCTCTCAGTTTTCCCAACATAAAACCCAGGGCAGGAATTACACTTTGCCAGATAAACTATTTTGCTAATCTGACAGTTACCTTTTTTGAAAAACACTGTGTCCTGTTTGATATTATCAAGTTGCAGACTAGCAGCCGAAAATATATATCTACACTGTGTACAACAACCACAGGCTTTGTTGAATTCATTCATTTTTTCACTACTATTATTCATGTTACCCTCCAGGGTAAGTTTCAAGTTGCGGCCCACTTTAGTACAAAAAATAGGCTGCTCACCCACTGCTTGTAAAATATTAGGGTCACCCCTAAAAATGTTCCAATTCTTACAAAGTATATTTCTGATGTCATTATAATGTGTACTATATTGCACCACACATGCCTGGGAGAAGTTATGTGTAGAACTCTCTGTTGTTTCGCAATTTTTGGTTTTAGAAAGACCTCTACCTAGTAGAGGTTTATATTTAGAACCCCACTCTCTCAAAATCTCTTGTAAAATACCCTCTACAAATTTTAGTGGATAATCTCTCTCCAGAAACATGTTCCTCAGGTCACTTAATTCCTTAATGACATCCTGAGGAGGAAAGCTATTTGCAGGTATCCAAGAATCAGATTAATATTTCCTACCAGCGTATTGATGGGTTTTTGGAAGAATATTTACTAGAACAAAGGATCAGTCAGGAAGTTTACTCTTTTTCTATTAAATAAGTTTCCCAATGTACCAAATATATTTGGCATCCCTAAGATCCACAAAGATGTTTTGTCACCCCCATTTAGGCCTATTGTGTCAGCAGGGGCATCTAGAACACACAATCTGGCAGTCTTTGTGGATCAGATGGTTAAGCATGTAGTTGAGAGTAAGCCACATCTTGTGAAAGATTCTTGGGACTTTTTGGGACAGATTAAGCAAGATTTGTGGAATCCTGATCTGATTGTTTTGACAATAGATGTACAAGATTTATTCTCCTGTATTCCTAGAGAGGAAGGTTTGGATTCTTTTGAAAAAATGCTGTTTGATCATTCTAATCTCCAGAGTGTGTACAGCTTGTTTGTGAAATTATGGCCTTGATTTTAGATATCAACTATATATTTTTTGAAGGGCAATATTTCCAACAAACCACAGTAGTTGCTAAGGGGGCAGCTTGTGCCCCTGTTTATGCAAACTTAGGGTGAGAGAAAGAGTTTATTTTTGAAAGTAGGTTTCATTTGGATATCTTGTTTTACAGCAGGTACCTGGACGATATTTTTATTTTATGGAAGGGTACCAAGGAAAGCATTGCTGGTTTTGTTGAATACCTAAATGGCACTACCCATTATTTGAAATTTAGCTATGAGTATAATGAGAAAGAAATTCACTATCTTGATACCACCATCATCAAAGATGTGTGTTGTTTTAGATCCAAGGTATATAGAAAGAAAACCTTTTGTAATTCCTACCTCCATTTCCAAAGTCACCACCCACTATACCAGAAAAAAAGTATTGTCAAGGGACAGGCAATCAGAATTTCTAGAATGACTTCCCATCTTGAGGACATCATTAAGGAATTCAGTGACCTGAGGAACATGTTTCTGGAGAGAGATTATCCACTAGAATTTGTAGTGGGTATTTTACAAGAGATTTTATGAGAGTGGGGTTCTAAATATGAACCTCTACTAGGTAGAGGTCTTTCTAAAACCAAAAATTGTGAAACAACAGATAGTTCTACTCATAACTTCTCCAGACATGTGTGGTGCACATTATAATGACATCAGAAATATACTTTGTAAGAATTGGAACATTTTTAGGGGTGACCCTAATATTTTACATGCAGTGGGTGAGCAGCCTATTTTTTGTACTAAAGTGGGCCGCAACTTGAAACTTACCCTGGAGGGTAACATGAATAATAGTAGTGAAAAAATGAATGAATTCACCAAAGCCTGTGGTTGTTGTACACAGTGTAGATATATATTTTCGGCTGATAGTTTGCAACTTCATAATATCAACAGGACACAGTGTTTTTCAAAAAAGGTAACTGTCAGACTAGCAAAATAGTTTATCTGGCAAAGTGTAATTCCTGCCCTGGGTTTTATGTTGGGAAAACTGAGAGGACTCTCAGGTCCAGGATATATGAACACTTATATGACATTAAGAATTCCAAAGAAACCAATGCCTTATTTAGGCACAGTAAAATATGTGTTAATTTCTCTGGATTTAAGTTTGGGATATTAGATACCATTGAAATAAACCCCATGGCTGGCAACTGGAAAAACACTTTAAACAAGAGGGAACTGATGTGGCAGCTTTGTTTGGCAGCTAATCTGTGTCCAGGATTAAATGATTTTATATCTATTTTGCCTGTTTTAAAAGAAAGAGCGGAAAGGGTTTAATTTTATACAATTTCTTCACAGAAATGTATTTTATTGTATTTTTCGTGATTATAGTGTATGCCTTTAAGGTATTTATTTATTCAAGAGATCTTTTGTTTGACTGGTGGGATTTGTCACTTATCCTGTGACAGTGTAATATATTTAAATTCACATGACTGTTTTTATATTGTTCTGAGGAAGTCAAATTTACTTTGATGAAAGCACTTAACCTGAAAAATAAACTTGTGTCTTCTAGTCCTACTGGTGAATTTGTGGTTTTTAGTTTTTATTTTCACCAGTTTGCTACAATTATTTGGTTTTAGTTCAGTTTTGTAGCTTTGGACTGATGGATTCTCTGGGTTCTATAGGCCTGTCTGCGGATGTTGGATTTGGGCAGTCTGTAGAGATTCTAGAACTTCAAAAAGATGTGGCAGAGTTCAGAAGTGAGTTGGCACGTTTTATCGAACTTTTTTCTTCAAAAATGACTTTGTGTCGGTCTATGGAGCTTGGCCCTTATGCTAAGGTAAGCTCTGAGGGAATTTCAAGTGTTTCTGGTAGTCAAACGGTTAATGTGGATGGAATTTGAGAGCGTTCAGCTAGAGGGCACCATGATGTCATCACTGAAGCCATTGTTCATTCTGAACAGCCTGCTGTTACTTCGGAGTGTTTTCTGCCTTCTGTACCAGATATAAATCAGGTTTCTACAGTAATATCTGTTTGGAGCATTTGAATACCAATGGAGCAGTATATTTTGGAAAGGATGTAGAGACCATACAGGTGAGTGCATCAGATTCATTATCCAGGCCTGGGAATAGTAAAACAGGTACTGTGTGTCATTCTGTACACAAGGGGAGGTTTGAAGCCGAATTTTTGGCTTCTAATAGACAAACTGGTCCTTCTGTCATTGTTTCCAGTTCACCTAAGGCCTTGGGAGAGGATAATTCTAAGTTACATGTTTTTTTAAATTAAAAGTTTAATTTTTCAGGAGGCAATTGGGGCAAAAGTCACAGTGAGCCGAAAAGGAAACAAGATAAGAACTATACATCCATCAGAGACATGATTTTTGGGTTTGAGAAAAAAACTTTACAAACTCAAGACTTTGCAGATGGAAATGTTTTATTTTAATGAATGTATTAAATTGTAGGTGGTTCCTCAGTGACTACGTGTTTTTAAATTTCCCTTTGGGTTATATTACAAAATGGATATGGTGCAAGATTTCACTAACCTGTTTGATAAATGGTGTATTGAATTGTTTAAAAAAGTGTTGATTTTTCAGGGACAAATGAAGGTTAAATTACTTAAAGATGTGGAAATACTTAACAAGGACATTTTGGAAGATTTACTGTTTCCTCAGTATAAGGAATTGTATTCCAAAGTCCTTGAGAGGTTTGAAAAAAAGTGTAACATACAATTTCAGAAAAAAGAAAAGGAAACTTAATAGGGATGTTCAGCAATATAAATTCAATACAGTATACCCCACAGACAGGCTTTTTATTGATAGTTATGGACAAGAAAACGTGCCAGGGAGTTTCAATTTTCAAAGAGGTGGAGGTTTTTCAGATGGTTATTCAGAGGTTACTGGGAATACCACTCCCTTTGAGCAACCCTTTAATGAAGGTTTTCATGTAGAAGAGGATTTTCCCACCCTAAGACACTCAGAAAAAATAGTAAACAGACAACTAGGAGTCCAACAATATCACAAATACGATTACCCTGCCTGCATGGGGTTCATACCACAAGGGAAGAGGCAGCGGCAGGTATTAGATGGGAATTCCTTCCTTTTTTATATTATCTGTACCTCTAAAGGATTTAATATTTACAACTATACAGACAGAGGTATTTCTGAAGAATATTTTTCACTTTTTTCTAAAGGGTTTAAATTTGTTCCTGCTATGACACCAGATATATAGGAAGTATTACCTGATATTCACCTGTTCACTAGGAAAATTAATTTTTGACTGCTGTTTCCTAAAAACAATATTGGTAATACTGAGCATAAATATATGGCCTTGAGAAAAAATAGTGTGTTCAACCCTCCCTTGCACCGTTTGGTAGCTAGTTTTGAGAATGTGGTTAAACAAGAGTTGTACCAACTTTGGGCTAATAACAAGAAGTTCCATTTTAATTTGAGTTCTAAAGAGAAAGAACTACTTTTTTCTTTAAAACATGACAGAAGTGTCTGCATAATGACTCCAGACAAGGGAGGGGTGGTCGTAATTTTCAACAGTGAAGACTATAAAAATCTTATTGAAGGTATTTTATTTCAGGAGGAAAGCTATTTACAGGTATCCAAGAATCAGATTAATATTTCCTACTGGCGTATTGATGGGTTTTTGGAAGAATATTTACTAGAACAAAGGATCAGTCAGGAAGTTTACTCTTTTCTATTAAATAAGTTTCCCAAGGTACCAAGTATATTTGGCATCCCTAAGATCCACAAAGATGTTTTGTCACCCCCATTTAGGCCTATTGTGGCAGAAGGGATGTCTAGAACACACAATTTGGCAGTCTTTATGGATCAGATGGTTAAGCATGTAGTTGAGAGTATGCCACATCTTGTGAAAGATTCTTCGGACTTTTTGGGACAGATTAAGCAAGATTTATGGAATCCTGATCTGATTTTTTGACAAATGATGTACAAGATTTATTCTCCTGTATTCCTGGAGAGGAAGGTTTGGATTATTTTGAAAAAAATACTGTTTGATCATTCTAGTTTATCTCCAGAGCATGTACAGCTTGTTTGTGAAATTATGGCCTTGATTTTAGATAGCAACTATATTTTTTTGAAGGGCAATATTTCCAATAAACCAAAGAAGTTGCCATAGGGGCAGCTTGTGCCCCCGTTTATGCAACTCTTGTTTTATTAGGGTGGGAGAAAGAGTCTATTTTTGAAAGTAGGTTTCATTTGGATATCTTGTTTTACAGCAGGTACCTGGATGATATTTTTATTTTATGGGAGGGTACCAAGGAAAGCATTGTTGGTTTTGTTAAATACCTAAATGGCACTACCCATTATTTAAAATTTACATATGAGTGTAATGAGAAAGAAATTCACTATCTTGATACCACCATCATCAAAGATGTGTGTTGTTTTAGATCCAAGGTGTATAGAAAGAAAACTTTTTGTAATTCCTACCTCCATTTCCAAAGTCACCACCCACTATACCAGAAAAAAAGTATTGTCAAGGGATAGGCAATCAGAATTTCTAGAATGACTTCCCATCTTGAGGACATCATTAAGGAATTCAGTGACCTGAAGAACATTTTTCTGGAGAGAGATTATCCACTAAAATTTGTAGAGGGTATTTTAGAAGAGATTTTGAGAGAGTGGGGTTCTAAATATGAACTTCTACTAGGTAGATGTCTTTCTAAAACCAAAAATTGCAAAACAACAGAGAGTTCTACTCATAACTTCTCCCAGGCATGTGTGGTGCAATATAGTACACATTATAATGACATCAGAAATATACCTTGTAAGAATTGAAACATTTTTAGGGGTGACTCTAATATTTTACAAGCAGTGGGTGAACAGCCTATTTTTTGTACTAAAATGGGCCGCAACTTGAAACTTACCCTGGAGGGTAACATGAATAATAGAATGAATTCACCAAAGCCTGTGGTTGTTGTACAGTGTAGATATATATTTTCGGCTGCTAGTTTGCAACTTGATAATATCAAACAGGACACAGTGTTTTTCAAAAAAGGTAACTGTCAGACTAGCAAAATAGTTTATCTGGCAAAGTGTAATTCCTGCCTGGGATTTTATGTTGGGAAAACTGAGAGGGCTCTCAGTTCCAGGATATATGAACACTTATATGACATTAAGAATTCCAAAGAAACCAATGCCTTATTTAGGCACAGTGAAATATGTGTTAATTTCTCTGGATTTAAATTTGAGATATTAGATACCATTGAAATAAACCCCAGGGGTGGCAACTGGAAAAACACTTTAAACAAGAGGGAACTGATGTGGCAGCTTCATTTGGCAGCTAATCTGTGTCCAGGATTAAATGATTTTATATCTATTTTGCCTGCTTTAAAAGAAAGAGCAGAAAGTGTTTAATTTTATACAATTTCTTCACAGAAATGTATTTTATTGTATTTTTAGTGTTTATAGTGTATGCTTTTAAGGTAATAATTTATTCAAGAGATCTTTTGTTTGACTGGTGGGATTTCTCACCTATCCTGTGACAGTGTATTATATTTAAATCCACATGACTGTTTGTATATTGTTCTGAGGAAGTCAATTTTACTTTGATGAAAGCGCTTAACCTGGAAAATAAACATGTGTCTTCTAGTCCTACTGATGAATTTGTGGTTTTAAGCATAAGGTTATTGTTAGCTTCCTGTTGAGAGACAGAATCTGCCACATAACACAAGCACTCAGGTCACTCCAGAACAAGTACAAATATGACTCTGTCATTGTTCATGTTGGTGTGAATGACCTGAGATGTACCTCCCTGGACTACATGAAAAGAGACGTGGAAGAGGTCTCTGATCATGTAGCCCAGGCTGGTATGACCCTGACCCTGAATAGCATCCTGCCCTCACCAAGAATGATACCTCAGTATAAAGAAAAAAATTATTAATTTCAACAATGCTAAGCTTCTGATGTCATTCAAAGGGGATCCGGTGTCTGTCAGCCTGGGACAACATGATCGACAAGCCACATTGCTTTGCAACAGACGGCTTACACCTGTCACCCCTAGGCTTTTGAATACTGGCCAAGGCTCTTGCTGCCCCCATAGTGCCTTTTTTAGGCAAGGCTCAAAAGTCAAACCCACCACCGTAAACAGCACAATTAACAAAAAACTGAGGGTTATGCTACTCAGTGCCAGGAATTTAAATCTCAAAATGCATGCACTCGAAGCACTCCTCAGTATGGAGAACATAGACATCTGTGCAGTAACTGAAACCTAGTTCAAGGCTCCAGACAGCACCCCAGCACTACTGGGTTACAACTCAAACCACACATTTTGGCCACAGAACATGGACCGAAACACAAAAGGAGGGGGGGGTGTATCCATATTCATCAAGGATACCTACACCTCCAAGTTAGTGGCGCAGCATGATACCTCTGAGATCATCCATGTTGAACTAACATCGGGCAAATATGCAATGCAAATTGTGGCCTGCTACAGATCACCCTCCATGACCCAGGACCACCACTCCACCTTTCTGGACACACTGGAAAATATGAAGGTCCTACCAAACACCCTGGTATTGGGTGAGTTCAATTATCCTACCATTCTCTGGGAACTCAAGTACAAACTCCCAGGTCCCGCGCTTCCTGGAATTCATCAACTCAAATGCCCTGGATCAGCTGGTAAACTCCCCTACCAGAGGTGAAAACATATTGGACCTGGTCATCACCAACATGGGTGACAGGTGTTCCACACCGGAGGTCAACCTGTCACTGGTTAGATCAGACCATAAAAAAATCACTCTGAATGTCCACACCCCACCACCACCCCCAGCTAAGGAAACCACAGTAACAAACTTTTCTAAAGCAAACTTCACCTTGCTTAAGACAGAGGTGGTAAGTTTCACAGCCCCCACACTAAAGGATAGCGCTGCCCAAGATGCAGAAACCTTTACAAATGCACTCTATGAACACCTACAAGGATGCATGGATCATACCATCCCTAGCAAAACCAAGACTCACTCCTCTAAGAGAAGGAAATGAGTTTGGTAGACCCCTGCCATAAACAGGCTATACACCAGAAGGAGGAAACTAGTTCAGAAAAAAAAACAAATCCCAAGAAGGAAAGACATCCCTGATCAGTATCAGTAAGAAACTAAGGTCACTCATGAAATTATCCAAGGCTAACTTCAAAAGAAAAATAGCCAAAGATTCAAAAGATAACCAGAAAGCCTTCTTTAGTTATGTTAAGAATCTAAGTAGCAACTCACAGATATGCACTGAACTAGTGCAAAATAGCACAAAATATACTGAACCTACTGATATTGCCAACATCCTGGCAGATAGATTCAGTGCAACCTTCTCCCTCCTCTCACCTCCAAAAGGGCCCACAATACCGGAAAAGTGTAGTGTCCCAGAAATCACAGAATCACAGGTGAAAACAGCCCTTTCAAAAGCCAAAAACACAGCATCAATGGGACCAGATGGTGTCCCCGGCTGTGTCTTGCATGAACTACAGAATGAACTAACCCCCCACCTAAACACGCTGTTCAACCTCAGCCTCTCCACAGGCTACATGCCCATAGAATGGCACACAGCAATGGTTATTCCTCTCCATAAAGGAGGGGCCACAATTCACCCTGGTAACTATCACCCCATAAGCCTGACTAGTCTGGTCTGCAAGGCTATGGAGTGCATCATTATGGAACTCATTAACAAAGACATTGGGAACCTGCAAACACTTGACCCGACCCAGTTTGGCTTTGTTAAGGGCAGATTATGCCTACTAAACCTGGTTGACTTCTTCAAAACAGTCACCAAGGCCATAGACGAGGGAAAGGTGGTTCACACAGCCTACCTTGACCTCGCCAAGGCTTTCAACACTATTCCCCACTCGGGTATTACATAAAAACTCACCAGCCTGAACTAAGACCCCTACGTCACTAGATGGGTTGCCAAATAGCTTGCAGACAGAACTCACACGGTAAGAATAGCGGGCACCAGGTCCAACTCTAAACCAGTCACAAGTGTTGTTCCACAAGGCTCGGTCCTGGGACACCTACTGTTCAGCATATACTTTTCAGAAGTACAGGCAAACACAGGAGGACTGTGGCTAACCAAGTTTGCCGATGACTGCAAACTGGGAGCCTTAATTGACTCTCCGTCTGACACGGACATCCTCCAAAAGGGCCTTACTTAGATGGACACCTGGTGTCAAAGTCATGGCCTCAAGCTAAATGCCAGAAAATGCATAGTCATCCCATTTGGGAAAAGCAAAACACCCATGAATTACCACATAGGTGATAGCCCCCTTAATACAGAAGAGGTAATAAGAGATCTGGGGACCCAGGTAGATAGTAATCTCTCCTTTGACAATCATATTGCCAAAGTAGTTAGGAAATCCTTCTATGTGGTCCATCTAATTACTAAAGGGTTTGCATCTAGAAATAAAGAGGTTATAGTGCCTCGCCACTCATCACTCATTAGACCCATCATATCGTACAATGCCACATTTGGGATGTACCTCACAAGACACTTCCAACAGCTGGAAAGACCACGAAAGTACCTCACCAAGAGGATTACTGGCCTCAAACATATGTCCTATGCAGCACGACTGAAAAAACTCCAGCTGTACTCAGTGACATATTGCTTACTCAGAGGTGATCTCTACCTGACTTACAAAGCCATGTCCAACTCAGAATTGATGGACATGCTCCACCTAAAGAAATCCAAGTCACTGCGAGCCACGCGCTCTAATGAGCTAAACCTCACCACATCAATAAATAAAACATGCTGGAGGGATAGATTCCTGTCACAAAGACTCCCCATGATTTGGAACAAAATTCCAAACTACGTTAGGCAGAGCCCCTCACTAAAACTCTTCAAGAGAAAACTTGACGAGTGGATGGGTAACAGAAAATACACCCCTGGGATCACTTCACTGGCTCTGCTTGACAGAGGATCAGTTAATTAATCATGGGGTGGCGAAAGCCGACACACTCTGACTAAGCTTATAAATGGCCTCGGGCAGATAGCCTAGTACCTACCTATGAACCTATAAGTCATCGAATAGCAAGCAAGGTTGGCAAAATATAACAGGTGGAAAAAATGGATCATCAAGACAATGGGTAACCAATTAGATGCTGATCACTTGCAGGATAACTTGTACAAGTATTCTGGATGGACTAAGTGATCGACTGTAGACTTTTCCAACACAATATCAGCAACATAAAGAAAATATTCAAGCAGATGAGGCTGGGTTGAAAAATGTTATTAGCTCTTTCAAATGTGTTAATTATTGAATCAGATGAAGCTGTGGCATGTTCAAGTTAGAAGATATAACTGTGTAACCCAATTACAGTATGCATACTGACCAATGCTTATTTTTTTTCTTGGTAAATGATTGTTAGATAATTTTTTGACACCTTCATAATTCAAGCCAACTCCCTCATGCACAACCTTTTCCTGCCTTTGTTTTGTTTGATTGACTCTCATTTGCTAATCTTAATTTAGCAGAATATTCTTTGATCTTAATGGTTAGCAAATCCTAACTCCTGCCAAAAGTTTGGAGATACAATGTCTAAATATACATTATTATGTTGACTGTATGAATTGTCATGTCTTATCTGGGCTACAAGGTTTTGTGGAGGTAGTGCAGCTATAATTCTTTGTAAGAGGCTGTCATATGACTTTGTGTAGGAACCATTATGTACACATTAAAGAAGATTAATGGGAAAGGGGCATCCAGGACTTCAAAAAGATCTGCTGATGAAAAATAAGTGTCATCTGACAGAGTGTGATTGTAGGGATTAGAATTATCTATCTACATTTTTTAAGATGACTTCTGATGCAAATATGCCTGATATCTGTGTCAGCTTAGAAAACATCTAATATTTATAATCCGGAGTGTTAAATACTGACTTAGTTCAAGAAGGGTAAGTGTATTTCAATATACTCCATGTTATATGATCATAAATTAAGTTTTTAAGAAAATCAAATGTATAATTTAAAAAAAATGATTTGGTACTACTGTTGTTATGTTTCTGGTATCCTCATCTTTCCATGACAAAGAAATGGGTTTCTAAAAGCATTGTGTCTTTATCTTTCTGACCAGTTTTAGACCAAACTGAAAATGTTAAGCTTTCATAAGAGGAGAAAAATGTTAGTGACTTAAGTACAGATTATGCAGTTGGGACAGACACCAGTCGCATAGTACATGATATTAATTTGAACAAACTGAAATACATGAGCAACTGAATATTATTTCAAGGAAGTTGTCCTAATTGGCACTTTCAACCAATTAAAACTGAAGTATTAGAGTAGAAATTGTTGAGACATCAAATAAACTGACATACAGACTGCTATGGAGGCCTGACTGAACAATATGCACACATGCACTCACTTTATAAATTGGGACACAGGTTTACTATTATAGCACAACCAGAGTGTCACACATTTAACTCCATTTAATACCTCACTAAGTGAAACTGTCTTTTTAGTGTCAAACTCAGTAGAAGAGGCAACATGACACAACTCTGGTACACATCTAACCTCTTTCTTGTTAAGCTCCAAAACTACTACCAGTCAATTCTGTAGTCAGACTCACATCCACTCCCTTAAACCTAAATCAGCTTTCTGATCACTGATCTAATCTACATTGCCATCCCCTCCCACTCCCGCCTCATGGCGGCCACACTTAACCACACTTGAACTTAATGTGTTTAGGTATGGTGTGGCAGCTCTTTGCTTGAATTCATATTCGAGTTTGCATGTTAGCAGCAGCCTAAATGAGCTATGATTCATTCGAGTCCATGGCTTCAAGACTGCTGTGTTTGAGCACTTGTAATAAAACCCTACATTTAATAGCATTAGGCTACACAATAGACTTTTGCAAGGAAATTAGAAAACTCTGAAACGTTTCCAGTATAGATGTTGTATTCAGCAGAATGGGGTGCTTGTTGTATGTCTGAGGACCATACATGTGTTCCTCAGAGTTGCAAGAATTTAAGTGCAATTACTGGCAAATATATCCTAAGTCCATAATTCTTTTATCATTGAGTTCTCCCTCATCTTTGTAGTATATCAGTCCCTGAGCTGGTATACATAAGTAGTAGTGGTGGTGTGGGGTGTATCCCCCCCATGACAGATGTGCAGGA